>NW_011888990.1:89469-101194 GCF_000151845.1 Pteropus vampyrus | reverse complement strand
TCACGTGTGCCCAGACTCTCAGCCGTTTCTCCGCGTGCAGATTCTGCCCTCGGCTTTCGGCACGACCGGCTTCTTCTCATTTTCGATGTCTCCGATTGCATCGTCCCCATTCCCAGAGGCCTCCCTGGGCCTCGGCCCCATTTTCTCTCGCGCGGCCGGCTCGCCTGATCTGCGAGCTTCGCGGTACCTGACGCCGCTGGGCCCCGGGCTTGTTTACTTGGTTGGCTTCGTCACAAGGACCACTCCCAGACGACAGAAGCCACCTCTCTCTTCTTCTCCATCATATCTTCGTCACCTGGCCCAGTGCCTGACACACACGCAGAGCCAACCTGCTTTGGGAAGAATGAATGACTAGGAAGAGATGGGAAGTAGGTGTCGTATTGATTTAATGGGATCACTATAGGTAGCAGCATATCAAAAATATAATTTCGACACTGGTGGGCACGAGCACCTGTTTGTTTAGATCGAAGAGGCACCGCGTGTCTTCGGGTCAGGTCTAAAGTTTCTGTCTCCACAAACTTCTCATCGTTATTCAGATCAGAGCTTAATCTTTTATCTGGATATTTGTTGAGTACCCAAACTTATCATTCACGGCTTCATTTATCTTTATTCTTTTAACGTATTCTTATAACTCATCGAAAATAAAATAAAGCGATGTCTCCTTGTAGTTTTGATTTGCAGTCCCTGATGATCGGTGCCGCGGCACTTGTTGGCCATTTGTGTGTCTTCTTTGGAAAAACATCTATTTAGTTCTGCCCATTTTTAATTGGTTTTTTTTTCCGCTGTTGATTTGTATGAGTTCTTCATGTATTCTGGATATTAACCCCTTATCAGATACACGATTTGCAAATCTTTTCTTCCATTCCATAGGTTGCCTTTCATTTCGTTGGCAGTTTCTGAAATTTGCAACCTCTTAAAATCAATTTTCTAAGAAGACACGTGACCTAATTTTGTTAAATTATTTACACAACTTGGAACATTTTAGAAATATTAGAAACATTTCTGTTTGTTGCACGTGAGATTTTTCCATTTGTCTATTTTAAACGTTTTAGGAAATTTGTATTTGATGTTGGCGTTCTTCAACTTTTATTTTCATTTAATTGTAACATAAATTTTACTCTTAGTTAACGCTGATGCAATTTGATTTTCAAAGACGTTTTTATCCGTATAAAAATATCGAGGAGCGTTTGCCGTCCAGGAGAAGAGGTCGTTTAGTCGCTCTGGCTCAGGGCGACGCCTCTGCTTTAGACACTGCATCTGCTGTCAGCCTCCCCTCTCCCACGGTGTAGGACTGCGAAGGCCGCCCTTTTTACTTCACGTGCCAGGACCGAGCTTAAGAAACGACCCTCCCTTCCTCCTGCCCCCACTTCCTCTAACTTTCGACCCTGACTCGCTCTGCCCTTCTCTGAGGCTGACAGATACAATTAGCACATCGCAAGGTCACAACTTTGATATCTACGTTTTTGGTGTTTACGCTTTTAGTGTTACTCTTTCAAACTTATTAAACGACTGTTCCTTCTAGAATGTTCTATATTCCCCTGGTGGATCACAGCGCGGGCTGCGAGGGGGTCATGGGAAAGACCACCATGAGGCAGAGGGGCGCGTCTTGGGTGGGCACCGCCTTTGGGAGGAGGAGGAGGAAGAATGTGTCCGAGGCTGAGAGGCATTGGACGGGGGTGGAGAAGTGGTCAGTGGGAAGTGGGGGCATCGGAGAGAGGAGGGAGCCTCGTGGGATGTGTGCTGTGTCACCTCCGCTCTGCCTAATAGTTAGTTTTTAAAAACGCACTCTACTTTACCAAAGAGGGAGATGGTTTTGAACAATAACAACGAAAAACTTCAAGCCCTTCACTGCTGAATAGAACCATTTTCTCGTTGATGCATAAAACCCCGAGACAAATGAATAGATAACATAGGGCAGTGACCGAACTACATTGCTATAAATAAAAAGTAAGAGTATTTTTATCTGATGATTGTACTTCCCAAATACCACCCACCAAGCAGAAGAAAACGTAACGTTAAATAAATATTATTAAATAAGCATCTGTGAAGGAGCATTTGCGATTGGAAATTTAAAACCTCAGAATATGAGTGGGCAAAATCGAGGATATGAGACGAGAGTCTATAAAAAGGAAATATAAGAAAAAGTAACATCACCTCTGAAAAAGAGATTAAGGTTTCTTCCAAAAATATAAGTAGGTGGAAAATAGCTCTTACAAAACGAACCTGTAGAAAGACGTTAATTATAATCATAACATTAATCTGAAATCGCTTGTACATCATTTAGTAACATTAAAATGTTTTGAAGTGTGATGTGCCGTTTCCCTTCATAAACCTATAATGATCTATTATCAAAAATCGAGCTGCATTTTTTTTTTTTCAGACAGTCTGACGTTCGGCAGTGAATGAAAAATTGGGGAAGTTTGTAAAATGTCTCTGTGGCGATTCCCAGAGGTCGATCCTGTGCGTCTCACCACAGGACCTCTTCTGTCGCAAATATTTCCATGGCGTGATATTCGTGTGTGTGCGCACGCGCACACACCCGTGCTTGCGTGTGCCTCCAAAGGCTGCAGGTCTGTCGAGGTCAGACTTCGTCCTTCGATGTTGATATTTCCATTTCTGGAACTTCCCACGATGCCACGCGCATCCCAGGAGCAGTCAATTTTGCTGCATGAACTAGAGCACGTACCGACCAGCTACTGCTTCCCTCAATGCAGAAAGACTCATGTTTTTAGGAGAGAACATTCCTTTTCCTATGTCTCGAAATTCACAATCAACCCAGTGAATGAGAGCAGAGCTGGGTGTCGACTGAGCTTGTCAGGGACTCAGGCTGGAGAGTGGTGACGCCTTGACGGGGCAGTGACAGGGTGTGAGGGGGACAGAGGGGACCGAGAGCTTCTGTCACGATGTGCAGTGGGGTTAACACGTTCTAAGTGGGCACAGAGTGACAGCAGCCAGAAAGCAGATGGCATGTGGCAGCTGCTGAGTCTCAGTCTGTTCGTTCTGGGTCTGTAATCAGTGTGATGAATTCCACGTAGTCTAGTTTTATGACTCTACAGCAGGCTTCCCGTTTCCTGTTAGAAGTTGCAGCTGAGAGTCGGAGCCTCTCCTGGGAGCCTCGGACTGTCCCCAGGCTGTCAGGTGGTAAAGGCTTCTTTGTCACGGCCGACACAGGGCCACCCTGTCACGTAGCAGCTTCTTGTGGTACAGGTGCTGGGGGACACCCTATCAGAACATCCCAAAGCGACGCAAACACACTGTTGGTTTTCCTCTTGTTAGGCTTGACAGCTCTGAGCTAACAGAGGTGTCTTTTCAAGAATTAAGGTATTTCTGTGATAGACAGTAGGACAAATTCCCACCAGCTGAGTATTTGTACGGCTGATGATTCGCTCACAAACAACTCAAGATATATTTTGATATCCCGATGACTGTCATCTATCTCTTTCATGCACTGAACCACTGGGGCATGTTGTAATTCCATCAGAATAGTAAGTATTTCATGATCAAAGCAGAATATGCTTATCTGGAGAAACTCTATTCAGATAATAATAATTTTAAAAAATCGTATTTATAAGGTGCCCGGCACCACTCAGCGTGTTTACGTGGGTCAGTTCCCTAAACTCTCGTGGCTTTAATTATAATTAATTCATAATTATCACACGGCAATTATCACCCCCATTTTACGGAGGAGGAAAGTGAGGCACAGTAAGTCAACTTACTCAAGGTCACTCGAGTAGCAGCCACCGAAGTTCGCACCAAGGCAGCCTGGCTCTGGTGTAGGTGACAAAAGACTGCATCATATTTGGTGCTTTCTCTTCAAAATGGATTTTATGTCCAAAATAAAAGTGAAAGATGAATAATAGAAAGCCAATATTTTAATTCACTGTTGAAAAATGGCCAACAGTGATGACTATTCTAAAATTATTTATCAGTGTTTGTTAACATAATTATAGACAGACCGATTTTAAGTCCACGGTGTAGGACTGCGAAGGCTGCCCTTTTTCCTTCACGTGCCAGGACCGAGCTTAAGAAACGACCCTCCCTTCCTCCTGCCCCACTTCCTCTAACTTTCGACCCTGACTCGCTCTGCCCTTCTCTGAGGCTGACAGATACAATTAGCACATCACAAGGTCACAACTTTGATATCTACGTTTTTGGTGTTTACGCTTTTAGTGTTACTCTTTCAAACTTATTAAACGACTGTTCCTTCTAGAATGTTCTATATTCCCCTGGTGGATCACAGCGCGGGCTGCGAGGGGGTCATGGGAAAGACCGCCATGAGGCAGAGGGGCGCGTCTTGGGTGGGCACCGCCTTTGGGAGGAGGAGGAGGAAGAATGTGTCCGAGGCTGAGAGGCATTGGACGGGGGTGGAGAAGTGGTCAGTGGGAAGTGGGGGCATCGGAGAGAGGAGAGAGCCTCATGGGATGTGTGCTGTGTCACCTCCGCTCTGCCTAATAGTTAGTTTTTAAAAACGCACTCTACTTTACCAAAGAGGGAGATGGTTTTGAACAATAACAACGAAAAACTTCAAGCCCTTCACTGCTGAATAGAACCATTTTCTCGTTGATGCATAAAACCCCGAGACAAATGAATAGATAACATAGGGCAGTGACCGAACTACATTGCTATAAATAAAAAGTAAGAGTATTTTTATCTGATGATTGTACTTCCCAAATACCACCCACCAAGCAGAAGAAAACGTAACGTTAAATAAATATTATTAAATAAGCATCTGTGAAGGAGCATTTGCGATTGGAAATTTAAAACCTCAGAATATGAGTGGGCAAAATCGAGGATATGAGACGAGAGTCTATAAAAAGGAAATATAAGAAAAAGTAACATCACCTCTGAAAAAGAGATTAAGGTTTCTTCCAAAAATATAAGTAGGTGGAAAATAGCTCTTACAAAACGAACCTGTAGAAAGACGTTAATTATAATCATAACATTAATCTGAGATCGCTTGTACATCATTTAGTAACATTAAAATGTTTTGAAGTGTGATGTGCCCTTTCCCTTCATAAACCTATAATGATCTATCATCAAAAATCGAGCTACATTTTTTTTTTCAGACAGTCTGACGTTCGGCAGTGAATGAAAAATTGGGGAAGTTTGTAAAATGTCTCTGTGGCGATTCCCAGAGGTCGATCCTGTGCGTCTCACCACAGGACCTCTTCTGTCGCAAATATTTCCATGGCGTGATATTCGTGTGTGTGCGCACGCGCACACACCCGTGCTTGCGTGTGCCTCCAAAGGCTGCAGGTCTGTCGAGGTCAGACTTCGTCCTTCGATGTTGATATTTCCATTTCTGGAACTTCCCACGATGCCACGCGCATCCCAGGAGCAGTCAATTTTGCTGCATGAACTAGAGCACGTACCGACCAGCTACTGCTTCCCTCAATGCAGAAAGACTCATGTTTTTAGGAGAGAACATTCCTTTTCCTATGTCTCGAAATTCACAATCAACCCAGTGAATGAGAGCAGAGCTGGGTGTCGACTGAGCTTGTCAGGGACTCAGGCTGGAGAGTGGTGACGCCTTGACGGGGCAGTGACAGGGTGTGAGGGGGACAGAGGGGACCGAGAGCTTCTGTCACGATGTGCAGTGGGGTTAACACGTTCTAAGTGGGCACAGAGTGACAGCAGCCAGAAAGCAGATGGCATGTGGCAGCTGCTGAGTCTCAGTCTGTTCGTTCTGGGTCTGTAATCAGTGTGATGAATTCCACGTAGTCTAGTTTTATGACTCTACAGCAGGCTTCCCGTTTCCTGTTAGAAGTTGCAGCTGAGAGTCGGAGCCTCTCCTGGGAGCCTCGGACTGTCCCCAGGCTGTCAGGTGGTAAAGGCTTCTTTGTCACGGCCGACACAGGGCCACCCTGTCACGTAGCAGCTTCTTGTGGTACAGGTGCTGGGGGACACCCTATCAGAACATCCCAAAGCGACGCAAACACACTGTTGGTTTTCCTCTTGTTAGGCTTGACAGCTCTGAGCTAACAGAGGTGTCTTTTCAAGAATTAAGGTATTTCTGTGATAGACAGTAGGACAAATTCCCACCAGCTGAGTATTTGTACGGCTGATGATTCGCTCACAAACAACTCAAGATATATTTTGATATCCCGATGACTGTCATCTATCTCTTTCATGCACTGAACCACTGGGGCATGTTGTAATTCCATCAGAATAGTAAGTATTTCATGATCAAAGCAGAATATGCTTATCTGGAGAAACTCTATTCAGATAATAATAATTTTAAAAAATCGTATTTATAAGGTGCCCGGCACCACTCAGCGCGTTTACGTGGGTCAGTTCCCTAAACTCTCGTGGCTTTAATTATAATTAATTCATAATTATCACACGGCAATTATCACCCCCATTTTACGGAGGAGGAAAGTGAGGCACAGTAAGTCAACTTACTCAAGGTCACTCGAGTAGCAGCCACCGAAGTTCGCACCAAGGCAGCCTGGCTCTGGTGTAGGTGACAAAAGACTGCATCATATTTGGTGCTTTCTCTTCAAAATGGATTTTATGTCCAAAATAAAAGTGAAAGATGAATAATAGAAAGCCAATATTTTAATTCACTGTTGAAAAATGGCCAACAGTGATGACTATTCTAAAATTATTTATCAGTGTTTGTTAATATAATTATAGACAGACCGATTTTAAGTTATATATGTCCTCATCAGAACTGAGACAAATGAATAACAAAAAAATTAACCTGGTCTCTGGTTTTAGCTAACTTATAAAACTATGTAAGTAAGTAACGGTTATGTTTTTGATCAGTTATCTTTATTTAAAAATTAAGTAATGTGACATATGGATTTTCCAGAAAATCGTTCTATCTAGAATCCTGCATAGCTCTGACCTGGCGTGTTAGGCTTTCTCTTCCAGAATTTTAATCCATGGAGCTACAGTGGCACTATGGGTTAGCGCCTGGTACTTACACAAAATTTTAATTTGTGTCCGTTGAGCTGTGGCTGACTTTGGCCCTGTGACCCCCTGAGACCTAGAGTATCAAGAGCCTGGCCCCTTTCCGACAGTCACTTCCCGTCACCAGATGATCATTGAGCGCCTACTAAGTGCCACACTTGGGCCGTGCAGGATGCTAGGGCAGTTTGACTCTTTCGGACGATGGATGGGCTGTCACCAGGGGCTTACGAGGTTCATTGTCACACGAACATAGCAGTTGGTGTCATCCTTCCGACCCACGAGGGGGCTGCACACACGGCGTGCCCGTCACGGCCCAGGGCCCTGAGCCCAGGAGGCCTGGCCTTGGCAGCGAGCTGCCGGGACCTGGCACCACGGGCCAGTGCGGTCTCTGTTGTCGGACTGGCCGGCAGCGAACCCCGCCTTGCCCCGAGGAGGACCCCCTCTCTCCACAGGCTCTGCTGCCCGAACGCCCTTGGCAAGAGGATCCAGGACAAAGGACAGCGGCGTCCGCAGGCGTGACGTGCCGCAGCCCCGGGCCCCGCTGAGAACGGACCCGGGAGGGTGACCAGCTGCCCTGACCCGGCGTCGGGACAGCCCGGGGTGTGCACAGGTGCCAAGGGAACTCTGGCTTCGTCTTGGTGGCCCGAAGGCCACCAGGCGGACTCGGGGGAGGCTTCCCTTGGCGGGTCAGATTCTGGGACGTCTCCGTGGCTCCGCTCCGCGGCCTCTCCCCGTTGTCGTCATCCTCAGCTGTTGGAGCGCGGGGGAGTCACTTACCGTCCCCGCGGCGCTGAGTGGCTCTGGGTGGCCTGAGCGGAGGGAAAGTGCAGCTTCGAGAGCCAAGGCGGAGAGCAGAGCGCGTGGACGGGCCACGACCTGCAGACTGGCTGCACGGCACGTGTCCGGGCGGGTTGACACCATCGTGACGCGGTAGCGGTGCCGGTGGCCCCAGGCGAACTGCTCTCTGGAACAGTGACAAGCGCTCATTCAGCTTAAGCTTGACAGCGACAGACTGAAGAAGGCCGAGCGCCCCGAAGTTCACGGGCGAGGACCAGTGCGGACCCCCAAGAGGCCAAGGACAAGGCCAGGAAGACATCGGAGCTGGCTCAGAAGGGAGCCCCTCTCCGTCCTCCTCCCTCCCTCCCTCCCTCCGCCCTTCCTTCCTTCCTTTCATTTCTCTTTCCATCTATCAGCACCTGCTCTGTGCCAGGCGCTACACCCGACCGAGGAGCAATAGCAGTGAACAGAAGTGACAGCTTCGCTGTCGAGAAGCGTCCCGGCCGTGGGAGGCAGGACACGAATACGGACCACGAGTCGTGACGCTCGGAGAGAAACGGGCCTCGCGCGAAGAGTCGGCACGAGGCATCGGGCGAGGCCGGGCGATGGCAGCGTCTCCGAGGAAGCGGTGTGTGGAAGCCGAGCTCTAACGCCAGATGAGAGACCGCCAGGCAGAGGAACAGGTTGCTGTCACGGGAGGCGACGTGCGAGAAGCTCAGCCCAGAAGCCGGCAGGGGCCGCTCCGTGGCTGCGGTGCGAAGAGGCCGGAGGTGGGGCTGGCGCCGCACTGGGCAGGGCGCACAGCTGAGCCCGGCGTCTGCTCGGAGCCCTGCCTGCTGGCGAGCAGGTGCGTGGGGCTGAGCCCGCCGGAGGCTGCTGGCTGCAGTCCAGGTGGGGTGCTTTGGTGGCCTGGAGTAAAGAGCTGGTCTTGGAGGAAGAGGGACGTGAGTGGACGCTTTCGACACCGCCGAGCGGAAGAATTGACCGGTTCTTCAGGAACAAAGACCGGCCATCCGCCAGCATTCTTTTCTCGGCGTGGTCACCGTGCGTGGCCCTCAGCGCCGGCTCTGGAGTGAGACAGCTGAGCCCGCACCCCTCTCCCACGTTCTAGCTGCCCGAACTCTGGCTGCCAGATCCCCTGTCTGGAAAATAAGCCGCACAGAAGAACCTGTTTTATAGGCTTTGCGAGGCTGTCAAAATGGTGATGATAATTCGTGGAAAGACACCACAGGCGTCTTTCCCAAGTTTCTTTAATTTTAGGAAGCTTACGAGAACTTAAATTGGGGGGCAATGGTCGTACGAAGCAGGAGATTCTCCCCATTTTCCCACAGAGAAGCAGCTGTCGGTGCCTTCAGGCAGATGAGACGTGCCCACCCAGCATCCGCCCAGCCATTAGGCCTCTGTCTATGCTGCCTGCTACCCTCTGTGCCTCCTTAACCCCTTCCGTCTTGTTCCAGAATTTACGTAGTGCTCATGAGGTGCGTGCAGCTGGGACCGAGTCTCCCAGCAAACTACTGCATTTTGCTCTCGGTTAGCGTGCAGGCTGTGTTCCTTACGAGAGCAAGAATGTGCTTGAAATTCCTTCCCGCAACTTCGTGCAATGAGTCAGTGAAGTAATTGGCACGAAAACTTTGGCCCAAACCTGGAAAATAGGAATACGCAGTAGAAGTCAGGCTTTAATTATCAGAATTGTTAAGTAAATCTGTGCTTTGGTTTTATTTATTCTAAATTCTGCTCTGAAATGATTTTCCAAAAGGAATTTCTCGTTTCGTTTTCCAAGAACCTGTAATAAAGTACCCCCTTCAAGTGTAATAACCCAGACGAGTCGCTGTAGAGCCAACCAGCTCACCATCTGCTCACAGCTCTGCTCTTTACGCAGGAATCACGGGGAAAAAAGTCTGCCGGAATCTTGGCTATGCAGATAAACAGACAGGGACACCCACACTGTCCCTCCTGTGAATTAACGTATAGCTCTTAAACAAGACTCTCAAACAGAAGCAGCCCCTCTCTGCATTGTCATGTAGAATGAATGTGTTTTACGAAAGCCATCAAGTAAAAAGTTTCAAAGTGGAAATAGTTTCTTATGCTTAAGATTCACGAACGAACAAATTGCGGTCACATTAATAATAACGGTAATGTTCATTGATAAGGCACCTGTGGTTTATGCCTCCCTTCATGTGTCATCCCTACCTTTATGTACCTAAGAGGGAGAAATAGGGCCATCAGTCTGTGGAGGGGCTAAAACCTCTGAGACCAGGGTGCTTGGGCCCGTCGGGCAGCCAGGGGACACCTCCCCCTCCGGTCTCTCTTACGGCTTGAGGAACGAGTCAAAGCAAGTGGGGGTGATTAAGACAAAGCTCAGTCAGTAGTGGTCCCTCTCGGCAGCTATGAGCCAGCACCACGTGCTCTGCTGACCCACGAGGACCCCGTTCCTTCTCTGGGCCAGCCCCTACGGATTGCTCGGAACACGCCCAGGAGCTCTCGGTTGTCCAAATTCAGACATCGGTACTGGCCATCCTGGTACTGTTGTCGCAAGCGATGGCAGGACTCCCTCTCTGCCCTTGCGCTAACGCGGTGCGCTCTGGCATCGTCCTTCATCAGCATGAGTTCTCCCTGATTCTCTCACCTGGTTGTAGGTTTGCATCGTGAAGCTGCACCTGGGAGAACAATTTCTTCCTCTCACCTCTCACTCTTGTTACCTGTTCTGCTGTTAGTGGAGATTTATTTCTGAGTTAGGAATCAATAGAGAGAGGGGTCAGGGAAAGACAAGGAAGGAAATCTCACTTTGAATCCATTTTTATATATTTGTTTATTTTATAGTCACAGAGGTTCTGCTTCTTGAATAAATGTACTCATTTATTGTGATAAAAGGGATGTTATGAAAAACAGTGAACTGTGCAGACCACGTTGAGAGCTAAATATAAAAATATAGGAAAGGAGATACTAAAATAACCCGATACTGAGAAATTGAGGTATATAATTCAAAGAAGAGTGCCTGGAATTTGACAAGTTAAATTGAAAAGTTACTTACATTCTTCCTTTGCTGGAATGGAACTTACTATAGTTACTAGGCACTGATTTGATACCTGTTGGGATTTCTCTGCACTTTGCAGTGAACCAGAAGGGGTGAGAGGCATCGCAGGAACCCCGATTCCTCGTTGTCTGAGAGCCACATCCATGGTCCAGCTCTCAATCAAAATCTCTTTAAGATTCTCCAGCAACTGAAGTTTTACCAGTAAGCTATCAAAATGTATAACTTTACCAAACACATTTCTGTGATGCTAACTGAACGTTTAACTTTATTTTTACAATTCTAATTTTAAAGCTTAAGAGACACTGACTTGAGGAAGTGATCAAGATAAAGGTGGAATCCTACAGTCTTAAAACTGCTAAAGAGTGGAGCATTTTGCATAGAATCTGACTTTATTCTTATTTTAAATTAGTTTATTATGAAGTCCAATGCCTTCATTAAACAGCTAAGATAATATAGAAAGGAAACTGAAAAATCAGTTTACCTACATATATACTCTTTAATTTTTGGGAAGCAGGCTTTCGAGAACTCAAAAATTTTAATATCGTCATAGTCAAATAGCAGGTAACATCTTGTTCTGGAATTTAAAAGTGATTTTTTTAAACTCCAAATTCAGATAAGCAACTGAGCAGTTGGTACAAAGCAGAACATCAGGTGTGTCCCATCTTCATGTTTCACACATAATCTGTCTAATTTATTTGCAAATGTAGTGTGGTGATGCTGTTTTAAATTCTTTTTCCTGTTAGTCCAAAGAAATAGTGGCTATTTTTTATATTGTCATGGATAGAATTTTGCTTAGTATATTAATTATAAGAAATTACAAGACGGAAACAGAATTATGTGGATTTCGCTTAGGAAAAAAATGTAAACAAGTAATATATACTGTTGAATTCCTTGAAAAAATAAATCACATACAAAATGTAGTATCGTAGTCAATGCTGTCTTTCCTTAGTGTAAAACGTCGTTTTTAAGAGTTTGTCAGGTACTTTCTTAGAGTCTTTT
>NW_011888990.1:78567-89419 GCF_000151845.1 Pteropus vampyrus | reverse complement strand
ACAAAGCTCAGTCAGTAGTGGTCCCTCTCGGCAGCTATGAGCCAGCACCACGTGCTCTGCTGACCCACGAGGACCCCGTTCCTTCTCTGGGCCAGCCCCTACGGATTGCTCGGAACACGCCCAGGAGCTCTCGGTTGTCCAAATTCAGACATCGGTACTGGCCATCCTGGTACTGTTGTCGCAAGTGATGGCAGGACTCCCTCTCTGCCCTTGCGCTAACGCGGTGCGCTCTGGCATCGTCCTTCGTCAGCATGAGTTCTCCCTGATTCTCTCACCTGGTTGTAGGTTTGCATCGTGAAGCTGCACCTGGGAGAACAATTTCTTCCTCTCACCTCTCACTCTTGTTACCTGTTCTGCTGTTAGTGGAGATTTATTTCTGAGTTAGGAATCAATAGAGAGAGGGGTCAGGGAAAGACAAGGAAGGAAATCTCACTTTGAATCCATTTTTATATATTTGTTTATTTTATAGTCACAGAGGTTCTGCTTCTTGAATAAATGTACTCATTTATTGTGATAAAAGGGATGTTATGAAAAACAGTGAACTGTGCAGACCACGTTGAGAGCTAAATATAAAAATATAGGAAAGGAGATACTAAAATAACCCGATACTGAGAAATTGAGGTATATAATTCAAAGAAGAGTGCCTGGAATTTGACAAGTTAAATTGAAAAGTTACTTACATTCTTCCTTTGCTGGAATGGAACTTACTATAGTTACTAGGCACTGATTTGATACCTGTTGGGATTTCTCTGCACTTTGCAGTGAACCAGAAGGGGTGAGAGGCATCGCAGGAACCCCGATTCCTCGTTGTCTGAGAGCCACATCCATGGTCCAGCTCTCAATCAAAATCTCTTTAAGATTCTCCAGCAACTGAAGTTTTACCAGTAAGCTATCAAAATGTATAACTTTACCAAACACATTTCTGTGATGCTAACTGAACGTTTAACTTTATTTTTACAATTCTAATTTTAAAGCTTAAGAGACACTGACTTGAGGAAGTGATCAAGATAAAGGTGGAATCCTACAGTCTTAAAACTGCTAAAGAGTGGAGCATTTTGCATAGAATCTGACTTTATTCTTATTTTAAATTAGTTTATTATGAAGTCCAATGCCTTCATTAAACAGCTAAGATAATATAGAAAGGAAACTGAAAAATCAGTTTACCTACATATATACTCTTTAATTTTTGGGAAGCAGGCTTTCGAGAACTCAAAAATTTTAATATCGTCATAGTCAAATAGCAGGTAACATCTTGTTCTGGAATTTAAAAGTGATTTTTTTAAACTCCAAATTCAGATAAGCAACTGAGCAGTTGGTACAAAGCAGAACATCAGGTGTGTCCCATCTTCATGTTTCACACATAATCTGTCTAATTTATTTGCAAATGTAGTGTGGTGATGCTGTTTTAAATTCTTTTTCCTGTTAGTCCAAAGAAATAGTGGCTATTTTTTATATTGTCATGGATAGAATTTTGCTTAGTATATTAATTATAAGAAATTACAAGACGGAAACAGAATTATGTGGATTTCGCTTAGGAAAAAAATGTAAACAAGTAATATATACTGTTGAATTCCTTGAAAAAATAAATCACATACAAAATGTAGTATCGTAGTCAATGCTGTCTTTCCTTAGTGTAAAACGTCGTTTTTAAGAGTTTGTCAGGTACTTTCTTAGAGTCTTTTACTACATATTTATCTGCAAGTCGAAGGCAAAATAAGGTGAAATGAGTAGAAAACAGAGGGCCGAGTGGCCCAGGGTCCCTTCTCGACCTTCGTACATTAGAAGGCGACCATTCAGAAGCCACGCCTTGAAGCAGTAGCTCCCTCTCCTTCTGCTCAGGCTTCAGGATGTCAGGTGACTTTTACACTTTCTTTGCAAGGAGCCATTTGCTCCTAATTCCCCAATATGAAATAACAGCCATAAAATTCTCAAAGGAAGAATGTCGAAAGAGCATCATTCCCTCTACACCAGGAGCCAGATGAGGAAGCTCCAGGGAACGTCCATAGCCATTTTTACCTAGTGGGCCTTTTCCATTTCACCACACTTCTGTAAAAATGTAGGTGAGGGAGACCTGATTGTTTTTATAGAATCGTGAGAACCGAAGCAGGTGATTAGATGATTCCTCTCATGCACTGTTGGTGGGTGCAGCTGCTATGGAAAAACAGTACGGAGGTTCTTCAAAACGGTAAAAATAGAACCACCAAGTGATCCAGCAAGCCCGCTTCTGGGTACAGAGCCAAAGGAGATGAACTCATGACCTTGAAGAGACACCTGCACCCCCACGTTTACTGCAGTATTATTTACAATAGCCAAGACATGGAAACCACCTGAGCGCCCACCCACAGATGGCTGGATAAACAAACCGTGGCACACACATGCAGCGGAACATTATTCAGCCATGAGAAAGAAGGCAGTTCTGCCATTTGTGACACCGTGGATGGACCTCGAGGACATTATGGTAAGTGAAATAAGCCAAGCAGAAGAAGACAAATACCGTATGGCCCCCCCTTATATGTGGAGCCTAAGAGAAGACAGAAACTCAGCAAGTAAATGGCTCGTTGCAGGGGCTGGGAGGTGAGTTGGGAAAGCTCACACCTGTTTTCTGGCCAGCTAAGGTAGAGTTTATTTCTGGATGACCTAAAGCAATATTTCCCCCTCTGACATCACTGATGCAGAAGACCACGTCCCCATTCCAAGACAGCATGCCACTGCGTCTCTACTTCAGCCCACTCCACAATGTCTTTTGGGAAATTAACATCCACGAATGGATGAGAATATTATTATTGCTCATTGTTTTGTAACTGGGGAGGTCCGCTCATTTCGATTTACCCAGGATTTTACTGGTTTTAGCACTTCAAGTCTCATGCCCTGGGGACATCGACAATTCCAGGCCAGCTGGAATGGTTGGTCCCTTTATTTGCAACCTACGCCACCTTTTAATAAACATCAACTTCCAAACTCTCCACAGATACTGCTGCTTCCAGGGGACCATATTCCTTTTAACTCCATCGAAAATTACTTCCCCTTGTAATATCAACATTAGCCACGCTGATTTTATCTTTCGTCTTTAATATTTTGAAAGCGATGAATTGCTTTTTGTTTTAAAGTCATAAGATTAATCCATAATATGGAATTTACTTATTCAGATCGTGGATCCCTTTCCGACCCAGGTAATTCCGATGTTTGCCTGGTTTGCCTTCAAACGATGTGGATGAAAAAGTACAAACCGGAGGGATGGAAAGACGTGACCTGGCCCCTCGTGACGGTTAATTTGTGTGTCAGCTTGACTGGAGTAAGGGCTGCCAAGCCAGCAGGTAGGACATTACCTCCGGGTGTGTCCGTAGGTGTTTTGGAAGAGGTTAGCATCTGCGTTGGTGAACTGCATAGAGCAGAGAGCCTGCGCCCCGCCCCTGTGTGGGTGGGCCTCACCCAATCAGCTGAGGACTTCCTAGAACAGAAAGGCGGAGAAAGGGCCAGTTCACTTCTGTTGGATCATTTTCTCCCGGCCTTGGACTTCAGCACTCCCGGGGTCACAGGGTTTGGACTCTGGCTGAACCACGGCGCCGGCTTTCCTGGGTCTCTGGCTTGCAGATGGCAGATTGTGGGACTTCTCGGCCTCCGTGAGCCGATCCCTATAATAAATCCCGCAGATGAGGGGATTATATAGGATGTATGTATGCCCTACTGATTCTGTTTCTTTGGAGAACGCTGACTCTTACAGTCTTTTCGACCAGCTGCTCTAGAAAAGTCCGTGGGTCTCCAGGGCCTTTGGTGAGTGAAACACCTGTGCCTTTGACACGGGACATGCCAGCGGGGTGGGGGAGGGATGGGTAAGTTCTTTATCTGGGTCTTGCCCTGGCCTTCCCAGGGCCCCATCTGCCGCTGGCTTCCAAGAGTGTAACCCGAGTTCTAGAATACCAGTCCAGCTGACCCCGCAACAATGCGGGGCTAAGGGTGGGGAGTCCCGCGCGGTGGAACATCCACGTATCACTGTTGACCTCCCTCAAACAGTGGCCAGCCAGGTATCCGCGGGGTCAGTTGGCGCTGGGGGAAGGCAGCGCTTCCTCCGGCTGGGAAGCTGCGGATGGGATGCAGGTGCGGGGCGGGGCGGTGTGATGATGCGGTGACGCGATGCGACGATGCGGTGATGCGATGCGATGCGGAGGCGGAGCTACCGCTTCCACCTGCAGGTGGTCGAACCTGCAGCTGCGAAACCCGCGCAGACCGAGAAACACCTGGGCACGCCGGGGCCTGCGCGGTTCCGACGCCGCGTTCTTTGGGAACTGCGAAGCCCAGAGCGGAACGAAGAGACGAGGGAAGGTACGTGAATCTCGTGTCCCCAAGGGTGGCATGCTTCTACCGAAAGTCTTAGTTATTTTTAAAACTTAGTTCAAAAAACTTAGCGGGTGCCTGGGCGAGGCAGGTGCTGTGGCCGCCGCCCGGGCGTAGAGCCTCGGGCCCCGCAGAGCCGGAGGAGCTGGAGGACCCGGTCATTGGAATGCAGAGCTTGGGACGTCGCCCGAGGGATTTAAAAGCGCTGGAAGAACAGAGGTTCCTTCTGGCTGGTGGGGACCGTGCAGAATTAGCTGATGTAATAGCAAAAGACAATGGCGAAATTAGACGGCACCGGGAGAAAGACGCGGGCGTGGGGAGGTCCGGGGAGCATCTGGAAGTCAGAAGGAGCTGGGCTTGACCGAAGCGTCAGGGTGTTGATGGGGGTCATGCGAGGAACCCCGGAAGGTTCTGTCGGAACCAACGGGCAGGGGGCTGCGAAATCCAGACTCCGGAGCTGGACTTTTTTTAATCTCCTGAGGTTTTGAATAGAGCAATTTGGCCTTATTTAGATTTCTCTCCGAAGAGCGTCACCTAACAGTAGACACCCGATAAAATATTTGTGGAAAGTGACGTGATAATAATGGGATTTTAACCGCGCATCTGGAGTGGCTCGGAATATGCTTAAAAGAACCTGGGCACAGGTTTTCCTTTTTTCTCTCGGAAATCTCGGTTAAATTTTTGAAAACCAATTTTATGGCAATGGCTGAAAGAACGAGCTACTACCCATCATTTCACCGTAGGCTGAATTAGAAAATACCCCTCCCCCTTTTACAAGGTGATAAGTAAGGACACCGGTTAACAAAATTATCATCGTTCTCAGCAAGGTTTCATTTTAATGACGTAGGTGGGCCATCCCGAAATGTCCAGCGTCACGGCAAAAGAAGCAATTTGCCACAATCGCACAGGGCCGCAAAGGGCATCTCCGAGATGGAGAAGGGTTGCGTGCGTTGGCTCGTTTGCCAATGTCCGTCAGCTGTTTGGGGTGCCACATCTTCCATTCTAGTTGTCACCTTAATGCAGTTTCCCCCAGTGTGCCAGGCAGGAGTGGAGTCATGTGCGAAAGTGTGCCGTATGTTCTTCTGCAAAGCAGAGCGTTTCTTATTTCTGAAAAGGAGATGTATATAAATATGTGTGTGTGTGTGTGTGTGTATATATATATGTGTGTGTGTGTATATATATATATACACATATATATATATATACATATATACATATATATATATATTTTTTTTTTTGCCAGTAGAAGCCTGTTTTGAAACATAGCAGTTTTCATTAAGTCGGTGTATGTTCTCAAATTGAGCAGCCGCTACGGGGTTTCTTGTAATGCGGGGAGCACGTGCACGCAGAGGCATTCTCTGACAAACCACGTCCGAAGGGCCAGCCTGCCGTGCAGAGACAGACCTTCAGAGTGATCTTGGCTCTGCTCGCTGTCCCCAATTCGTCTGCAGCCTTAAAACGTGAGATCTTTATGAAACTGCCCCACAGAAAGGGAACTAGGCTTGGGAAACTGAGTTATCTGAGTCAGGGCAAAGCGACTTGTTTACCGTAATGTAACTTCCCACGAGCAATTTAACTTCTGTGCATCTCAATGAACTTTTCCTGTTCTTAGGGCCGGAAGTGAACGACCGAGTTGATTTTTAGACAGCTCCAGGTAGCAGGTGCCATAACAGTCATTTCCACTTTCTAAATTCGGAAACTCAAGTGCAAAGGGGGTAATTGGCCCAGTCAGGTAGCATGCGAGCCTAGAATCGAACCAGGCTGCCGCCTACGAAGCTATAAGCTGACTTCTGCACCTGTCCGATACTGTCGACCTCATGAGAGTCTTTAAAGATTAAATGAGGTAATGTCTGAACACAGTAGGTGTGTATTAAACACATTTCAACTCTGAATGTAAACTTTTGGAAAGTAGAGATTAAAAAAAAAATAGAGTTCATTTAAAACAAAAACAAAAACAAAATTGATTCTTAACAAAATAAAGAAAACTTTCTAGGAAAAAGGTTATGCGAACAACCTGGCCAGTAAAGGCAACTGGATCATGCTCGGGTGGTCCCTGGAGCCCCGCCTCCAGCCCGGACTCCTTGATGGAGCATTAGTCACAGGTGATTGGGCTTTAGAATTATAGAGGAAATTTATGCAAGATTTCATTTTTTTTTTCCCTACTTAAATTCCAATTACCAAAGACTATGCCTGGAGTCGAAGGGTCACACTTAGAGCAATGACACTTGGAAGAAATGAAGACCCGCTTAATTATTTAACGGGACTGCAAAATGCCAAGAACATCCATAAAACGCTGCAAGTTCATAGCAGGTAAGTCTTTTGCTGTTATAAATTTTCATCAACCCCGTCACGGTGCTGCAAATGCGTTCCTTCCAACCACAGGTCAGAGGTCAGAGGTTGCGTCTCGCCTGGTTTGTGCTTAGTTACCAGCTGGCTAGGACAACTCCAGGGCAGGAGGTAGTAGATGCATATCATACCTGAAGCATCTTTTCTCCGTCTGAATCCCTAAGCTTTCAAACTGGATGATGTGTTTCCATTTGTGTTGTCTGGATTTCCCCAGTCAAGAATAAAATAGAAGTGTTCGCCGAGGGTATGGGATTGTGGGTATTTTAAGCTCATTTATCATTTGGGACCAGCGTATTTGTGAAAATAATTTGTAAAGAATCAGCATTTCTGGATGAAACCCTAGGATGAAATTATCTTGAAGCATGTTGGCTAGTGATGGGGCCAAGCCGGTTTACAGGAGAGATGTTTGGGAACGTTGAGTTCAGAGTCCGTGGGGGTGCCTGTGACCTGTGTAAAATTCTGGAAGGTAACCAGACATGAGGTTTTCTGGGACTTAGAGGAGAAGTGGTGGCTCCGCACGTGGATTTGAGACTCGTCAGCTCGTTTGGTGCCCGGCGTGGGAGCTGAGGTAGCCACGCACAGCGCCGTTGACCAGATTTTCAACAAGTGGAGACTCGTGGGATTCGCTCGGGGCTCTTTTTCACTGTTTTTTGAATCCATGATTCAGATGGGCATGTGGAAAGTGGGCGGGCATGTCGAGATTTCAGATGTTACTCAAGAAAGTGGCAGAATTAACAGGCTGGATGAAAAGAAGATTAGAATCCAGTTATTTTCGTTTGACTGGAACCGAGGTCTGAAAGCAAAATAAAAATTAAGAGAACGCAAACGTCACTTTACCTCTAGGTCGCAGTATGAAATGTAGCCCTACAGAAAAGGCGTTCCCTCCAACTACAGGTCAGAGGTTGCGTCTTGCCTGGTTTGTGCTTAGTTACCGGCTGGCTAGGACAACTCCAGGGCAGGAGGTAGTAGATGCATATCATACCTGAAGCATCTGAAGATGGGCTCGGCGCGTTTCTGCAGGCACGCGGCGCCTTCCTTCCGCAGCCCCCTCCCCGCTCCCCTCGCCCCCTCCGCGCTGCCACCCAGACACCCAAGGTGCACACTGGGTTGTCTCGACGGGAGACGTTCTCTGGAAAACGTGTCTGGGACTCGGCTGATGGTTTCTGTGCTCCCTCCTATCCTTCTATAAATCTGTAACATGCAGAAAAATGACCCCAGTCTGGGCGTGGTGACAAGCGGGACTGTAAGTTAGGTAAAGTTATGCAAAGGCTGTTTAAGAAATGTTCACCAGGGTGATAGCGGATCACGTTCGCTCCCTGCAGATCATCGAAGGGCTGTTGCTGTTTCTCTTTCCCCACAAACTGCCTCCCATAACCGTCTCCGAAGACTCAGTTCTGGAAACACCTGGTCCACGAGCACTTGCCTGCATTCCCGTGGGGTGGCCGTTCCCTCTTCTGTGTTCTTCTTGCGTCCCTGTCCCTCCCTCATAGTTCAGCACCTGGCACCTATGCGGAAGGACATGAACGGGCTGACACGTGTGCTGGTCGCCACCAGCCTGCGAGGTGCGCCAGGGCACAGACCTCGTCCCGCTGAAGTGCGATTCGCGTCTGAAGCCCACATCTTAGCTCCGTTTTGGGCCGTGTGCGTGTGTCCTGAGCCGAACGAGGGGTGGGATGGGGGTGTTCTGTGCAGCTCTGCAGGGGAAATGGGGCCAAAGGGCAGAGGGGACAGGGACGCCGATTATTTAAGCTCATTACTGATAATCAGCGCTCTCTGCAAACAGCACGATCCGCCTTTACAATGTAGGTCAAGCTCAAGGCGAATGACTCTGCAGAAGAGACATTCCCGAGCCCGAGCTCTGAATACCCTCCCGCGCCCGTGTCGTCTGCCTTGCGTTTTTCTCCTGTGTCATTAACTGCCCTCTCAGGGGTCTTCAGGGGTGATCTCATATGTACTATCTCATTTCACCGAACACCTTTCCTGTGCTGGATGTAGGGCAGGTATGATCTCTGTAATTGTTCAGGAAAAAACAGCAGGAAGGACTCGGGCGCTGGAGCAGGGAGGCTGTCAGCGCCGAATCTGAGGCCAGAATGTCTATTAGGAACGTATATTAATATTAATAGAATTTAGATATTCTACCTAATATACCTAATGTATATTCTACCTGATATACCTAATGTATATTAGGTAGAATATCTAAAATCATCTGATTTGGACATGGCAGGTACACAGTCATTCAGATAGTCACGAAGAAATGTTTCCACCTGCTTACGCTCTTACACACGCTTGACGTTTTCAAAACGATCAAACCACTGGTTGTCTTTTCCGTGCCACTTTTAATTGTCCTGTTTGCCGATGGTTCTGAACGGCCAGGACAGAAAGAGGAAAGCGTGTCACGTACAACAGCGCCCGAGAGGAGGCACGCGTGCCCCGCGTGTCGGAGGCCTGGGTGCAGGGCGGAGGCGTGACTGAGCCTGCACGTGGCCAGCCAGGCCGGACCCCATGAGCGAGCAGGCCACGGCAACCCCAGCACCCTGCCCAGGGCCTCCTCTGGGAGGGGGGCCTTTCCAGACTGCACTGATCCCTCCGGATTAGGCGCTTGTGTGGCTGCATTCTCCGCGGTCCCCAGGCCTGCGGCTACGCAAGGTGTTTCCCGAAGCGGGGGTGCGGCCGCCTGCCCCCCGCTAAATGGGCCACCCTACAGCTCAGAGGCGTGGCACAGCGGGAGCTGTTTTCTCGTGGTTCTGGGTATTGGCTGTCCCGCCGCGGGCCCCAGACATGACCACCCACGAAGCCACAATCTGCGGGTGGCGGCCGGGGCCCTCGCTCCTCCTCCACGTGGCCTGCCCCGACGGCTAGCGTGGTCTGACGGGTCTGCGGCAGAAAGTGGGAACCGCCCGTCCCGAGGAGGCCTTGAGTCCGAAGCCCAGGAAGGTCACTTCACATGGTCATGGGCATCACTGTGCTGATCGAAGCAGCTCACGGGCCAGCTCAGATGAAGGCGGTGGGGAGCACACTGGATCTCTCGGTGGGATCAGGGAAAGGCACGTAGCCTCGGTGGCCACACTGCGTGCCGCCCAGTCAGGAAAATAGTCAGACGCAGAGCAAGAGGGTGTGAGCTCCGGAATGCACTGCTCATGTGTCAGGGTTGCAGAAACAATCACCTAAAATTTATGCGAATGATGCCTCTCTCTATATTGAGTAAGAGCCTTAACAATCCCTTTTTTTTTTTGCATACCCAATTTTCCATTGATGAAGTTGTTTATGATTATGATTTTTCCATCTATTTGGTTGTGTTTTGTAATTTTGGGGTATGATAAACACTTTTGGAAATGCAGCAGATGATAATTTAGAGATCACAGATTTCTATCATTCATATATTGATTACTTAACTGTATTGCCTTAAGATAATTTAATTATGTTTAAATATGATCAGTCCTACTAACTTCTGTGTAACTACAAAATTATTTATTATTACTATAATGCATTACTGAATTTTATTGCGATAAAGTTGGATTAATTTTTAAATATACTTTTAAATTAGATTCTTCAATAAGTATCTGATTTGTTTATGTTATCTCAGCAAAATCCTGAGTCACATTTGCTTTCAGATGCCACTTCTTGATCAATATATAACAAAAGTTCAGTTTTCTCTATATACTATTTTGAAATCTGAAAATACGGCTCTACGAATGTTAGTCTAAATTGTTTGGGCTTTATTTTTAACCATTAATCCTACATTTTTAAATGAGAATTTTAAAAATTTTAAAAATTTTCTAAGCATTTGATGCCTGGAAATTTTATTTTTAAGATGTCTGATTGCTTTATTTATAACATGGCATTAAAATAGCCAGCTCAGTGATTTTAAGTTATATAGATTGCTTTTTCAAAGTTCCTTGCATCCATACAGGTTATAGTGCATTTAAAAAATAAAATCAATTGACTGGCAACAGACTTTGCTTAATAAAACACTTGACAGAGGAAATTTTGGCTCATCATTTATTAATCTCAAAGCCGTATTGAATATCTTTCTATTTCATCACTAACATATTAGAATGTTTTCATGGCAATAAAGTCAGCTCTTTTCCATTGATGTAAATTTCCGTGGCATAGGAGTCAAGGTTCCAGATCTAAAAGCTCCAGTAAGGTTTTCTGTTTGTAGACGTTATTAGCT
>NW_011888990.1:76862-78517 GCF_000151845.1 Pteropus vampyrus | reverse complement strand
GAGAATGAGAGATAATACGTTTGAATATAATTTAATAAATCATTCTGTTCTATAAAAAAAACTAGCATAAATTATTTTTATAGACTTTCGAATCGTTAAAAAGAAAAAAAGGTGTCCAAGTTCTTAGGTGAACTGTGTAGAATGTTCTAGAACAATGGTCTTCCAAATTATTGTAATCTGTTATTGGGTCATCAAATCAGGTATTCATGGGTCATCAAATTCTTTTTTGGGGGGGAGGGGTTAAATTTAGCATTTTTAAAAGGGTGGAATAGAATCGAGTAAAAATAGATTAAATAGAAAATCGAGCACGTAGGCACCTGGTGCAGAGCGGATGCTGCCTGGCGGCTTCGTTTCAGTTTCCTGTACTTACACGTAGTCGGTCGCAGTGTGGAATCTGCCGCTAGTGAGGTCGCGAGCGAACTGGCTCGAAAGCTGGCTGTCCAGAAGCACCTTTTACTTCTTTAGCCACAGATGTGCGTCTTGCTGGTGAACTAAGTTAGGTGTCTCCAGCTGTATTTTGATGAAGCACAAATTAAAGGTGAGCTATTGTTAATCACAAAAAGGGCGAAATGTGGGTCCGATGAGTTTTCATTCAATGTTGGCTTCCTGTATTAAACGCTTACCTTTTGTGTTCAAATGCCTAGGACTCATCTATTGACTGACCTCTAGGTTTCCAGTTTATTCTTGTTAACCACAGGACAGTTGTCAGTCTTTCTTGAAGTATTTTGACAGGAAACTTCCCACCTCTATGAGTAAATGGATTGACCTGCAAGACAAACTATTGTAATATTAAGAAATAATAAGGTTCTATTAATTTTAGGTAATCATGAACCGATAAGATACTTTCAAAACGAGACGATGTAAGAAATCTGTGCCATAAACTATGCCTGTTCTTCCATTCTGAGGGCAATTTAAATTACTAGTTTAATGTCTGTAGTTGTCAGTCAAAGATTAATATATTGCTTTGGTATCACAGACTGAATTTTTTTTTTAGTAATTGGTCTTTATGGATTTAGTGATGGCGCATTGGTTTAGCGTCTGCCACAGGCGTGAGTCTTCCTTCCCTAAGCTAGAATTTTAGTCGAAAGGACAAAACAAGTCCTCATGATTCAGGAGTTCCTGGAGGTCAAAGGGTGTCCTTTCATAGCTGTGACACCCTCAGGAGTTCCTTTAGCAGAATAGATGGATGACTGAATAAATGAATTTAAATCACATGGGGGCAATGGTAGCGTTGCTGGCGAGGTTGATGTGTTCGAGAAGGGGTGAGCTCAGGTTGTTTGGGACGGGTTTGGAGCAGACGGGACTAGAGCTGAAGTTAAAGGGCAGACGGGTGGGTTGCAGGTTGCGGGGAGTGGAGTTGGGGGGGTGAAGCTCTGAGCACAACTGCGGCCGTGAGCCAGGTGGGTCTGCGAGGCCCCCTTTCCTGCCCCTGCTCTTGCCAAGGGGAGGCGGCCTCCTATGTGGGCTGTGACACCTCGGTGGTCGTGAGAGGCAGAATGCCGGAAGCTGACGCTGTCCACATGCTGCCCCTCGGAACCTGTGAAGGTGGCCTCACACCTGTGAAGGTGGCCTCACCTGTGAACGTGGCCTCACACACGTTCCTGGCCCCGGCCGCCTCGGCTGCCAACCACATAAGGCTCCTTTCGCTCATCTTT
>NW_011888990.1:73510-76072 GCF_000151845.1 Pteropus vampyrus | reverse complement strand
TTCCTGTTGTGTCTCCGGAGGCGGTCCCCAGAGCTGTCGCTCACGCAGTGTTCTCTGGGCGTCATGAGCCGGGCACATGAGCCAGGGGCACTGCGGCCAAAAGTTACCCGCTGTCCCTTGACGTGCACTGGCGTGTTTGCGCTGGACGCAGAACGCCTTGGAGTGTCCCGGTTCGACCGAATCGTGCACTGCAGGCTCAGCAGCCGAGAGCCGACGGCAGCTCCATCGTGGCAGGGGCTCAGGAGAGGGTGTCACCAAGTTCCGAAAATGGTGGCGGGCGGCAGAGTACTCTGCCGCGGGTTTCACTAAACACTCGCAAACACAGAGGGGAAAGAAAGCCTTCAGCGTCATGCAGGGACCTGTTAGCGTTTAGAGTTAAATTAAGGAACTTTTAGAAAGCCGCCAGGACACTCACTGCTACACGTAGCAAATCCGGACGAGGAAGGAGCTGTGACTAGCACCGGGCACAGGTGGAGGGATCGCGTTGCATCTGCAGATGGAATGAACCACTGACCTTGCTGCTTTTCAGGCGATTACTGTGAGTTTATAGCTCATTCTTTCTCTGAATGTGTTAGCTCTTCCAAGAGCAAGATCCCATTTTTACGCTGTAGGAATTATGTCACTAATTAGGGAAAGAATGACTCTACTGCATAGTGGGACTAGAAGCAGATTGGTGAATACTGGTAAATTAAGAGCTAATTAATTTGAAGTTTATGGACAGGTGGCCACTGCGCCATGACTTCGCGATTGCTGTGGTGAGCACTGTGTCACCCAGCGGAAGCTTTAGTGGCAGTGATTGACAGATGGGCTTGCGGGTCTCCCGTCGTGAATACAGAAGGAGCCGAAGGCGGAGGTTTTTCTTTAGTCGCTATTTAATGATCCTGTCTCAGAAAATATCTTATTCAGCCGTTGCCTGCATTAAGACTATCTGTTTTGAATTTCTGTTCTTTCAGCGCCAGTTTCGATATCTAAGTTCTGTAGGAATTACAAACCACGTGTGGTCGATGGCAGGAAAATATGACGCATCGGTTTTAATTAGTAGTTCAGACTGAATAGCGATGGCTGAGTAACATCGAGGTGACTCCACTAGTATGCTTCATGTGTACTAAGAATTTTATTTATTATTTTAAGAAAGATCATCAAATCTGAGAGTTTGAGATTCAGTTCTGTTTTGCCCTATTTTTAGAAATATTTGTGGGGAGAAATGGGTGTTAATACCTGAATCATAAAAGTCAACATCCAGGTATATCGCTGGAAGAGTAGAGAAATGCATTTTCTCGATCACGGATACTTTTAAATTACAAGCAAAAATGTTTATCTCCATCATTTCCAAACATAGTTGAGGATAAGAATGCAAATAAACGAGTTTTTCGTTGCCTAATTTTACTAGTAGAGTGCCTTAATCGTAGCAAATACCTCATCATTATTCACGATGACACTGTTGTTGACAAAAGACCATAGGCTCAGACACTGGCTTTTGTATGGTCCCCTTGCCCTAGGGCAGGGTTGGCCCCTGGCCGCAAGGGCTGAGCCAAGGCAGCCCCTTCTAAAGGAACCAAAAGAGCAGACTGTCGTCTGTCATGTGTGCAGATCCCAGGACCTCCTCTCAGCTTTGCCTGTGACCAACCTGCAGGAGAGTGGAGAACTGGTCACTCCGAGAAGGAAGAAGTGGTCAGTGCTGATGTTGGAACCCAGCATAAAATGACAGATTTCAAAGATGCTATTGGAAAGGCTTTTGATCGCTCGCATAAGACAAAAGCAACTATAGCTTCGAATAGAGGTTAAGGTTTCAAATTTTGAAAATAACGGTTAACATTTGAAAGTAAAAGTCTTTAAAACGTCAGGGACCTTTGGCAAGTGTTTTCAGCTGACTGCTTGACATGAAGTGTGTGTGTGTGTGTGTGTGTGTGTGTGTGTGTGTGTGTATTATTTTCACAAACCATTTTATGAAATATGCAATGAGCTGGCATGAAGATGACATGGTAGCACTGTAATATTCACGTAGAACGTCGTGTCTGACGTTTTTTATTCTTATTAGTTTTGAAAGTGGGGAAATAAAAGGAATTCCCGCCACATTTCTTGAAATTTTGAAGAAAGGAAGTTAAGCATGTTTAAAAGTCATTTTTAGCGGCTGACTAAGAATCACGGTGAGTGAATAACCAGGGTGATGAGGGACTCACGCCAGCGTGAGCAGTGTCGAGAGCTGACACCTGGACACATCACACCCTCACAGTGCGGTCAGGGACATTCTTTCTTCCCTTCCTCAATTTTTAGAAATTATGCAGATTTTTTTTTCTTGTAATGTTACTAGGAATTCATATCTGCCTATAGGCTTGCGTGAGTAAAGTTAAATGTCTTTAATTTTGTCTTTTTGACACGCTCGTATTTGTGTTGAAAAAGTTGTATCTTTCTCTTAAAAAATTTTATGTCAGACGAGGTCACAGCGTACACACACATAGACACACACATAAAACTAGAAATAAACAATCCGGAAATAACATTAACACCAGTAAGAATCCCATTTCCAGTAGCCTTTAAAAGATGTACATGTAAAACTAAAAT
>NW_011888990.1:71022-72420 GCF_000151845.1 Pteropus vampyrus | reverse complement strand
TATATATCTAAAAGAGAGACATGGAAGGCAAAAGCGTCCATCTGGAGAGGCTTCAGAGGGACTTCCATTAACTTGGTAAATGTACTGTGATGGAGCATCTGGCTGGGAAAGACCTGATTTCATCAGCAGAAGGCGCGATGCCACTGTCGCACGGGCCGGAATACGAGTGTCCGTGTAACTCGTTCATCTACCGCTGCAGACAGAACTACGCGGCTGGGGGAAGGACAATTTCATTTATCAGTTATCATGAAATACACTGGGATGTTTTGGGAAATAAAAAGAGGCAGGTATTTCAGCCTCTGTGCATGACTCATAAGCTACATCATAATCAGAAAATAGCTCGCTAAACAAAGACTCAAAACTAGTGCGATTAATTAGATAAAGTTGATAATTACCGGTGTCTGGATACCGTAGCTTGTTCGGTTCATTTCACGGCAGGGGTGACCTTCGCTCTGGCCAGCCAGATGGATGGTACAGGTGCAGAGACAGAGATGCAGAGACAGAGATGCAGAGACAGTTACATACACTTGCTAGATCGGGCCCTTTCGGTTTAGCCATTCGTCAGCTGACTTAGACGAATTTGCATTTTTCAGGCCAGGCATCTGCCTCCTGGGCTTTCGAAGAGGGCGCTGGCGATATGGCAGCCGCGTCCCCCAGCAAGGAGAGGCGCCTCCAGGAGAAGCCGCAGCCTCCCTGTTGCCCACCTCAGAAGGAACTCCCGTTGCCTCTGCCCATTGCATGCCACAGGCATGAGTCAGTAAATACCCGTCCTGTGACACGGGGACGTGGGGTCGCAGGGCTCCCCGGGGGATGCCGCCGCCGTCCGGTTCCTGTGTTTGGGAGAAGCCTTGCTTTAGCTGCGAGCATCGTTTGAAGTGTTATCAACAGCGAAATGGGTAGTTCCTGCAAGAAAGAGTGAGTTAGAGGGATGGCTAAGACTCTGAGCAGTGAAAGGGCAAAAGCCTCTTCATTAGAAATCAGACGCTAGTGACATTCCGGAAAGGAGACAGGACATGCGTTTCGTGTGATGGAAGGGAGCGAACGTGAGCGCAGGGCTCCCATGCAAATTGTTAGCTTTTTAAATTTACCGTCGGTCTATGAAGACGTGAGAAGACTAGGGAAGGACCATAGACATGTTTCGTCTCCGTTGTCCCCTGCCCTGTATTTCTTTCTCCATTCTCGTTCTAAACCCAGACCACTTTGCGATTCGTTAATTGGCAAGGAACACATTTTACCCCATCAAGCTGACCAGGGTCTGATCAAATACCAAAAAAGGACATTTTGCTCAAATATAATGATATAATATAACTTTAAAAAATCTTACTGCTTAGATGTGCTGGTAGCGTTGGTGGTGGTCCATGTGTGTATCTTCGTTCGCGAGCATTGATAGATGTTACA
>NW_011888990.1:69364-70347 GCF_000151845.1 Pteropus vampyrus | reverse complement strand
GAAATCAGACGCTGGTGACATTCCGGAAAGGAGACAGGACATGCGTTTCGTGTGATGGAAGGGAGCGAACGTGAGCGCAGGGCTCCCATGCAAATCGTTAGCTTTTTAAATTTATCGTCGGTCTATGAAGACGTGAGAAGACTAGGGAAGGACCATAGACATGTTTCGTCTCCCTTGTCCACTGCCCTGTATTTCTTTCTCCATTCTCGTTCTAGACCCAGACCACTTTGCGATTCGTTAATTGGCAAGGAACACATTTTACCCCATCAAGCTGACCAGGGTCTGATCAAATACCAAAAAAGGATATTTTGCTCAAATATAATGATATAATATAACTTTAAAAAATCTTACTGCTTAGATGTGCTGGCAGCGTTGGTGGTGGTCCATGTGTGTATCTTCGTTCGCGAGCATTGATAGATGTTACAAGTCTGAGTAAAAGGCCTTTATTTTTCCCCCCACGATAATTTTTTAATCATATTTTATCTACTTTTTTATTTTTTGCTTTGCCATTTAATCCGAGTATTATTGAAATATAAGAATTGAGAGTATGGTTCATATGTACAGTGGAATATGACTCAGCCATAAAAAAAAAAAAAATGAAATCCTACCATTCACAGCGACATGGATGGACCTAGAGGTTACTGTGCTGGGTGAAATAAGTCGGACAGAGAAAGATAAATACCACACGGTTTCACTTATCTGTGGAAGCTAAGGAACAAAAAGAACCAAACTAATCAATAACAGACCCACAGATATAGGAGCATCGGGTAACGGCCAGAGGGGAGGTGCTGGGGGGCCGGGAGAAAGACGAAGCGTTAAAAACGTACACGTTAGTAGTGGACAGAGGGTCACGGGGATGGGGAGCACGGCGTGGGGAACGCAGTCGGCAGTCGGGTAGTGGCTGGGTGGAGAACCAGCCAGGAGATGGAGTAATCGGAGTGATCGTTTCATAAACTCTATCAATGTCTAACCAATGCATTATG
>NW_011888990.1:67468-68679 GCF_000151845.1 Pteropus vampyrus | reverse complement strand
ACAGCGACATGGATGGACCTAGAGGTTACCGTGCTGGGTGAAATAAGTCGGACAGAGAAAGATAAATACCACACGGTTTCACTTATCTGTGGAAGCTAAGGAACAAAAAAAACCAAACTAATCAATAACAGACCCACAGATATAGGAGCATCGGGTGACGGCCAGAGGGGAGGGGCTGGGGGGCCGGGAGAAAGACGAAGCATTAAAAACGTACACGTTAGTAGTGGACAGAGGGTCACGGGGACGGGGAGCACGGCGTGGGGAACGCAGTCGGCAGTCGGGTAGTGGCTGGGTGGAGAACCAGCCGAGAGATACAGTAATCCGGGGCGATCGTTTCATAAACTCTATCAATGTCTAACCAATGCATTGTGTATTTTAAATTAATAATAAAATAAAATTTAAAAAATAAATGAAAATAAATAATTGGGAAAGAAAATACATTGATATTCGCTTGGTTAACTTCGGGAAGCCTAGCTGGATGCTGCGTACGGAGTGCTTTGCATAATCTTACTTAGGATGATGAAGCGAAGGTTATTCACTCTTAGGTAATATTTGGTGAAGTAACTAAGAAGAAAGAATAGCATTTTTATTCTCTAAAGTAAAAGTAAAAGCACAAATTTTTGTATCTAAGATTTCTTATTTGAACACCAAAGGAATTCAAAACTATTTTTAAAAAGTCTCACAGCCGACATTGATAAAACTTGCTGGTCCTGTGAGAGCCTCTTTGTTTGGTCTTGATTTTTTTTTATATAATTCAGGAATTTTATGTCTGTAAGTCATGGGAATCCAATTCAAACGAGCACAGGCATAATGGATATTTTATGGAAAGAGCCCTGTCTTACTGAAGACGAGATTAAAAAGCCCAGCTGCATGAAGGTCTAAAACCTGCCCAAGCTGCTTCTGTCCCATGTCACCACGCGACATGTGAGAGACGGTCCTCAGAGCCCGCAGCCTACCAGGCGAGTGAGGAGCCCAGAGATCCTGTCTGATAGCTCAGGCTTAGGTCAAGGGTCCACCTGGGATCAGTCACCTGTGTCCAGAAGATCAAGACCCTATAGTTGACCCCACTTGGGCCCGGGGTTTCCCTCGCGCTGATCGGAAATAAGGCGGTGTCAGGCAGGGGTGAGTGCTGCGCGGACAATGAAAATCAAGTTCATTAACTTCCCGGAGTAGGTGTATTGACTTTCTTTCGCTGTTTGCGGCTCAAAGCG
>NW_011888990.1:54361-66713 GCF_000151845.1 Pteropus vampyrus | reverse complement strand
GGAATCCAATTCAAACGAGCACAGGCATAATGGATATTTTATGGAAAGAGCCCTGTCTTACTGAAGACGAGATTAGAAAGCCCAGCTACATGAAGGTCTAAAACCTGCCCGAGCTGCTTCTGTCCCATGTCACCACGCGACATGTGAGAGACGGTCCTCAGAGCCCGCAGCTGAGATCTCTCCCAGGCGAGTGAGGAGCCCAGAGATCCTGTCTGATAGCTCAGGCTTAGGTCAAGGGTCCACGTGAGATCAGTCACCTGTGTCCAGAAGATCAAGACCCTATAGTTGACCCCACTTGGGCCCGGGGTTTCCCTCGCGCTGATTGGAAATAAGGCGGTGTCAGGCAGGGGTGAGTGCTGCGCGGACAATGAAAATCAAGTTCATTAACTTCCCGGAGTAGGTGTATTGACTTTCTTTCGCTGTTTGCGGCTCAAAGCGGCTCAGGTTCATCCGGTGACAGTTCTGGAGGCCGGAGGTCGCCGTGCGGGTGGGGCCGTGTCCTTTCTGGAGGCTTCGGGGGAACGGCTGTCCCCGTGCCCCGTGGCCCGTCTCCGCCTCGCCCCAAACTGTCCCGCCCACCATCGTCCCTCCTGCTGCTGATCCGAACGCCCCGCCTCCTCTTCCAAAAACCCCCGTGATTTATCTGGGGTCCTCCTGGATAATTCAGGACAATCTCCCGTCTCAAAATCCTGAACTTAATCTCACCTGCAAAGTCCCGCCTGCCAGGTCCTGTGACAGTCACGGGCTCTTGGGGTCGGGTCGTGGATATGTGGAGTGGGGGCCGTTTTCCAGCCCGTGGGTGAAGCTGAGTGTGAGGACGATTTGGAATGGGCGGCACCTTTGGGTCGGGGCTCACGGGTGATTCGTCTGAAGAGGCAGCAGCCACGCCGAGGTCCAAATGCTGAAAGAGACTCTGTCTCGGGCTCTCGTGCCTGGTGGAGCAGTACGAACGTGATGGCACGCGCTCCCCGTACGCGGCCACCGTTTGGTGCGTCGACTGGAGACCATCGGCCCCCTTGAAAGCGTGTCACAGTCTCCTCGCCGCGGGAGCCAGTGCGAGGGCCCGCGGGCCTGGCAGACGGGGAGAACCGCGGTGCCTGACGGCTGAGCCCACGCGTGACAGTCGGCAGTAACCGCGGGTCAGGGACCCACGTGGCAGTGACTGCCCTGGCAGGGTTGCTAGTGCACGTGAGGGGACAGGTCCTCTGATTCCTGCGACTCCGACGTTAAGTGTGAGCCTCGGGCGTGAGTGCCCAGTGCTGCTCTCCGTTTGCCCTGGAAAGCTCTTGGGCGAAACATTTACATTCCCTCTCGGGAGCTGATGACATCTCTGAGGTCCTTGGCGGACAACGGTGTGCCAAACGTTCCTCACAGCAATGTGATTTGCATATTTAAAGTATTTCACTGAAAGGCGAGATGATCCTTTTTGGTTGTGACCCCATGAGGTAGAAACACGGAGAGTGGACAAACGGCTTTTTTCACTGAGGTGTCTTTTCTTGGGTGCTGCGGGCCTGTTCCACACCTCCGTGTGCCTGAGGAGGAGGTGCGCTGTCCGCAGGGTAGAGCTGTGTGTATTTGTGTGTGTGTATTTGTGTGTGTGCACGTGCGTATGCAGCTCTGCATGTGCGTGTCTGTGTGGACGTGTGCGTGCGTGTGTGTGTGCATGAGTGTGTGCATGAGTGTGTGTGTGCGTGCATGCGTGTGTGTGTGCATGTGTGTGTGCATGAGTGTGTGTGTGCGTGCATGCGTGTGTGTGTGCATGAGTGTGTGCATGAGTGTGTGTGCGCGTGCATGCGTGTGCACATGGAGGGCAGACTGCTAGCTCTGCAGCACGTTCATTGGCACCACGTGTGGACACGGGGGTGACATTGTCCCCGGGCGTGGGCGCCCCGGCCTGCGTTTCGAGCGTCAGTGTGAGCGATTCCTCTCACCCGCAGGACTCCCCTGAGCGCCCTGTGGGTCCCGGGGGTGTGGACACACGCACGGTTGTTGCAGTTTTTTTCTAATGTTGCCATAATCACGTCAGTTTTGCTCTGTCTCGAGCATCGTCCTCCCTCGTAGAGAAGAGAGGGGTGGGTGACTTCATGTCTCCACACTTTGGAATAACAAGATATGTGTTTGGGTAAATCCTTTGTTTCTCAAAAATGCCTAAAAAAATGTAAAGTTTCAGAGCTCGTGAAAGACTCGACCACCGTGAGCCAAGCTTGTCCTCTGTCAAGCGTGTCCCTGTGCGATGTTGCTGCCCCGACGTCCGCGCTGCCTTCTGCCCAGCGTCCCTTCTCTCTAAAGTCCAGCACGTGAATTCCCCGGGCCTGGGCGCCCCGCGGGAGCCCGTCTGCCCCAAAGATCCGCCCCAACTTCCCGGCTTCCCTCTGCCCGCCGAGGGGTAAAGTGTTCAGAGCGGTTCCTCGGGTGGGTTCCAGATCATGTCGCCCTCCCCGCCCCGTTCGGATGCCACCAGCGCCTGCCCAGGTCGCTCGGGGGAAACTGAGGACTCGGCCGGCTCCAGGCCCTGCCGGCCACCCCACCTCATTGCGCGTCCACCTCCCAGGGGACCCTGTCACGCAGCCACAGAGTGAGTCGCCCTTTCGGCTCCGAGCACGTGAAGCCTCAAGAATTTGCTCATGACGTTTCTTCTCCTAGGACGCCGCTCCTCCTGTGTCATGTGCCTCTGTCTCCCTGTCACCCTCTGTCCCTGTCTGAGAAAGCACGTCAGAGGAGCCGTCCTCTCCTGGGGCTGTCATTGGAGTGGCCCCCGTCTGCGTGTGCCGTGTGGCTTAGTGCGCTGCACGGCACTGGGGAAACTTAGCTGCACGTGTACGGATTTGCTGCGTTGATGTGAGGCTTTCTCACCGGCCAGTTCCACGAGGCCAGAGGCCTGTCTCGGTCTCTGCAGCACATGCCCGGGGCTCGGCCGCGTGGCCGGCGCACAGTCGTCGCTCAGGTGTGTTCGGATGCATTAGTAAGTAAATGAAGCAGTATTAATTTTCCCCTATCTCTTCACCCCGTGTTGTCATCCGTGTCCAACGGCGAGCATCCTGGCCTGCTGGGAACAAAAGGCAGCGGGGCGGAGGGTGCAGGTGGCCGGGACTGAAAGACTCACCCTTCAGCCGCGCAGAGCCCCGACCACTGCTCTGCAAGGTCTCGTTTGTGTATCCTTCTTGCCATTTTTGTGGGAGTTTTGGTGTCAATCAACGGAGAATGCTGTTTGAGTGGCCGAGCAGATGTGCAAGCGAGAGATTCAGGTGAGGTCATGCGACTGCGTGTAGGCCGCCCAGACTAGCGGCTGGACCAGGCACGGGTGGGGAAGTCCCTGAACGCGGATGTTGGTTTTGTTTGCGAAACTGACGTGAGCCAAGACGACCGCTGGGGCTCGACGGGACGGCGCGGAGAAGCCAACGAAGTGTGACCGACGCCCTCGCTCCCGGTGGGCACGGAGTCGACACCGCCCCTCGCTGTTTCCGATGGCTTTCTAATGAGATCGTCCGCACGGAAACGTAACAAGCCATAAGTAGAAGTACAGCCATCGGTGTTCCGGCCAGCTCCTCCGGGGGAACGAGAAAGTTCGGAGAAGTGATTTGGAGAGAGCGTGCTGCCAAGAACAAGGTAATGATGTTGCATTCTGAGTTCTGCAGAGAAGCGTTCACTGAGATGCTACTGGACACTGTCCCCGGGCGTCGCGCCCTGTGGCTTTTTCTCTTGACTTGGTCAAGTTGGCGTGTGCGAAAACCACGTGCTCGCACACCCGCTTTGCTTGTCGGCAGCATGGCGTGGAAGGCCTCGCAGGAAGAAGCAGGCGGAAGCTCCCTCCGCTATTAAGAGACAGTCTCACGAGCAGAGAAGCTGTTCCTCCTGCTCTCTGCCCCCGGGGGATGATGGTGTGAGGGCGTGATCCTGGCGAGGGAGCATCCATCTTGTGACCGCCGTGCCGTTACCTGAGGAAGGATGCCAGCAGGATGTTGCAGCCGATTAAAAGAGGTTAGGTCCTTGTGTAATCGCCGAATGAACCTCGGACCCAGATGTCGTTTTAGTGATGGGTTACTGTTCTAAAGATTTAGACCACAGGTAGTTGGATCGTCTGTTATTTGTAGCCAAAAGCATCTCTTACAGACTACTTGCCCCGGTCCCTCAGGATTCTGTGCTCCCCCAGACAAGAGTAGGGGTAGACACTTCTAAGGGGTTCAGAGTGTCCTCAGAGGCGGTGTGACCTGCAGCTCACACAGCGTCACGTACTTCTCATGCTTAGTGAAAAGCCGGTACCAGAAGCGAAGCTGCATCCCGGTAGGATGCTAACAGGTGTTGGCTCTGTTTATTAAACGGAACATTCCTTTCGGACCAGTTAAAAAACTAAAAAGAGATTGCAGGACATCACATTAAAGAAATCGATTCAATTAGGATGTCGTTCTATGATACACACTGTAATCGTGTCTTAGAAACTAAAAAAAAAAGGTAGCACGAAAAACTTAGATGGAAAGCGGGCAGAGTTGGCTTCAGGAAACTCTCGCCGTGTTGTAACAAAACGAGGCTGAAGGAATATTACGACGAGAAGTGACCTCACGCCGCAGTAGGCTCAGTCTTCCCCGTCCCCGCCAGCGAGGCACGAAATGTCGCCTCGAGCCGTACTGTTTACTTCCAGTCTTCCGCTCCGTAAAGGGTTAGCCGTCCTCGGGAAGTCGGGCGGTAATGCAGAAAATTGCTCGGTATGAACTATTGTTCGTTAGCTCTCCAAGTCATCTGTAGCTCAGCATCAGAGAAGTACAAAATGCCGAGCTTCGCAGAATGTGTTTGTCTTCTTTTCTGACAGTGACGTTGGTGTTTTGTCAAACAAGCCGGCGCCTTCCCAGCCACCCGCGGAGACGCGCAAATAGTTGCCCACCGCATTCGCCGCTCGTAACAGGGTGGTTTGGGGACAGCTGTGAGGTCCGGAGAGGTTTTCAGGGCCCGGCCCGCGTGCGTTCCCAGCGGTGTTCGACCTCATCCCAGCCGCTGGACGTGCCCCGGAGGGCTTCTGGGTTCCGGGGGGCCGGGGCGTTCTTGGGGGAAGGAAGGCGCAGGCGGCAGCTCGTGTCAGCCCCTCGTACGCCTCGCGATGGCAAGAGACGGGTAGGGCCAAGCCCTTCCTTTCTAACTAGTGTTTTCTCCATTATCTTAAAATACCTACTTCGAGTTATATTAATTACAGTGAAAGATATAATAATTTGGAAGCCTAGAATTAGTGTCATTTGTAATGCGAGGAGCGTGCTCAACACCAGGCCTACTTGGGTGTCTGCATTTCTGCTTGAATATCCCAGCGGATTTCTTTCCCTGTTGAGAAAAAGGGTTGGGGGGGGGGCGGGATGCAGAAAGGAGCAGGGGGCGGAGAGATAAACGGGGAACGGGGAAGGGGCGGCGACGTGTCTGTCGGAAAGCGAACGCTCAGGAAGTTCGTTTGTTTTTTGCGGCCCTTGGCTTAGGCTCCCCGAGGTCCTGAACGCCCGGAGCTCCAGACATGACCGCAGCTCACTCCTCTGGCGAGCGAGGAGCTGTGACCGGACCTGTCACGGCTGCGACAAACAGGGACATGTTAGTGCTGCGGTTACACACACTCTTCCGCGAGCTCAGAGGTGTAAAGATCGTTGATGTCTATCTACCTAAGCGTTGTCTGTTTCGGGGATGGGAAGTTCGTCTTGGGATTCGAGCGGTGTCGTCAGCGAGGATGCCCACAGGGCCAACGCTTAGATGACGGTCGTTCCCGAGATCCGCGCTTCACCCACGTTTTTAAGGTGGGGAAACTCGAACTGAGGACAAGGATGCTGCTGGAGACAGATAACGAATGAGCAAAAATAAAGCCCAGGGCGTGATGCGTGGTCGTCACTCAGCGGCGCGTGGAAGAGGGGTCAGGACCGCGGGACACGGAGGTTACGGTTTTGAATGAGGTGGTGGCCGAGGACATGACATCCGATAGAGACCGAGAGAGGAGAGTGTGACGTGGCTCCCTCGGGAAGAGAATCCTAATCTCGAAGGCCAGCAGGTGCAAAGGCTCTGGGGTGAGAGCCTCTGCCAGCTGGGGACACGGCGGAGGTCACGGTGACCGGCGAGGGTGAAGGGGGAACGGTCACCGGAAGGGCGTCAGCTGCAGGCGGCGCCGGGGACGTTTCCTGGACGGGGACAGAAGTCCCTGGCAAGTTTTCGGTGGGGGAGTAAAGCGCGTGACAGATTGGAAAGGTCACCCGGGGAGCCGTGCTGACGGGAGGCCAGTCAGGGCCGTCGCGGGAGGGGGGGTGCGCCTCAGCGATAGCGACGGATGAGGCCGGCGAGAGACCATCAGACCCGGACGCGCGGCGGGATCGCCCGCGGCTGAATTTGCAGCATGAGTAACCGGAGGACGGAGCTGGCATCGGGCGGCACGGCCATGCCTCGGTCTCCGGGCGCTGGCGTACGCGCAGCGGAAACAGCGTGGCGGGGCTCAGCGCCAGCCCAGACGGCCCGCTGCCGGGTGAGCGGGGCAGGCCAGGCCGACGTGGGGAGCCGAGTGCCCGAAAGCTGCCGTCACGACGGACCGAAGGGTCTGACCTGGTAAGCGAGAGCGGATGGTGTGACGCGTGCGGGGGGAGGTGACAGTGTGATGGGGTCAGGGGGATGTGACGGGTGCGGGGGGAGGTGACGGTGCGATGGGGTCGGGGGGTGCATCGAGGGGAAGGAGGGGCTGAGAAGCTGTGAGGCCAGGGCCTGGGAAGCTCTGGGGAATGAGCAGCACCTGAGGGCGTGTGCTGGCCGGTGACAGCCAGCCCGGTGCCGGGGCCCCAGGAAGGAGGGCACAGACAGAATGTCATTCTCAGGGGCAGATTAGAGAGTAGGGTTCCATTAGAGAAAGAGGGGGAACAGTCAGGGAGGAGGGCGCGTGGGTCAAGGATTTTGCTGATAACGTGGATTCCAGAAGATCCTCGGGACTGGACCAGAGAGCAGCGGGTGATGGGCCAGGCGGGGGACGCAGAGCGCTCGAAGGCCCGGGCCGGGATGAGGGCCGACTCGGCCCTGGGCTTCTCGTGACGGGGGACGCACAGGGGGTCCTCGCTGCCCCCCGTCCTGCAGTGGCGGAGATCGCATCGTGTTGCCATCACACCTCAGCCACCGCAGAGCCACGCGCGCGAGGCCCGCTGCTGCCGTGACGGGAAGGGCACCAGGAGGGTGAACGGCTCCCGCGGGCAGACGCAGCCCTGCAGCTGGGTCTCGGGTGGGACGTCAGGCCGAGGGCTCGTGGGAGGCGTGTGCGGAGCCGACACCAAGGGCATCGGCTACGGCTGTGGCTCTGTAGTCTTGCGGCTCGTGGCAAGCATCTGGGAGCTTTAAGAAATCCCGACACCCAGGGCGCACCCCAGGCATCCCGAGTGGACTGTAGCGGGCGGTCGCGTCCGAGGACCGAGGTGCCACAGAACCTTCCGGTCCCGTGGTGCTTAAATCACGGAACGTGTCGTTGCTGTTCTTCGCTGCTCGGTGGTATCTGCTGGATGGGTGACGAGTCTCATTTGTCAGTGGCTTGGCTGCCACGTGAATAGTTGCAGGAAGTCGCGCTCGTCGGTTACTGGGGCTTCTGCTTCCGCGGAAGCTTCGCGGTGTCACGTGTGCTCCTCGGACATTTGAGTTGCACGTCATTGTTCTAGTGAATTTTATTGCCCTACGTGAAAGCATGACGAGCCAGCAAAGCTGTCGGCCCCGAGAGCGAGAAAAGATGCAAGATATTTCCGTTTGGAAACTTTTTCCTTCTCTCCCTCGAAGCCGTGTGTGGAGATGTAAGGAAAATATTCTTCTCTGATGCGTTTTATCCTCCTCTTAATACTTACAATGCTTTCGAGCAGTTATTATTATTGAACATTTAATTATTGCTGTCGTAAATCACGCACTCACATAGCAACGCACACATTTGGACGCTCTCAAAGCAAACATTGCACTGGACCAAGCGAACCCGGTGAGGCAGACTTTGTTGAGAGAGGCCAGGGCTGATGAGCTCTGACAATCGCAGGGCAGAAGGACATGCGGTGACGGGGAGGCCCGAGGCCTTCGCTCCCTTGCTGATTGTCTCTACTCAAAGGAAAAGCAAGCTTTCCCTCTCTTTGTGACAGGAGGGGTTTTTATAATTTGCAGCCAGGCACCAGCAGCAGTCAGGCTTCCCGCCTTCCAGGCGGGGGCCAGGAGATGGGGCGCTGTCTCCCTGGATGCTCACATTTCTAAGAGCCGCTCCCAGCTCCCAGAAAATGCTCTTCCTGGCAAGAGGCTTCTGAAAAAGATGTGTGTCTCCAAAACCTCGGACAGGAAGCTGACGACGGCAGGTTTTCTAAAGTAGAAGTTCTACGAAAAAGGAGATGAGGGGCCTGCGGTCCAGTCTGGGACACACGCAAGCCCAGAGCAGGGAGAGGCTGCTTTGACCAACGCGCACCCCGACTTCATGCTCGGGAGGGGTTGCGAATTTCTGGGCGAGGGCGAGAACGCTCCGCGGACACTTCGTCCACACGGGGAACTGCTGTCAGAAGCTTCTTTTATGCACACGCCCGCGGGCAGAGCGCGAGGGATTCCGTTTTCTTGCACGTTTGTCCAAGGACGCCAGGCCCGGCGTTTGGTTTTATTTTGGCCGGTTCGTCAGTGAAGAACAGACTTTCAGTGACCGGCGTAGCCATTGTCCGTCCGCGGGGGCCCGCGCGTTCGGTTCTGCCCTGCAGATTTCAAACCGCGGTGTCCACTGGATTGTTTTATTATGAATCAGAACAAATGCAGTGAGACAATATGTCTGGCTCGGGGGCCACTTTCTTCATTTTTGCCCCAGGCAAAAGGAATTGGCACGTCTTAGCTTTAGCAAAATGTCAGACACTGGCATTTCCGTTGCGTGGGAGACCTCTCGTCGTCGGAGGGAAGGTCAAGGTGGATGCTTGACAGGATACGCTAAACGGCAGCCAGCACCGTGAGGGAGGGAGGGAGGCCAGCCCTCCTCCCGTGGCTGCTCCCCCCAAACACAGCTCCCCCACACACCTCAGCAGCAGGACACGCGTCTCACGTGTGTCTCGACTTGTCACATCGGGTGCTCTTGGCTGTAACGCGTCCATCGTTACTTCTTGTTTATACAACTTCACTACTCTTAAGAGACTCCATCTTTACACGTTCCTTCAATCCTGATGCTCCAGTGTTTCACAGAAAGGGCCGTAAACCGTTGGAGAAAAGTCGTAGATGGAATGTGATTCTACTTCGGACGTCTTCCAGGTCTCTCCCTTTTCTGTACCTGTTACTTCTGTCCTCCTGGCTCCTCGTAAACAGTTAATGAGTTGATCTCGTATTTGGAAATGGGCGCTGTGCTTGGTTAAAGGTCGACTCTGAAGCGAAGCTCTGTCAGTTCATTACAGAGGAAAGGGTCACACAGCATGTGATGTCAGTGCAGTGAGTTCACACTTCAGCTTCAACGAAAGGCACGAAGTGTGACATGAAGGAAGGGAGACTAGAACTAAAGTTTACCGAGCGTCTCTAGCCGGAGAAGTCCAATCTCGTCTCAGCGAGGTGCACTGTTGACCGAAAGATCCTTGAGAAGCAACGCTTCCTATCGAATTTGTGTTCTCTGAGCTGACCGTGGAACCTGGCACGCACGAGGCACCAAACCTGGGTTCGATGCGCAGAACTGTGGAGAAGTCTGAGAAGCAAGGGGCGTTTGAGCTGGTCTTAAAGGGTATGCAGAGTCCATGGGCATTTTTTCATCTCTAAAATTCTTTAATACAGTCTATACATTTTCATAATTCTGTGGACATCAGAAAATATCAGTTGAATCGTAGTCCTGTCTCTAATACATATTAATTATGAAACGTTGACGTTTAAATCATCACTAAAGAACCAAAGCTGACATTTTATGGGTTAATAACAATTTTATGACTGATTGAGAATAATGAAAACCAGTAAAATATTATGTGACGTATGTAGTATGAAAATTTGCTTAACGCAAATACGGTAGGCATCCCGTTTCGAGAGGGCTCGTTATTTGAACGAGGCTCGCCTCTGGAAAAATAATGATTTGGGTCTCGAGTCATAATAAAAGGGCATTAAATCTTTATATAGTCTCAGTAAAGCTAATTAATAATAAATTATGCTTTCTCAAGTGAGCTATTGGTTAGATAAGGCAGGATATTATCTATTTGTTACGGTTCCATTCTAAGAAAGTAGAGAAAACAAAATCATAAATCCACGTGACCTACACGTATGGCAATTATATATGTCATACGATGCATATGTTAGGAGTATGTGTTAGCTATGTGTGTGGAACATCTATGTTAAACACACACACATACATACATGTACCTACAGGTGACTGCTGTGTCTATCGTAGAAACCCAGGTTGGGAAGCTACAGGTGGATGCCGTCCTGTTCTCTCTGTACCGCCGACTGGAAATTCGGGTCTCCCCGGCTTTTCTTTCCCACGTGTGATCGTTACAAGACCTCATCCGGGGAGCCCGGCCCCACCCCCCAGTGAGACAGCCGGTGCGGTGTTGCCCTCCTACCTCACGCCCCCGTCTTTCGAATATGGGTGATGCTCACGATTCCTTTAAAAAATTTCTTCAGCGTTATATCTGTACTTCATATGCCGATGGGAAAAGCGGAAAGAGAGATCGAAGAGAAACTACTTCTAGACAGCAGAGGCGGAGCAGAGAGTTAATTATAGCTTACCAGCAAAGTCACCGAAAAGGGAAAATTTAAAAGGAAATAGAGAGGAACGAAAAGGAAGGAACGGATCCTGATCGTCTCTTATTAATTAATATTTACGTAGCGATCATGACACCATCACATGTCACCGAAAGTTCAGTTGCCTAGGGGTTCCCCAGCCCTCCAGCCTGGTAGGGTTCTCCTGCCTTTGACATGTAAGTGAAATTTAGGTTAGATTCCATCTCGGTTATTCCAGAGAAGTCAGCGTTTTCCTTACACCATCTATTGACGTCCTGGAGACCTAAACGTCTCCCGGTCCCCTCCGGCCCTGCCGCACGTTTCCGCCGAGTCCTCTGTCTTCTGTGCCGATGCAAACACACGCGTGCTTTCTCTCTGCTTCTCCAAGTCATTCATGATCGCAAAACTCGTGAAGTTAGCACCGTTTTCCTAACGCGTACAGCATAGCAAACAACAACAAAGCGATCCCTCTGATATCAGCAGAAGGGGAGTCTGAACAGCCCCACGGTCTGCCCCACCCCTGGAGTCCTCACAGCTCGTCACTGTCACCGGGTGCTGATGTCCTCATCGCCTCGGCCTTCGTGATGTCGCTGCGGTCTGAGACCTCCAGGCGCTGGACTCTTCCCCAGGTGCCGCCTTCGCCCCGCATGTCGCTACGTGTGCAGTGTCGTTCTCTGTTTTTCTCGGGGCAGGAATTTCTGACTTTTTATGCCAAAGACAACTGGCCGCGTCACTCTTCTGAGTAGGTGTCCTCCTGCAGAAGAAGCACACGCCTCCCAGAGGGCCTCTGGCTGCCTCTCCTCCGCTCCATGTAAGAAAAAACATTTATAGTCCTTTATGGTCTGCTTGTTAGTTTATTGTGCTACCTTTTTCAAAAGTAGAGACTTAGAAAATGTCACTGGCATTTAAGAAAGGTTTAAAGATAATAAACGGACGATTTAGCATTAGTGTAAGTAGTGCCATAGGAGATAAAAGTGAATCATGATTAGACAGCCGGGTCTCGAACTAAAGAATGCAGAATGCGCGGTATAGAAGATGGCTTCTCTTTTAAGTGGCAGGAGGTGACAGCGGAGCCTGCGTACGAGCAGGAGGGTCACGCTGTCCAGGTGCATTTGTCACTGGGCGCCCTGATGTCACACGAGGGTGCCCGCCGTCTTCACAGCTCACCGGGCATCTGTACCCGGATGGGCAGGGAGTCTTCCAATTCTCATTAAACACTTGCCTGAAAAATTAGCAGTTCCGAAGAACATGCTGCCACTTCATTCTTCTGAAAGCTTCTCCTGTGTTTTTCAAATCCCGCTGCCATAAGCTGGATCCTGAGGAAAGCAAGGAGGCCCGTCAAGGGCGAGACACGGAGGCCACTTAGTCGGCGCTCGCTGGGACAGCCGAGCCAGCACCGTCACTCGCGTCCGGCAGGGGCTGGAAGGCAGACGGAGCCGAACACTGTAGAGGTGTCCGTTTCTCTGACTGCGGGCTGTCGGCCTGGGAAAGCTGGGGACGAACTATCTAGAACCATCCTTTGTGCTTGGCTGGGAGCCTCCTCGACCTTCTGTGGTGGTCCTGAGCTGGCAGCAGGGCCAGAATCCAGGGAAGCTGGCCGTCACGGATGCTCCCGAGCTGGTCTCCGCGGAGGCTGTGGCTCCGGGTTCCAGTGCCACGTGGAACTCTGTCGGTCATGTTCCCA
>NW_011888990.1:38572-52056 GCF_000151845.1 Pteropus vampyrus | reverse complement strand
TCTTTCCCACGGCTGGACATCTGATCCTGTGCACCACAGTCACCTTCGCCTTCCCTCGACGAGGCCCCAGGCTCCCGGGGCGATCGCTCTGTCCACTTTCCAGCGCTCTGCTTGCGGGACAGCGGCCCCCTAGTCCCCACACGGTTCTTCCTCCCTGACGCCTCGGGAGAGGTGGCCGCTCCAGAATCGTGTCGGAAAAGTTAAATCTGCTCCAAGCTTAACTGGTTCTTCTCAAATCCAGAGCAATACGTAGTTTCTCTTGCTTAAAAAGAAAAATAATCGGTGTCTCCGTCAGGTAGCGAGGATCTAGCGGCATCGGCCCGCACGGCTGTGCGGTGACCGGGCCTGTCGCGTGGGCCGAGTCGCTGACACGCGTGCGACGCGTAAGCCACGTAAATTCTGCGCGGGGCGGTGTCGGGGAAGGGGAAGCCTTGGGGGACGGATGCGTCGTGAGGCTCGGATTACGCGAGCACAGGTGCGTCCGCGCCGCGGGCTCCCGCGAGGCCCCGGAGGGCACAGGCCGCCTGCCGAAGCGACGCTAGGTGATCCTCGAGCTCCGCGGGGAAAGCGGCGGCCGGTCTGCGGCCTTCCCATTTTCGCGAACGATCCAAACCTCTCTTACCCTCAGTTGTACATGCATAAGGAAATGAAAATGGTGCGACTGATATTTCGTTGAATTTACCGTCATTGAAAACATTAGGAACACCGAGGAAGTGCCATGTCTTTTAAATTCTCACTAACTACAGTTTGAGGAGAATTTCCCGCCTCGTTCCCGTCGTCCGGCTTACGACGCTGAGCTCACGCCTTCTCCGCCTTGGCCAATGGTCATATTCCTCTCTGAGACTGGACCAGGGTCCAATATTTTATGCAGCGCACTCGCCACATCATCAAATACATCTGAGAGTTCCTTTAGTGGAAGCCGGAACCCAGACGATCCTCTGAGGTCGCTGGAAAGCCGCTGAAGAGTTCTCGGTAGGCAGAGAGATGACAGGTGCGGTTTGTCTTTTGTGAAGATGTACGTGCAGCATCTTAGAAGATGGGCTGGTGCCGGCCAGGGGCAGGGGTGTCTGGAGGGGGTTTAATAATGAATCAGATGGTGGAGGCAGGAGAAAGGGGAGAAGAGTGAATTATTAATGCGACCTACAGGGCCTAAGCTGTTGAGCACGTGGGGTACACATGGAGCCAGGGAGCTCAGCAGGCTTGTGTAGCAAAATCATTGTCAGGCGCGCTGGGCCCCGGGGGTGGACCTGAGCGAGCCGCTGTGCGTGAACGGGCGGGTCTGAGAACGCCGCAAAGGGGCTATTTTTCTGCCGAGATTCTCGTGGGAGTGTCTGGGGTGACGGAGACACACATGGTGTCTGCCTCTTGCCTCTGTCCCGATGCCCAGGTCAAACCCGCAGAGCCAAAAAGAAGGGCTGCGAATAAGTCAGCGTGCTCTTCCATGAGGGACTAGGGGACACAGCCATCAGGGGCTCAGGACGCAGGGGACAGTGGGTGGCGGGTTGGGTTACGCGTGCTCTCACCCTTCCAGCAGGAAATAAAATCGGGAGTGGCTGGCCCGGGAGAGGTGAGGTCAGCGTGCTCGGCTGCCTGAGAGCGGACAGCTTTGGAAAACAGGAGGCAGTAGCTGAGGGAGGGGACACTGGTCTGTAAAGAGCATGGGCAGGAGACGCTCTGCTGGTGGCCTTGAGGCTGTGAGCATTCGTAAGAGGCAGTGAGAACAGAGGACAGCTCAAGAACTCATACTGGACGCCCGAGATATTTGAGAGACTTTGAGGTGGAGAATCTTATGTCCTGTGATATGTCCCCTTATGTCGGTGGGACTCCTTGAGTCAGAGAAATGGAATATTAATACCAATAGGATTTCATTGTTACCAACATCGTGTTGAGCTTAGGGGACATGCAGGCTGTACTTTCACTTATGATAGTAAATTAAGTTATTCTCCATGTCCATGTGTGTCTGTCTCTTCACTGGACTGCAGTGTGAGTGATGGTGGCTGCAGCAACACACTGATATGTCTCTCTTTGTAATAGCACAGCGTCTGGCATGTATTAGAAACCAAACAAATACGTGTTCGTTCAGTGAGTGAATAAGTGAATTATAGATGCAATGCATAGTAGCTGTTCAGATTCTGCTCTTTAAGTTGAACAAAATGGGTAGCCTGTTATTTACTGTGCTTAAAAATAACCTCCTTGAGTTAAAATTTAGTAACGAAGCGCTGAATTACAAACCGTACAAAAACATCTCCAGATACCATCGAGTAGCCGTGCAGGTGTGTATTCATGAACTTTAAGATGCAGCGTCCCCTGTAATTGCCGACAACTGTGGGTGAGGATCACGCGAGCTTATCAGGGGTTCTATTGACTTACGCTCGTTCTGTTTATTGATTACTTAATTAGTTTTCCAAGATAGCTAATCGGGGAGAGTTGTAGGTATTTAGGAGTCTTTCATTAAACCATGCTGAGAAATTTAAAACAGAAATGTGTGACCAGAAACCAAAGCTCGCAGTGGCGGAGCTTCCGAGGACCGCGGTGCGGATACAGCGTGCCACCCTCTGTCATGAGTACAGTAGCTACGTGTCACATTCCCGTTTTCTTCTTCAGGGCAACGATATTTTTGGACTCTTGGACAGTGAGAGAGATCACACGTCCATTCTATGCATGTATGGGTATTCCGATTTCCATCCAAATAACATGAACAGAAATCAGTGCACATTCGTGTGGCCTATGTATAATAAACACACTTCAGTTCTGATGCTTTGTCTTTTTATTAGAAATATATTGATAAGATAGAAGAGCCATGTCTTTTCCATGTTTTCAAGCCATATTTTAAAATCCAAGTCGATTTCGATATTTGTTCCACCGTCTGCTGGTATAATGTGACATTAGTGAAATTTTTTACTGAATAATTCTTTAACTTCTGATACTTTCTTTTGAAAATGAGTTTTCTCTCTCTCTCTCTAAAATCATTTCAAAACCACCGGCACTTCGAAATCTTTTTCATCTCTGTTCTATGTGAAATGAATTCCCACAAATGTAATCTATTTCTTAAAAAGAAGTGACGTCTAATTGTCTGCTTCTCTCACAATCACACAGACGTTTAAAGAAAAGGCCTAGGAGTGTATTAGGAGTGTATTTTGCACCTTCAGCCTAACTGGACATTTTATTAGATGGTTTGCTACGCTTTTGTGCTTAATATTGATCACAATAAATCAATAGATGGGACTGCGCAGTCATCAAAGCAGAATGTCTTGTTACAGAAAGAATGTAACTTGAGGTTTGAGCTATGGACATTGAGGTAACATTTATTCTCAAGAATTCTAGATGCTGACTTGGCTACGGTAACTCATTAAACAGTTTCCAGTCTCGGAATTTTGATGTGCTAGAGGTGAAGGCTTCTATTGTCAAGTACCTTTTTTTTATTAAAACTGTTTTCGTATGACTTTTGGGAAACAGAAAGTGATTTGTGAAATCACTTTCACAAATTCTCAAAATTGAGATGATGAAACCAGAAGATAGCTTTAGTTTTCCTGTTTTAAGCTTAAAACCTAGGAAATATATGAACTATTGAGTAAAAAAAGAAAAGTCACCACTCATTTATTTATTCTTCTGTCCAAGCATATAACCAATATTTATTGAACACGTAATATTTGTTCATGTGAAAATTGAATCAGAGAGCAAATGGTTCTCATTGAAAAATTCTTAACATGGAGTAATAAAAAACTCCATGTTTTTTATTAATATACCTCCAGCTCTCACTGACTTCTGCCTTTAATAATTCTTCTAGCCATTCAGCGGATATTTATTCAGCAAACAGATGCTCATTTACATAAAGTAAGAGACAATATGCTCGGGAATTGGGAGAGGTGAAAAATACATAGTTATTAGAAAATCTGAATAAGCTTTAATTGAGTGGAATACATATGGGGTAATTAGGAAAAAATCTGCATAAATTTAATTGTGTGAGATGTGAGGAAAGGGAACAGAAATTGCAGGACAAACAAGCAAACGGAAAAAAATTTACATGTTTTTCAACTTCCTTGAATTGCAACGGTTTACTTTCTATTATTTATAGATAATTGAGGAGCGTAGATCGGATTTGCGGTGTGTCACTTGCTGTATAGTTTATTTGAAGAGCTTCTGTCTTCCTCAGTCTTCCCGCATGCATGGCTGGTAGCCGAACGCTGTGGCGATCACTCGCCCCCGGACGTGACACAGCTTGCTCTATTGAGTAGCTCAGCACCAAGGGGCGGGCTGGCTTAGGAAACGGGAAGGTAAAGTATTCACATGACTTGCAGGGGACAAAGCAGAAGGAGAGCCTGCTCCGGCGTCCAGCGTCTGAGGCCAGAGGGATCTGCAGAAACTAGTAAACTTTTGCAGTGGCAAAAATTCTTCCCACGGTGTTGACAGTAAATCTTAGATATCTGTGACCGTGCCCAGACGGGATTTCTTAAGCAGATATTTTGATCGTGATGAGGTTGTTGGGGTGCTGACAAATGATCAGAAGAAAGGAAAAATATTGTATCTACAGCTGGCCTTGGGTGGGCCTGCTACCGAGGCCGCTTCTTGGGCACTGCCTGTGTGACCCAGCGTTGTCAGACCACCTCTGACTAGCGCAGGGCGGCTTCAGCGTCGTGGTGGGGACGATGGCACGCCTCCTCGGCCCCTCAGCATCCCTAGGGGCCTGGAGTAGTAGCCGAATCCCGCTCCAGCTTCAGGAAACTGCCTGGGCCACGGTTAAACCTCAGGGGACAGGGGGCAGCCATTGACGAGAAGGTTCAGGGACGCAAAGCCTTCCGCTGTGTATTCATATGAAGAGCAGGCTTGTATTTCTCCCGTTCTTTATGACTCAGCCACCTACAGGCACACATCACCCTGGTCTGTAAGGTTGTAAGTCAACCTCTAAACCCATCTTCACAGGCAGCTTTGCTTTCCGACTCAGGGAAGTGCACACAGTGGGTCTTCTCGGAGTGGCGTGAGTCAGCCCTCCAATTGAGAGTTAAGCTGGATCCGACAGAAATCCAAGACGAGAAAGTGTCCCTCCCCTTCTCAATTCTGATGTACGTGTTTTCACTCTTCGCAGCCAGATATTTAAAATGCATAACCATAGGCATTTTAAAATTAAATTCCTTCATTGATTAAAGTAGTATTAATTAAAAATGACATTCAGCACAAACATTTTCTCTTTCTCATTCTGAAAACTACTCAAGTCCGGAAGGAGACTAGAAAACAAACGTCTAATTACATTTTTGAGGACAGTGAATTAGAAGGGCTGCCACACACGTGGAGTGGGAGACGAGGTGACTGAAGAAAGACGATGGGGGACCCCCACCCCCAGCCGAACTGCACATCTCAGAATCCCAAGCGAGGCTGCTTTTCAAAGGCACAGGCACCTTCTGACACAGGAGACCAGATCCTTTATTTGAAGAGGTCAGAACAGAGTGCATTGCCTTGAGTCAGGAACTCCCCAGAATATAGTTTGTTTCCCAGAAACAGAGGAAAAGGGTAAATAAAGAATATGCACCCAAAACATAGTTTTAGGAAGATGTCTGTCTCCATAACAGGGGAAGTAAGGAAGTTCTTGAGTTATGCGGGGGAAAAAATGGAGTTTCCTGCCTCCACTAGCTGTTCAGAAGTAAAGGCTAATTGAACCTCAACCCAAAACTCTGAGAGAGAAAAAAATTCCCTAACTTGGACTATAACTCCGACACACAAATAGATCAGCAAGGAGAACTCAGAACCACAGAAAGGAAAAAGGAAAATGTCTATACAAAGATTTATACGAAATGAATGTAAGAGGCTAAAATCGAAAGAAATACAAAAAATAAATGTGGCTGCCTAGCAGATAAACATTTTGACCATTTTGCCAAAAATTTAAAAATCTTATGCACCTGTGAGCAAATACCAAACGCAGAGAAACAGGAGCTGATGAGATGTCAGGAAAGATAAGAGACTTATTATTGTTCTGTCTTACGTTTTTGAAAAAATCTACAACAGTCTTTCCTGCCTCCCAGCTCCTTTCATATCATTGATTTATCGGATGCAGGCGCTTTCTGGGTCTCTTCCTAAACTGGTCAACAGAAGGTTTCGGACAATGGCCAGATGGTCCTTAAATGGTTTGTTGACTGCAGATGTCCAGTCATGCCACCCGGAATAAGGAAGAAGCACCGTGCTTTTCAGCTAGTTTGCCCGTGCCAGTCGGTGAAGCTGTAACTGCCACTAGCCAACAGCCATTGAAAGAGGCTTATGAATGTGCTATTTTATGGCTTTTAATAATGCATTGCAGTTTTAGAGATGTTAAAATGTGAAAAAGCGGCGTCTTTAAATTGACACACTATTAAAATGAACCGTCTGAACAAAGAAAAACATCTGTGTTATGAAGAAAGAAAAACGGGTTGAGTACAACTATCGAAAGGAAAAGAATGCTATATTTGATCACAAATCAAAGCCCTAATTCCTTCTTTCAACAAGAGATACTTCTGTAATACGGTGATTCTTAAAGGTCGATAAATACAAGCATGATAATAAAATCGTGGGCAGATGCAGACAAAACAAATGCCAATGTGCAGATATCGACATCTGTGTCTAGTATGTTGCAAAATGTTAGTTAAAGTGAGGCCAAGAACTGCTGATTGACATTCGATGACAGTGTTAAAGTATATACTTTATTTGACGAAGCCGTACAAGATAGGAGATAGAATAAAATGGAACAGAATCACAGTATTAGTAAAAATCTTTAATTTACCCATTTCAGTCCATGATGAATTAAATAAAAATAAAGAATATCTAGAAGATATAATTAAATAGGCACATTAAATTAATATTTCTATATTGCTGTCGTCTAAAAAGATTAACTTCTTTTCGCTATCAATGTAAAATTAATACGATCGATAACATCTTAGATCGTAGACAATCTTGGTCAATTTGTCAAAGCAAAAGTAGAACAGAAAGTATTCTCCAAGAAACCATCAAAAAGAAATTGATAACGACATAAAAAGTAAAAGACTACTGTCATTTTGATATTAAAAAAACAAAAAATAATCTGTAAAAAACCCTATTTGAAAAAGTAATCCTACAATCAAAGTTGATAGATACTCTATCAACTTAATATTTGAAAATGGAAATTCGTAAAATATAAGTTGTTGGAATGGGGGCAGCAAAGCAGAGACGTAAACATTTATATTAGTAAAAAAGGAAAAAGTAAATTTTAATGAAAGCGCCTCATTTATGAAAAAGCGGACTTAATAAAAGCAGAAAACATTAATAAAAGTAAAATTGGAAAATGAGGAATTGAAAAACCAGAAAGAAAAAACGAGAGAAATCTCAGAGCTGGGTTTTTGAAAGAGAAAAGATTGGTTAAGCTAATTAAGAAAAATAGCACTATGACCAAAAATATACACATATATACGTAAAGAATACATGGGTAAAATAAATAATAGCAAGAGATAGATAATCATACACGAGGCTGAAAATGTTAATACATACATATGTTTACATATGCTTATTTATGTATGTATATTATTACATATGTTACACGTTATATGTATATAATAATGTTTTCTAGGTATATCATCATTATCTCTGCAAATAATGATCAATTAACTGAAAAACACATTTAAAATACACAAAAAAGCTATTATAAACGATAAATGAATTTAACGTGTAAAATAATTTTTTCTATTCATATACAACATTGTTTAATTATAGAATGAGAGAAAAGACTTCTTTTTGTTCTACTAGCAAAACCAAAATATTAAAAAATAAACTTACAGATATTTGCAAGACCTATGCGAATTTCATTCTATGTGCTTGGAAGATCGAGCTTCCGAAAGGGGATCGATTATCTGTAAATTCATCTCTGAAATTCACATGGTCCCAGCAAAATGCCTTGAGGATCGTTTTAGTAACTGATGGCATTATTTCTAAATAATAAAAACAGAATAAATAGCTGAAAAGAACATCTCGGAGTGAAGAGTAACAAGGGGAAACCAACGTGAGCAGATATCGAGGTTTATTATAAAGCTGCAGTCGTTTAAGGAATGTGGTCCTCTATATACACACAGAGAGGTCTGTGGAAGAAACACACACACACACACACACATACACACACACACACACACACAACCTAACCAAACAACAACAACAAACAGAAACAGAAACGCACACGAGAATTTAGTATAAAATAAAAGTGACATTCCAATCTGATGGATCATATAATAAATGGTGTTGGGATAATCTTGTGTCTACATAGAAAAAAATAAATTGGGACCATATGTAATATCTTAAACCCTCAACGTTACAAATGAGCAAAAAACAAAAACAAAAACAAAAAACCCAAAAACCTTGCATGCGTGCATATTTAAAAGAAACCAGAAAATATTAGAAGAAAAATGATCATATATATGTATATATAACATTAATGTGTGTATATATCTGGCTTTCATAAGTATGATACAAAACTGGAACCCAAGTAAAAAATAATATATAAAAATATTTTTAAAAAATAATATATAAAAGCATTTTTAAAAATTCTGCAGACACAATACCATAAGCAAAATGCAGTGACAAAATGACAGACTGTGGTGTTTATTTTTCTAAAACATTTATTAAAAGCTCATATATGTTGGTAAGAAAAGATGAAAAATCAAACAGAAAAATAGGCTAAAGATAAGATAGAAACAGTTCATAAAAAATAAATAGCTCTCAAACATATCAGATGGCTTCAGAGTCGCTCTCTGGCATGTGGCTTTGGAGAAGCAGGTGTCCTGCATCGCTGGAAAGCAGTTTGGCAGCCATAATTGAAATTATCTTGCACAACTAAGAATTTCCCCATAAATATATTCCCATATGTATGAGGATATAGATTAAAATTGATTCGCTCAGTATTATCAGTGATAATAAAACATTGGAAACACACTAAATGTCCTTCAATAAGACGGTGGTTAAAAAAAGTCATGTTCCATGCACACAATCTAAGCATTTTTCTATAGGTGCATTCCCATAGATCCAAGAGCGGTTTAACCATTTGTATTCGTCCAGACTGTAGAATAATAGGCACCTTCGAAAAGAATTGACGACGTCTTCATGGACTCACGGGGGGCGATCTCCCAGTTATAGCGGATGATACGCCAACAGCATGTTGGCATACATGTAAAAAGGAGGCAAATAATACTTACACGTCTTTGTTGGATATGCAAAAAACACATACTTAGATTTCTATCCAGGAGATGGACGCAGGCCTCTCGGGAAGAGGAATCGCAGCTCCCGAGGAAGAGTTGTACGTTAGGAGACTTTTCAAATAGGGCCTTTTTGTACTTCCTGCATTTTGAGCCCTGTTGTTACTTTACCTTAAACAAAATAGTGAAGATTGTTCATTTCAGAGGACTGTACACATCGATCATAATTGGTTGAATTAGCCGCCCAATTCCTTGTCAATCTAAGTCCAGTTAACTAGACTTTGCGTATTTAAGTTCATGGAGGATTCTTGTGGCTTTTTTGTGGAATGAATCCCAAGAGCATAGCATAGTCCATGTGCTGCAAGGTTTATAGATAATTCTGAATATTTAATCTGAGTGAGAAATCACTTATATTCTGCTGTCCCACTGCCTGGCATTTTTTTCTTTTTTTTCTGAATTAGGTCAGAAATGTTAAAATTGTATAGAATATCTCCTCGAATTTTTAACCCTAATGAAAATTACAGGCTGTCTTGATGATAATAGTTAATTAAAAGTTGGAGTAAGCCAGCTTTTAGCACAACTGATAATGTTTAGCCCAAAGACAAAGAATCTAATACTTTGTAAAGTTGTTATTTTCATTTTGGGAAATGGCACGTGCAAATGATTACTGACACACATAAAATTGTGTCTTCCATTTTCTGTTAACTTAGAGCCAGGTATTCACATATTTAGAAACTCCTTTAAACTCATATTTTCATCACGATTTTAGCAAAGCTTTTTTACTCAGATTTCCCAGAAATTAGCATTCCTCCTCTTGCTAATCCATTTACTCTTCAGCATTTCTATTCTAAATCTGCCTAATTGCCTGGTTTGCAATTTACATTTGCCATCGACGGAAATTCTGGCTAAGAAAGACACAGAAAGTTCCTTCTGATAAGGGTGTTCCATGTGCTCCTCATCATTCGCTAGACTCTCTCAAAAAGTCTTACGTGATTCATGCTCGAAAATGAGAAAAAAAACTTTTCTCAAAAAGTCTTATGTGGTCAATGCTCGAAAATGAGAAAGAAAAATGATTTTCATAAGTTTTGTCAAGTTATTATTAATACTCGTATTAGCATGTTTTATTTTTCGATACAGAAAATTAGGGTGAAAATTAGGGTAGGTGCTTTTTACCCGTTAGGCGTGCATTCAGATTATACTCGTTAGAGTAAAAGCAAATTCCTAGCGGTTTATTATTTTGTCCTGTGCCCTTTCTACAGTTTGCTTAAACATTGTTTAATTGAACTGTAGTCGTTTTCCTGGTGGATCTCTTTATTTTTTATTTGAGCATGTTCCAATGTTTATTCTCATTCTGTACTCATAAATCCAATCTCCTTAAACTCAGCATCTCTCAAGAATTTGAAATTTAAAAGACTGCCTTTCTTTAAGTTAGAATTTATCAATCTCTGTTCTGACTAGGTAAAAAAACATCAGCCCAGATAAGGGTCTCCTTATTTTAGTAGAAAAGTAATATACTAAACCCTTTTTAATAGAACCTAACTTGAATTTACTAAAAAAACTTCTGTGTGTGTGTGTGTGTGATCATTTGCTAAGCACAGTTTTAGTTATGGATCTGGTTAATTTTGAATAGCACATGTTAATTAAAATTTAATAGCACTTTATTTAATTAGGCTAGGTATTCTCAAAAGTACTCCAAAGCTAGATTTTATGATTCATAGAAGCAAAAATACCCACTTATTATTCCGCATAATGATCCCGCATTAAATGGAATATAGCGAGAACAGCAGGCATGAAGCACACGGAAATCGGTGCCAAATATTATTTTGTGATATTTTAGCTACACATAATCCTTAGCGCCTAAATTAACTCATATTTCATCAAATAAGATCCCGCTCTGGGATGGAAAACGCCGCGTTAGGTGCTCGGGGCAAAGCAAAGATGAATAAAAGAGCCTCTGACCTCACGGATATTAACCTGGTAGCATTAAACAAAAGGAAATTTATGATCGCGCATTCGAATTTCCAGAATAGACGCTAGAGGCTCTGTGATTCGGCAGCCGAATGCGGCTCGTAGCCCCTCGCTGCCCTGTTGTCCCGAGCGTGTCTCTTTCCTCGCGATGGCAACGTGGCCGCCTCCGCCCAGAGGCCGCGTGGCAAGGCTGGGGAGGAGAGGCCGCGGGAGAGACTCGCTGTGCTTCTCGGGAATAAGGAAATAATTTGCGAGGCTCTCAAGCCGGTTTCCCACCACATCCGCGGGGCAGAACTGGGTCACGCGCTGTCCCTCAACTAAGAGCCGGGAAAGGGAGTGGGTGCGCCTGGCCGGCTTACTGACCCCGCGGTCCTGGGTCTCGGCTGGGGAAGCCGGGTCCCCGCCATCGAGGGGGGCGGCGGAGGGGGACTCTGTCGAGGCAGCTATCGGTGTCCGCTATTAATTTTTAAGAAGTCTCCCGATTTCACGGACATCTGCCGTGTTTGAGGAGAGAAACGGAAGGCGGCACGGTCCTGGGTGCACGGAGCCTGGCTGTTCCCTTCCTCGTCCTCGTCCTTCCTGTCCTTGGTTCTTTGTTATTTCCGTTAATTATCGTGCCAGTGATTAGATATTGGTATCGATTACCGATCCTTACCGTTTTTCCCTCTTAAATATCACTCCCCTCCGTCTCCGGTTGAGCCCGTCGCCGTTATTTCTCGTGCAGACCAGTGAAATGGCCGCGTCTGCCTTAGTGCATGGTGATCCCGGAATAGGGCCGACCGAGTCAGGTGCGAGGTTTCTCTCCGAAAACCATTAGAACTTCGGCGTGGCCGTGGCGTCAGCCTGGGCCCAGCTTCACGCTTTGTCCTCTTGCCTGTCCCCAGAGAGATCTTTCCTATTGCTCTGAGGATGAGGGCCTACGTCCTAGACGGGAGCTAAGGGACACCAGGCCAATTCTGCAGCTGCGTCCACGACGTAGTCTCCCGCTCCTGACCGTTCTCCAGCCCTGGTCGTTACTGTGTCGCTGGCCGCTCACACCCGCCATTCTGTCTGCCGGGCCCTCCTGTCCTGCGTCTTTCAACACATGTCATTCATCTTGACGCCTTCGCCGCCTTCCCGACCGGGGCGCAGTTCTATCCCGGGGTGCTTTTCCCGTGGCGTGCAATTGTAACAACTGCAAATACATTTCTTCTCTTTTGCACGCTTCTCTATTTATTTTTTTTTACCGCACGACTGGCCATGTGGTGAGGGACATCAAGTGTTTTTATTTGTCGATGAAAAGCCGACTGCCTGGCACAGCACCGAGCACACGGAAGGGCCATAGAAACAGAGAACAAGACAAATGTCGTCTGTGCCATCATGACTCTCACGACGTCGGCCGCTGGCAGCGAGATCTGGTGATGCTAATGCATCGCTTTCGTTCTCTGTGAAATTTCAAATATTTTAAATCGACTCTACGAATGATGGGTCTCTTTGTAGAGCTCTTATAGGTTTTATCTGTGAAACTAGACAGGCCGCCTGCCTGTGCTGGTTTTGCTGCGGGTGACACCGTTTTGCTCGGGAATGGCCGTCGGCAGAGTTAAGGGAATCCTTGGCACCGATGCGCCTCTGGACTTAGTTCTCCTCGATGACTGGACGGGGCGCCCGCCCGCGTGGCACGTCCCGGCCCATCAGGCCGTGGCATCGGGGCGGGGACGCGGGGTCCGCTGGCTGTCCTGAGGAGTGTTCACCCCCCTTCTCCGTTCACAGAACGAGTACATCGGTCCCATGCGTATCTCGAGCGGGAGACTGTGGCATTTGCTCACGGTGCCAGCTGAGGCTGTTTTAAGTCAGCTGCAAAGAGTCACCTGCTGTTTTGTCATGGTACCCTGTCCTCCTAGTGAATACAGAGGATGTGACATCTCCAAAGGGTCAGATTTTGGCCTCGGTCTGAGGGTAGTTTAATGTATCTGCTGGAAAGAACCGAAAACGCACTCTTGTGAGTAGGTGACCAAAGGTGCGACCTTCTGTCCTGCTGATGGGACGCCTGGTGCCCTCTCGTCTGTGACAGCAGGGCGGAGGGCCGGCGTCCTGAAGCGCTTGAGGTCAGGCAGGTAGACGCCAGCCGATGCGTTCGGAAGTGCTCCGTTTTATTTATTTATTTATTTTCCATGAGGATGACGGTATAGTTGAAAGGCAATGTTCTATTCATTTCGGGTGTGCAGCATGGCGAGCCGACATCTGCATGGCTTAGTGGTAAGTCGCGTGGCCGTCTGTCGCCGTGCAGTTGTTCCGAGGTTCCTGGCAGCGTCCCCCGTGCTCCCATCCCGCCCCCGACCTGCTGGTTTTGTAACCAGAAGT
>NW_011888990.1:37049-38414 GCF_000151845.1 Pteropus vampyrus | reverse complement strand
CGACGTAGTCTCCCGCTCCTGACCGTTCTCCAGCCCTGGTCGTTACTGTGTCGCTGGCCGCTCACACCCGCCGTTCTGTCTGCCGGGCCCTCCTGTCCTGCATCTTTCAACACATGTCATTCATCTTGACGCCTTCGCCGCCTTCCCGACCGGGGCCCAGTTCTATCCTGGGGTGCTTTTCCCGTGGCGTGCAATTGTAACAACTGCAAATACATTTCTTCTCTTTTGCACACTTCTCTATTTTTTTTACCGCACGACTGGCCATGTGGTGAGGGACATCAAGTGTTTTTATTTGTCGATGAAAAGCCGACTGCCTGGCACAGCACCGAGCACATGGAAGGGCCATGGAAACAGAGAACAAGACGAATGTCGTCTGTGCCATCATGACTCTCACGACGTCGGCCGCTGGCAGCGAGATCTGGTGATGCTAATGCATCGCTTTCGTTCTCTGTGAGATTTCAAATATTTTAAATCGACTCTACGAATGATGGGTCTCTTTGTAGAGCTCTTATAGGTTTTATCTGTGAAACTAGAAAGGCCGCCTGCCTGTGCTGGTTTTGCTGCGGGTGACACCGTTTTGCTCGGGAATGGCCGTCGGCAGAGTTAAGGGAATCCTTGGCACCGATGCGCCTCTGGACTTAGTTCTTCTCGATGATTGGACGGGGCGCCCGCCCGCGTGGCACGTCCCGGCCCGTCAGGCCGTGGCATCGGGGCGGGGACGCGGGGTCTGCTGGCTGTCCTGAGGAGTGTTCACCCCCGTTCTCCGTTCACAGAACGAGTACATCGGTCCCATGCGTATCTCGAGCGGGAGACTGTGGCATTTGCTCACGGGGCCAGCTGAGGCTGTTTTAAGTCAGCTGCAAAGAGTCACCTGCTGTTTTGTCATGGTACCCTGTCCTCCTAGTGAACACAGAGGATGTGACATCTCCAAAGGGTCAGATTTTGGCCTCGGTCTGAGGGTAGTTTAATGTATCTTCTGGAAAGAACCGAAAACGCACTCTTGTGAATAGGTGCCCAAAGGTGCGACCTTCTGTCCTGCTGATGGGACGCCTGGTGCCCTCTAGTCTGTGACAGCAGGGCGGACGGCCGGCGTCCTGAAGCGCTTGAGGTCAGTGCAGGTAGACGCCAGCCGATGCGTTCGGAAGTGCTCCGTTTTATTTATTTATTTATTTCCCATGAGGATGACGGTATAGTTGAAAGGCAATGTTCTATTCATTTCGGGTGTGCAGCATGGCGAGCCGACATCTGCATGCCTTAGTGGTAAGTCGCGTGGCCGTCTGTCGCCGTGCAGTTGTTCCGAGGTTCCTGGCAGCGTCCCCCGTGCTCCCATCCCGCCCCCGACCTGCTGGTTTTGTAACCAGAAGT
>NW_011888990.1:30322-36999 GCF_000151845.1 Pteropus vampyrus | reverse complement strand
GTCCCCCGTGCTCCCATCCCGCCCCCGACCTGCTGGTTTTGTAACCAGAAGTCCGGGTTCTAAGTCCCCTTAATTCAGTGCGTTCTCTGTGTCTATGTGTCTGTTTCCATTTTATTTTGCTGGTTTGGGTTTTTAGCTTCCCATATAAGATGGATCACATGGCATGTGTCTTCTTCGGTCTGACTTATTTCGTTCAGCGTAATGCCCTGTAGGTTCATCCGTGTTGTCATAAATGGCAAGATTACATTCTTTTCTGAAGCTGAGTGACAGTCCATCGTGAATGTACATGCTACATCTCTATCCGGCCATCTATGAACGGGCATTAGGTTGTTTCCGCGTCTTGGCTGTTGTAGATAATGCTGCAGTGAGTGTGGGGTTGCACACGTCTTTTCAAATTAGCGTTTCCATTTTCTTCAGATGAATACACGCACGTGGAATTGATGGACCATATGGTGGTTTTATTTTTAGGTTTTTGAGGAACCTCCATACTGTTTTCGGTGGTGGCTGCACCAATTTGCATCCAACCAGCAGTGCTCAAGGGCTCCCTTTTCTGCACGTCCTCGCCAGCACTTGTGGTTTGTTGATTTACTCATGATGGCCACTCTGACGGGTGTGAGGTGAGATCTCACTGTGGTTCTGATTTGCTTTCCCCCGATGACGAGTGACGTTGAGCATCTTTTCATGTGTTTGCTGGCCGTGTCTGTATGTCGTCCTCGAAGAAATGCCTGCTCAGGTCCCCTGACCATTTTTTTAATTGGATCGTCTGGGGTTTTTTTTAATGTGGAGTTGTGTGAGTTTTTTATATATTTTGGACGTTAACCCCTCATCAGCGACATGATCTGCAGTACTCAGTAGGTCAGTTTCCACTTTGTTGCCGGTCCCTTCGCTGTGCAGAAGCGTTGTATTCGATGTGGTCCCACGTGTGCGTTTGCTTTTGTCGCTCTTGCCCCAGGAGACGTGTCCAAAAGACACTGCTAATCCGTCTCCTCAGGCGAGAGCAGCGGACGATGGTTGTCTTTCCCATTTCCCGTCCCTTTAATCCTAGCGAAGAGTCAGGTCTTTTAGGAAATTTAAATATTTTCCAAATGTAAGTAAAGTTTTTATTAACAGTTTTTGAGTCATTGGTGCATAGGAAAATCTTAAGAAAGATGAAGCGATTCGAGTTGAAGAAACACATTTTTTTTTTATTATTGTCGATGTATTCCCGTTAAACTTGCAAGGAAAATGTATCTTTTGAATTGTTAGTCATAAAAGGATTTTTTTCAAAAGGTACAAATTCTCTAAGGTAATTTGTAAAAATGGAATTTAGATATACAACTACTTTTGTTCCCTTTGTCGTTCTACTTCTTTTAAATATACGTGTGAAATTATCCCCATATGCTTACAGAATATAAATGGTGTGAGTGTATAGAAGTCCTTAAAAACATTTTTCATTTTAAAATATAAACTGGATAAATGCTTTTTCCACATTCGAATTCCGACATTTATAGTTCAAATTCCAAATTTCTGTACTAGTATTAATTTTACAGGAAAGCACACGTATCTATCAAAGTCAGAAAAATGATATCACATTCATATTTACTATGTTTTGCTTAGGTTTCTCACGAAGCACATAATACCAACTGCTGATCTGTATCATCTAATCTGGAGTCATATGAAATGTGGATAGGAGTATGATATGCATTCTAAGCTTGATGTTTTCCTTGTGTATTCAGCGTGGTGTTTCCTGTTCCGTTGCATATGTACACATGCATATGTATAAATGGCATGTCTGTATGTATGTGCGTGTATGTGTACGGGTATATGTACACACACACATGGATATGTGTATATGCGCACACGCACACACAGACATAGAACACAAAGAAAACAAAACCAGTCACATATCTAAATTCCATTTTGCAAAAAAAATAAACCTACATTCCACTCTCAATTTGTTTCACTATGATAAAGTTGTGCTCCATTTATAATTGTAGATTTATACGTGTGTGTCTTGTACATAGGCTGCATCATGCAATTAAATGCACACGTCAGATATCATTTGCGTTTGGAGTTGCCTCTGAACTTAAATCAAAATGGAGCCGTCCTTCGTTCATTTAGCAAACGGTGACCCAGTGTCTGTGACGTTTGCATGTGTGTGGGTCTGAATCTGCTTTGGTCCCAGTGTCTTTCCGCAGACCGTTCTCCACTTTTTTTTGTTTGACTCAAACAACCTAGACTTAGAAAACTAAAACACGGCTTTAGATTCTCCTGAGAGGATTAGGAAGCTTTCTCTCTTTCCCCGATGCCTCTGATTATCGGCTAAGGTGTGAACATCAGGGGTAAAAGCAAAACTCGTGCCCGGGATTTGTCAAGAAAGTGATTCCTCACCTTCTTTTCGTTTTTGAGACGTCTCAGAATATCTGCATTTCCTAACGAGAAGGCGGTGGTTCAGGGAGACGACCGACCGCATGTACGGTGGTGGCGGAAAGCTTTTGCCTGCCATCGTAATGGAAAATAGGAGTGGGGAAGAAAGGCAGTCGTGGGAATGAAGAGGAAAGGAGGCCGCCCAGAGCGGAAGTGGGACTTGAGATTTTTAGTTCTCACAGTGACTGTGGATCAAGCGAAGAATCAGTAAGGATACGGTTGCCTGAGTGTCCCTGCCATTCACTGATCTAATTGACATTTAAAAAATACTCCATAAAAGCACATCAGAATACACATTCTTCTCAACCTCGCACGAAACATTCTCCATGACAAATCGCAACCCCAGCCCATAAAGGACAGGAACCCAATGTAGAAAGAAAAAAAAAAATGGTAGAGGAGGAAATTTGCCTGGAAATAATGTCAGCAGGAAGAAGAGTTATAGGCAGGAGACGAAGAAGAAGAAAGCCAGGAAAAGGGAAAAATAACTAACAGCACCCTCTAGTCTCGCTTTTCCTGGGTACAGAGGGTTCCGTGCTGAGCTCATTACCCGCGTCATTTTATTTGATCCTCACGTGCTCTCATCTGAGCTTCCATCATCACTTGCCGATGGCGAATCTGAGACTCAGAGACGTTTGCTAACTTGTAGGTGACAGAGCCAAGGTTCCAAGCCAGAGAGACCCTACTTTACCCAAGACTTGACTTTGTTAATTCTGCAACTCCGGGGCTAAGGCTGTCTTTTATGGGGCTGGGCGGGGTGGTGTCCGTGAGCGTGGTACGGGGCGGCCGGCGCCTGCCAACGCGTCCGCCTTTCTTCACGTCAGTGCCTTCCTGCCCTCCAGCCTCCGTGGCTACAGCCAGCACTCTCGGCTCGCAGATCTTCCTGCCCTTTGCTGGAAATCTTGTTTTTCTCTGCAGATCAGCTTAGCGCCGTGGGGATGCTCCCCCCAGGTACCCTACTCCATCACTTGGCACTGTTTAACGTAGCGAAAAGGCTTTTATGAGGCTTTTCCTTTGCGAATGGAAGTTGTGAGTATCGATTATTCCTGGGCGATGGGACCGAGACTGGGGTAGAAGCTTGATGGAGGCGATGATCGAAATAAGAGCCCTTTCCCCCCTAAACTTTGACATGAAATTCCTCAAAGCGGGGACACGCTGCAGTACGTCGCACAGCTCTTCGGGGCAAGGGCCATGACTTATTCATCCTCGTGTCCTCCAACTTGGGATTTTGTAAATAGAAGTTGTCTTGATAAATGTCACATGAATTATCATTGTTCGTGATCATTTAAAATGGTGAAACATGCCTCAGGTTTTAGAAAAAGCTCATAAACATATTAAAAATACATTGCATGCAAATTAAATATACTCGATGCAGTGGAATGCAGTGTTCTTCCTACAGTACATAAACTATGTAACTGTCGTGTCGTAAATGTGTCCTAAATCTAACGCGCTAGATAGAGAAAGCCTTTCCATATCTCTATTCCTTTAAATTTAAGAGTTTGCTAGAAGGTCTTAGATGACCCAAAATTCTTAAAAAAAAAGGCTGTCCTTGGGACTTGGAATAATGTTTTCCTTTGATCTTAACAAACAAAAAATGTCATTCCATTTCTTAGCCTAGAGCGGAGCTCTTTAAAAAATGATAACAATAAGTCTGTTTTTCTCTTTGCGATTCAACTCAATGCACAGTGTTCAATGGGTAAAACCAGCAAATGAGTATGTAGAGGCACTTGACATGTCATTGGAAATGAAGTCTCTTCAAATGAACCCAATGAGGGAAATCATGGACTGCCTGTATGATCGCGTATACTAAATTCCAGGGACTTGGTATCCAAGTAAGTTCCTCTTGTGTTCCGATTTCCGTCATTCATCATCAAACGAGTGTTTTGTCGGTTAAAATGTGAAACACGCCATCTTAGAACAGATGAGGATTACGAAATGACTCAGCGCAGCCATGATTCCGATCATCACAGGGTAGGACTGCGACAGCGCGTGAAGAGAGATGGGCGGGTCATGCAGCCGTCATGGAAGCATCTTTTTAAATACTTTCTTTCTGAGTCTCTTCAGTTATACAGTTGGGTCGTGCATGAGAGTTAACGGCGTATTTGAAGCCGTGGAACTGTGCTGCCATGAACTTGGAAGTACGCACGAGTGTGTGTTTGTGTTAGTGTGTGGACAGCGAGCGACGATACTTTAATAAGCGCGGATTCTAATGAATTAAAAGGTTTTTCTCTTTCTCTGATTGGTTTAAGATTCGTAGATTGGTGGTTTGAGCTCTTCAGCTAAGTTGACTTGATTTGACTGTTGAATCAATCGAGTGTTTTGGTGTCATTTGTAAGTAATTTCTCTTCTTTCCTTCCTTCCTTCCCCCTTTCTTCCTTCCTTCCTATAATTGGACGACACTATTCACAGTTTACGTTTCGAACAAGATGAACTTTTAGAGTTCTCTACAAGTGACCTTTCTTAACCATTCCATGACTCAGTTTCTCTGTTTCGAGCCAACCTCATTGAGTTCTTTTGAAAAATGCCTGAAACATATTAAAATTCTCAACATATTAAGGACCAATTCAGTGGGATTTTATCAGAAGGATTCTATTCCCTTTGGAATCTTCCAAGTCCCCGTCTATAATTTTTTTTAGCAAATAGTTTTTCAGTAAACATTTTATTTTATTAAAAACTAATTTGGAGTTCCCGGTGTGATGCTTTCGGCCTCACAGGACTCAGTGTCACTATGACAGAGCTATGTGCCTCTCTGGGTGTCGCCTCCTGCCTGCCGCACAGGTGGGCGCAGGTGAACACCTGCGAGGTTCCTTACGGGGAAGCCAGTTGCAGCCACTGAACCTCCGACCCGGATTCTGGGGCTGTTCAGGTCATAGTTCTGTCCCCATCACGTGTAACCCAGAAGGTGCTTTCACCAGGAACCGTCCCCAAACACGTCGTGAAAAGGCTCCTTACGCCCTCGCCTCCGGTGCTGGGACTTCCTCCGGCACCTTTCTCTCTGTGAAGCTCAGATCTGGCCGAGCCTTGAGCAACCGTTCTCGCTGTGCGGTGACAGGGGATGTCTCTATGCTTCCCGCATCTGTGTTCGTGTGGGGCTTCAGTGGCGGCCACCGGGTCCACTTCATCGAGTCCCCGTTACGAGGAGGGGGACGTCACGGCTCGCTCTCGGACGCCGCCTGCGTGATTTATTGTCACCCAGCCGTGTTTGCTTTCTGTCGCCACTCGAGTCTCCTGCGCTGCGTTCTCGATGTCCTCGTCCGTTTTGTTGGCTGGGTTCTGGGTTTCCCCTATCCTGGGTGGATTTGGTATATTCACTGTTCTTGTGACAGCCTCTGGATTGAACCCTCCCATCTATGCTTCTTCATTTACCTACTCTCTTCCGAAACCAGAGAGGAAGGTGATTTGTTTCTACGTTGACTGCTTAGCATCTCAAGATGACTTGCCTCTTAGCCTTTAAAGGTGCGGCTTCGCTAGCACCGTTTTACGTGGGTTACGGGTAACTTTTGGTCTGTGTCTCTTGAGGGGAAAATCTGAAAACTAGCAACACGTGTACCCTTTATTTATTTGAAACAATAAGCAGTCAATACTTATTACAAACACCTAGATGTGTTCCGTATCAACAACTTGATTTGCGTGTATGATCGCATACGTTACAGTGCTGGCCGTATGTGTTTATGTGAGATGCAGTGCCTGGAATTCAGTGGAAATTCTGCTTATCTGTGACCCTGATCCTTAATATGCTGTTCGAGGTAACATGTCTCTTATGGTCCATTTTAAACTATCAGGTTCTAGCCCTTCTGGTTGTTTCTCTGCTAATGAGTTACTGTCCTACTTTGCACTGTTCACTTTTTTTCCTAAGAGATAAAATTAGATTGTTTTCTCTTTGTGCTTAGCTAATTACTTAATTTTCCTTAATTGAAATAATCTGATGACAGGTAGACAGTTGAAAGTTTCTTTCTTTAGTTGATGCCTTGAACATTCAGCTATCTTTTTTTAATTTAAAGATAATATCATCCTAGCAAGGAAACTTTTAAAATAATATACCAACCTAATGCATGAGTATTTTCAGATTTCTTAAAACAGCATATTTTAAGATCAAACTATTGGCACTCCATATATTAATCACAGCTATATAAAGTTTGTTTTTATTTGATTAAGATAAAAATAAAATCGTGTGTGACAGACACTGAAATAAGAGTGGTTTAGAAACACCTTTTATCCCTCACATAAAAATCTGTGTCCTTCCCCTTTAAGAGTGTGACCCATAATTTGCATGT
>NW_011888990.1:22884-29462 GCF_000151845.1 Pteropus vampyrus | reverse complement strand
GGCACATTTATCTTCCCCAAAGGTGCGGAGAAAGCGTCAGCCCCGCGGTACTGTGAGTACACGAGGACGTGAGCGCTGTACTCCGCAGTTCCCAACGGGACGTGTCTCAGTCTTCTGGAAAAGAGCGTGGCTACACACGCCACATTTTAAGTGCTGAGCGGTTTACGTACCCATTTTCCTAATTAGTAGGGACCGATGCTAAGGAAATAGTAAAACGAAGGACCAGATGCCTGCGTGAGACTGCGCCTCACGGCATCGTCGGTCCTGGGGGCAGACGAGACACCGCCGCAGACGCCGTGAGCTGGGAGCCGGCGGAACACTGTGCGGCGACTCATCGATGGACAGCATGCGGCTGCTGGAAGTGCTGAGCGGCCGCGTCTTCGCCCCGGCCCGCCCTCCGCTCCCTCCGCAGCGTCCCCGCATCTTCCTCCGATGCCCGCGGATTCCTCCTGTCTTCGAAGGCCGACCCTCCTCCGATCGGGAGTCCCGTTTGGGGTTTCACAGAGCTCTACCCCAAAACTGCTTCTCTTCTCCTACTCTCTCCTGCGATCGCACACGTGTGTGTGTCTGTTTTTCACCGCGGATGGTGGCTCAGTCGCGAGGCATGAAATCAATATAATGAGCAGGAACTGTCATTTTCAACGTTAGTTGCAGAGGAAGTAGCCCGGGCACAGGTACAGGAATGGTGGGGCGTCTGAGGAATTTCAGAGTCTGTAACACTAAACCTTGTGTTCATCCGGCTCGGTGGCAGGACGTGGGTCTGGGGGCAGAAAGGCCGCGGAGGGCGTCGTATGCCGTGCAAAACGGAGAGTGTTTTATCTTGACGATGCTGAGGAGACGCTGAGGTCTGTTACCGGGTCTTTTAAGCGGGCTGTGACCGGGGACTCTGGCGTGCTGACTGGCTTTGACGGCAGGCAGAACAGCACAGGTCTCTTCTCTTTGCTGGAAAGGCACTCGCACGCTTCCCGGTGGCCAGGACGATACATCAGACCCGTCCGACGAGTCTGGGCTGCAGTCAGGAATTTATCTGGACCGATTCGAACAGGCAGAGGTCATTGTGCTTTCAGGGCTGATGTACATTTATAACGACTCTCTGTGACCTTTACTGAGAAATCGCTGGCCCTGAGCGTGTGTGTCTGAGTCACAAGAAGAAGAGCCTTTGTCTCGTCCTGCGTGGTTGTGATATGTGCAACTCTGAAGCCACAGCGGGAAGTCGCTGTGATACTCCTCCCATAACTCGGAGGAAGGAAAACCCAGTGTCATCTTTCGAAGTAGTCGCGAGGTGGGGCTTGTTCTGGGACAGGCGAAGGCATGCCACACATCTTCCTCGAGGCCAGCTTCGGAAAGCCCGTAAAGCTTGTTACCATTTGCGTCCTGCAGTTTGGGGAACACGATGCACGTGGCCAGGGTCCACGGCAGGGTTGCAGGCGGGCTTTCTGGACAAGAACAACCTACCTGAAAAGCCCATGCTCAGTAATTTTCGCTCAAAATGATTGTCGTAGAAGTAAGTGTGAGTGTGACTAAGCAGCACAGAAATGAAGTTGGTCGGTTTGTCTTATTTCGTCCCATCAAGGACCCCGTTTGAATACATTCTAAAATGGATTACACAGGCCCTGACTTATCAAGCATGATATTCTATAACACACAGCTTGCATCTTTTCTTGATGAGCCACCATTAGAGTTTTAAAATTCATGATAATTCATTGGATTTATAGAATGCACTATAGTTTATCGGTATATATTATGTTACCTGAATAATGTGAAATTACATGTTTACATTATGAAGATCTTAAAAGAGTGAAGCCGTTTCACTCTACCTTGAAGGACCCCATCCTCCAACGTCTGGGATTCTTGACTCTACATGATGGAGGTTTTGTGCCTTCCGTGCCTTGTGGGGTTATGGGATTTTAACTTTCTCTTAGGGCCGTAGGCCATGTGGCTTTTCAAATAATGTCTTTCCTGGTAAGAAAAAGACAATGACTTGTGTGTGTAAAACAGAAAGACATTTTGTTAAAATGTCAGTTTGAGGCGTCGTCTTAATTTTTTTTTTAAGACTTACAGGTCTGGTTGCTTATCACATAGCTTCCCGCCCCCTCCCCCCGGCCCCCCAAGTATCTTCAGGGTCTGATTCTCACTGGAGGTGGGGAGCCCACGGCATGAGGAAGGGGATGGAAGGTTCTCCGGGGCTTGACTGTCATCGTCGTTATAGGTACATAGAGTCTGATTCAAAAGCAAAGCCAAGCCTGGTGGGAAGGGGGCGGGGCCAGGGAGCAGAAGGGAAGGACGTGAAGGGCTTGTACAAGTTCTGACCCTATAAAAACACAAAGAAACTGAACACGTGCGACCAAACAATGAGGAAGAAACGAGCTGATAAAGAACAACCAGAACTGTGTAATATTTAGTGAAAATCACTCATAGTAGCCCTTCAGGTTTTCAAGGATTTCCCCTTAAAATGTCTCCCAATTTCCCGATTTCCCCGCCATTGCTGGCTGCCGTGTCTGTCTTCCTAGTGACTTTTAAAAGAGGAGCCGGGAGCCTCGAGGGGCTCAGTGGGACTTTGCCAGGAAAACTGCAGCAGAGCGAGTCCCCGAGGCCATGCTTTGCGTTCAGAGCGAGCGGAGGCGGGGAGGGGTGACCTAGAAACCCAGCCAGGATCCAGACGTGAACCCCGACGATTAAATCCCCGTTCGCCCCGCCTTTGTGGCACCAGGCAGGGCCTCGTCTCTCCTGGCCGGAGGGCAGGGACCGCAAACTACCACTTCGCTTTGACAGCTCCGAGGAGAAGACTGGTCTCAAGTTTGCATCTTTCTTTTCTAACCTCCTTAACCTACGCCCTAGAAAGGCGAGGGCCCCAAGACCCACCTCTGCCACATGCTCTGCATGTCATTTTGTGATGTGGGGGGCGCGTGCCTCGTGGTTTGTTCTCCGCTTCTGGGGCTGCAGTCAAAACTGAGACAGGAGAAGGCTGCCTGTATGCAGGTCCGTTCTTCCAGGGTCGCCTGGCACACCGTGCAGCCCTGTCCTCCGAGAGGGAAGCCGCACGGTCTGATTTGGGGCGGGGGGCCCGGACACGTGTGGGGAGACCGAGGCTGACCCCGCTCACCTGGCGCGTCGCACGACCAGCCGGGGAAGCCTTCGTGCTTTTAGAGACCGTTCGCTTACCCTGACTTCTCAAGAGGATCTTCTCCCCGGCTTCGGTCCCGGGAGTAGTTATGCTGCTTCTGAGCAGCCATCGTTTTTAACGTGGGCAGGACAACGACCGTGTGTGGCTCGTGGTGCGCTAACGTGGTCGTCCACCTCTAGGAAACGTGCACACCTGCACGGTGCGTGTCGCATCTTCACGTGCGACCCGGGCCGACCTGAATTTCCTTTCCTCCTTTTTCTTTCTTTGGCTTTCCTCAATTTTACTTCACTTAGACCCCGGCGTTAAAAAAGAAATCCTCTTTGCTGTAGAGGACGGCATGCATAAATGTATGGGGGGGGTGGATATTAATATTTTGTTTAATCCACAGAAGAAACTCATCCCCACTTTCTACCTGCTTAGGGGCAGGATAAGCTATTTTTAAAGTATGTAAAAAGCTAAGTGTTCACATATACCTTTCTAGACTGGTTGGAGAACCATTTAAAAATAAGACAAGGCAAATCTGTAATTATTAGGAAATGTTCATGTTTCTTTAAGATGAACTCCAAGGAAACAGGCCTTATTTCTTTTTCACGGTTTTCAATATTTCTGCCAACAGTTTCAATAGAGCCATAACTGTAGCTGCAGGTGACACTGAATGCGGAAAGTGAGGGCCACCCGCTAAGACGGCCGTGACCAAACCGCGCCTGCGGCGTCACTGCCGTGGGGCAGAAGGGACAGGCGGGCACACCTAGCAGGGCCCACGAGGCCCCAAGCAGACTCCGCTGCGCCGGCAGCGACTCAGTACGAGCCTGAAACCTGCTCGCGCTTGTCCGCTCACTCACTCACTTTCATTTGGAGATGATGACAGAGCGTGCGTGTGTGTGTGTGTGTGTGTGTGTGTGTGTGTGTGTGTGTGGTAGTTTTACTCTGCTTATTGCTGAGCCTTACACAGTAGAGTAGCTATGTCACGGTGACTGCAGTGTCTGACGTCCGGCCATCTTGGAAAAGCCCGAGTTCCAACACAGCCAGTCCTCTGTGTCCACTCCATCCGTGGAGCCAGCCAACCTCGGATGGAAAACACTGGAAATGAAACACTCTGCACCGTTGCTGACGTGTGCTACGGGCTCAGCCTGAGGGTTGGGTCTGTATGAACACGTACAGATTTTTTTCGTGTCATTGTTCCCCAAACTGTACGGTATGACAACTATTCACACAGCAATTGCACTGTATGAGGAATTATACGTAATCTAGAGATGATTTAAAGTGCGTGGCAGGATGTGTGCAGGTTCCACGCAGATACTGCTCATTTTACATAAGGGACTTGAGCACCGTGGCTTTTGGCATTGGGGTCCTGGGACCCATCCCCGCAGATGCTGGGTACCAAGGGGCCACTGTGTCACGTTTGTACTTGAAGCCTGCCTCACAGGATCACACGCAATGGAAAGCCAGACTATTACTGTTTTATTTTCACGAGCTTCTGAGTGCATATTTGATTCATTTCAATGTTGTTAGAAAATTAATACGGCATTATTTTTCTGATGATGTTTCCCATTGTAGCCACTACGAAAATAGGGCTAATCATGCCAGCTCATTCAAGGAATATAGCTTCAGGAATGATTTTTTCCTCTTTTTATTGAAATGGTGGTTTTCTAATAGAGATGCCGAACGTTACGCACTCAGATATCTTTAAAGCAATACTTAATTCGGGACCGAGCGCAAAGAAGCTGCGGAAGGTTATTCATCCATGCAGAGACAATTATATCGTGGTAGATAATGGATCTGTGTTATTCTAAATGTCTATACGTGGCTACGGCGAGACCAACTGAAGTTGTTTTTATAACTTTTCAGTACATTGAACGAAAGGGAAGTATGACAGTGGAAAGCGTCTGATAAATTCAATGTGACATGTTTTTTATCCGTACAAAATGGTTTCTGAGCAGCCGGTAATGGTGAATATTTGAGCAGTCATTTTTGATGTGGAATCCTCCTTCTGCGCTCGACACTAATGAGTTGTGAGTCGTACTGCATCAAATTGACAGTTTCCTTACTTTCGTAAACAGGCGCACGGTTCACCTTGTAAAAGCCGATAAAAGATACTCAACTCACCTCGGAAACACGTGGGAGTTTTCTCTTTCAGTCTTACCATCAACATTTCCTTTAAGGAACGATAATATAGAGAAAGGCTAGCCTCCACTGGGTGCTTCATAAATTCTAGCCTCATTCTAGGTACCATAATCCCTATTGGCCCTTGGATGACTTTACAGCTCAAATCAGCTCCAAGGAAAAAGAAACTATGCCTTGGCTAAAATAGTAAATGAATCCAACAAGAAATGACAGGTGCTTTATTGTTTTCCTAGGATACACTTGTCTTCGTTGTTGCCTTTGATGTCAATTATTTTTAGAGAATGAGAGATACCTTACATTCTTCCAACTTATATTCAACTTTTAAAGAATAATTTTACAATATTCATCTTCACAGTAATCTTGGGAAACAGGATGTTTGTGCAGTGTTCCCATTTTATAGGTGAGGCAAATCACAGGGAGAGGAGAGTTAGTGCAGACTCTCGTGCGTTAATATATAGTACTGTTTTCTCTAAGCGATGGGAAGGAATGAATCTAACTACTAGGAACATGGAAGCACATAGAATAGGAATCATCCAAAGAAAACTAAAGCTGTTAAGATCAGTTCATCAGGAAGTGTGTTTTAACGGGCGGAAATGGGCTGTCGTACTGGAATTAAAAACACCCCTTGCAACTGATCGAGTGTCATCAGCCATATTAACCCAGCTCATTCTCTAGGGGGACATTATATATTAAGGTTTCTATTAAAAGCAGCATGATACTTTACACGTTGAGTGGGGATAAAACCTAGAGTTTCAGTTGAACAGCTGCCGCCTGCCTTTCAAATTGGCCAGCTCTCTTTGATCTGTTTCATATTTTAGGATCCTAAATAATGTTTTCAAAAGGTCCGGTGCTGACTCACACACTGTCTGGTCGCGCGTCATCTGTGTTCAGGCAAACTTCCAGTGATCGAAGTTTACAGACGTGATAATGATGGCGCCTTATGCTTTCATGGGCCATCACTGTCTCCGAGGAATTTCATTTTGATGCTGCTGGAAATATGTCAAAATTGGTAACTTGAAATCCCTTCCAAAACAAAAGCCTAAAAATTCTAAGTGAAATATGACAGACCTCTTTTATAAAGACATAGCTGAGCTCACGGATAATTAAGGGACATCATCAGAAGCCGGATACCGGAAGAGCACCCCGAACCCAGCTGGGCCAGATGTGCATGAAGGCGGGGCTCACCCAGGCTCGGGGTCAGCAGGGGTCAGCCTCAGCGCAGAAGCTCGTGGCGCCTTGTTTGCCGATGTGAGCAAACTCGCAGCTCGGTCTGCTGCATACATTAATCACCAAAGTCTGCAGCCCAGATGGACTAGAAACATCTCCTCCA
>NW_011888990.1:14261-21349 GCF_000151845.1 Pteropus vampyrus | reverse complement strand
GCCGTCTGCCTGCCTTCCGTGTTCCCGAACCCAGAGACACCATTCCCTTGTTCTGGGAGGGGGACTGGGCCCCCATAAGGAGCCAGGCACATGCCAGGTGCTGGGGCAGATATCTGCGAGCCAGAGGGACCGTCCCGCTCTGAGGAGCTTTACAGACTGTCCCCTCCGGGCCCACCGTGGCACCGCCTGCGCCTTGCTCTCCGCGGCAACGTGGAGGCCGCGGCTGGTCGCTCGGGTGTCCCCACCCGACTGGAATCTGCAGAGGGCAGGGCGTCGGTGTCGTCTGTGTCGCCTCGCACGGTCCTCGGCGAGCCTGGCTGCGTGGCGCACACGCGGTAAATGTCTGCGCAGTAAACTGCTGCGTCGTCTCAATTAAAATATATAGATAAACATTTAAGCAGACCGTCACCCGGCCCCAGAGCAGACGTGCCGACCTCGGATGGTGACGCAACCTCCGCCGCTCCTGCTGGCTCCGCCTTTCTGCTCCCGTTGGCTCCCACGCCCTGGATGGTCACTGTCGCAGGAGGGCGCGTGCATGGCAGGGACTTAATAAACGCGCCACGTGAGCGGGCGAAGGGCCGTCCTTGTCGTGAGGAAAACTGACAAATGAGTTTCTGATGCCCGTCTCGGGCCTGGAAAGGTGACGCCAAAATACCGATTTAACCGGAGACGTGACAAGTAAGACAGCCCGGACGCAGCTCGAAAGTGAGCACGTCGGAGGACAGGCGAGGACAGGCGACGAGGCGGCCGGCAGCCAGGGGGCTCCTCCCGGAGGTCGTGGAGCGACGGGGTGTTCGCTGCCGCGGTGTCCCTCCGCCAGCCAGCCCTGCCACACGCACGGCGTCCCCTCCTTGCTGCGTGACGGCCCCCTCCTTCCCCCTCCGTCACCGGCTCCGCGTTCTGTCCCACATGCCCGTCTGTGCCTGGGCTGCAGAGGAGCCTTCCTGTCTGTCCTCTCGGACGTGACAGGCCTATCCCTTCTCGATTAGGTAGCATCTACTCCTGCTCAGTTTCCACACGACACATTTTTCTTTTCTCCCAAGCTGCTTTTTCTCTACGGGTCCTCCTTGGCTCTGATCCAGGCAAGGACAGAGAGCCCGTCCCCCACCCCGGTCACCTTCCTGAGGAGAAAGAATAAAGTTTGCATAAAGCGTGCCCCAGTAGCCCAGTCCCCAACCATCTGTGCCGCCAGGCTGGGACCGGGGTTGGCAGGCCCGGCTTCTCTGCAGAGGGTCGGCGTCTGCAGCTCTGTTTGTTAGGCTCGGTTGCCACGGTCACTTCTGAGCAAAGAAGTCGCCATTCGGTAGCTGAGTGCTGGGCCGCCTTGTGCCCTCTTGTCCAAGGCTGTGGCTTTTCCGGAGGCCGCTGGCCGCCCGAAGCTGCGGCCGTGCTGGGCACCCTCCTGCTCACATTCTCACCTCCATCGTTTGTTCGACGCGGCTCCAGCTCACTGGGCCTTGCGAGAACGCACGACATGTCACAGTGACACCCATTCCTCCCAGGCCATTATTCTGCGAGACCGCGTGAGCATCACTTTACCAAGCTGGTTATTTTACCCAGTCAGCTGACCACTCAGCGCACAGATGCGTCTGCGTGGACCTCATCAAAGCACGACACGACGCCCACTCACTAAACCTCTGTGAACTATCACAGCTTTATCGACCTTCGCCATTTTTCTGCAGTTCAAAATAACCAGAAAACCATGTTCGAGCAGTTTCTCAAAGGCACTCGATGTAAATGTCCAAACCAGCCCTGCAAGTGTTTGCTGAGAACCAGCTGTTCCCCCGTCCAGGTCCGTGACAGGAAGCGGGACGGGTGACTCCCCTCGAATGCGAGGCTCTTGACTCCTGCATCCGATTCTGGAGCCTGGAGCCCACGCTGGGGAGTCTGGGGGTTGCAGTCGGGTTCCCACGGTGAGACCCACACTGTGAACGTTCCTTCCAACGCCCGAGGGATTGTCAAAAGGCCCCGTGCCGCCCGCGTGTGACCGACGTCCGCCATGGTGGGGTGGCCCTGTCATTCACTTCCCCGTGGGCCCCTGTCACGCCCGGGCAGCCTGCAGCGTCACCCGCCACGCTCCGCGCTCCGCAGAAGCGGTCGCGTGCCGTCGTGCTGTGTTGCGAGGCTTCTTCCGGGGCATTTCCTAACGTTTGCCTATGAATTCTAGTTTCGCATGTTTTTGCTTTTATGATGTTCTTCGGCCATCATTATTGTCCCTGGCTCACCCAGTGCCACCCTCGTCTGCCTGGGGCCCCCGAGCTAAGTCATTGAGCGAGCGAGTGAGTGTGTAAGGGGAGTGACAACAAGCCGTGGTCCGTGGCTCCAGAATCGGGGCGCCCTTGTCGCACAGGCACCTTCTTGGGGCGCTGCCCTGCTTGAGTGGCATTTGCCCTTCCATCCCAAGGTCGTCACTTCGTCGTCTCGAAGTGGACATGGCAAACGCCATGGTCCCATTGAGGGTGAGGATGGGGGCGCGAGGGCTTAGCAAGCTCCCCTCTCTCCGTCCCCTTCTAGAATGAGCTGTCAGCAGACATGCTCCCCCAAGGCCGCCAGATGACTCTCTTGCAGATTTCCTGGCCTTGGCCTCCCCTGTTTAGTGTTTGGTAAAAAGAAAGAGATTCTCAGAATTGGCTTGGAGCAGCGCTCCCGAACCTATGAAACACCAAACCGCCTTTGAGTCATCTCAAACGACATTCATGGACAATGTGATTTACCCACACGTGTAGATAAAGCCTCACGAGAAAAATACATATAATGCTCTGTCTGTCAGAAAATAGAAGAATAAAAGAATAGTGCAGGTTTAGGCCAGGCTCAGAAGGAGGAGACTGTAAACAACAACATGGGGTCAGCGATGTTTGCGGCCTCGCCACAGCCAGCACGGCTCAGCAGCGGTGCTGCGGACGGGGTCGCGCGTGCGCGGTGCTGCAGACGGGGGCGCGTGCGCGGTGCTGCGGACAGGTGCATCGCACGTAGGACGGGCGGCGATGAGCATCGCCTTTGCCAAGGCGTCGACGACTCCTGGTCCCACTGCGCGCTGCGCCGTTTTCCAGCAGTTGCCGTTGGCACACCGGGGAGGGAGCAGGATACAGAGCGGGTTTGAAGTGCGCGCTGCCTGGATCCCCTCGACCTCTGCTCATGGCGACAAGCAAATTTCCAGGAAAAATAAGTGTAATCGACACACTATAGATTGAGTAGAAATATAAGATCGACTGAAGATGAGGAAAGATCGATTTTCCTGATTTTGAGTGGCGTCCCATACATTCCGCCACCCCGCCTGGGGCTGTCACAGACGTTCCCTCCAAAGTTATAAAGGCTGGGGCACCAGCTCCCGTCGGTGTCCAGCCAGAAGGAGTCTGATTGAGTCTGTCCAGGATGTCACTAATCGCAAGGTTAAGGTTTCTCTGGGAAATTTCGCTCGGTGCCTTTGACACTGGGACATCTACACTAGTGATTTCAAAGTGCAGAAAAAAAATTTTTTTTAATCCATTTTTACAGACTTTCAATGAAATACCTAATTTATATATTTGAATCTCTAAAAATTTTTCATCATTTGAGAGTGTTTCCTTTTAAGTCACTGGCTCCTATAGTTTACAATCCTATACTGAACCAGCCAGACTTCAACTGTTTCTTATTATTCACTCTGACTTCTCATACATTTTTTGCCGATGCTTATTCGTCCATTAGAAATCACAAGTTAAAAGCAGTTAACCTTGCACATGGTTAACCGAGAAACCTAGATAAATTTGGTTCGTATAATAAAGGTTGCTTTCATAAAGTTTAGATGTTGTTTTTTTTTTTCCCCTCTGCAACATGAAAGATGAAAGAAATACATTTTTCTCTCTGATCTGGTTCTCCATCTTCATGGACAGCCTAATAATAGAAGAGAGACTGATTGTGAAAAGCACATTAGTATTCCTAGAAGCTATTCGGATTCCATTTTGCATTTAAGGTAAATTAGAATTATTTCATCAAGTCAAGTAATTTCAAGTAGCAATAGAAATAGATGTTGAAGAGTGAATTAAATATGTGTCATATTTTCTTGTTTTTCATTTTAAGTCTTTTAATGAAGCCGTTGGTCTTAAATTTTCTTAATCCCATTTAAAAATTCAGTTTGGGTAAGAGGTGGTCATTCTATTAATTTATCAAGCAGAAATGAAACATTGTAGAAACAGGACTTTGTAGAGGAATTTGGAGAATGTCCCAGAATTATAGCTTTTTGGCAGGAGCACAAAAGCGCGCGCGCGCGCGCGCGCGTGTGTGTGTGTGTGCACGTGTGTGAGCATGCATTCTATAAAGTAAGAAGTATGCCTCTGTGAATATGTGAAATTATGTAGCTTATTGCCATGAGCTTTGAGATGAGGGAACTATAAATTAGGATTGATCAGCCAAAGGTAAGAGATCAGCGGATGATGGATTGGCAAATGATGAGCATGATTTTTTGAAAGCATTTGAAGGAAATGATGACTATACAACGGCAAGAATACCGGGGCGATGTCGCCGGCTGAGAAAACATGGAAGACACAAGGCGGGCCTGGACGTGATGTGTGAGAAGCTCCTGGTGACACTGTGTTAGTGAGGGACCGACAAATGCTTAGAACTCGGAACGTCGAGAGGAGGAGGACGTTGCTGACTGAACGCCCTAGATTCAGGTGACGAAAAAGTGCGCACCTTCCAGAGATGCTACAGGTAACGGGGCGTCGTCGAGGAGCTAGGCGTGAAGTGGCCGTCTGGCATCTCTGCAGCAGTCACGCGGCGGCCGAGGACTGGGGGATTCGACGGCTGGCAAAAAGAGCATGGGCGATATAAATGGAACCTGACATCGAAAAAATGAAAAAGTAACGTGTGCGTAAATGTGTGTGTGTAGATGCCATTTAATCGTGGTCGTCGATTTTATTACCTACGAATTAAGCAAATATTCTTTTCCCCACTATTCCACAGTGTGTAATCCCAATTTTATTTTCCTGGGAGTGAAAGACTCTGAATTAGATGATAAAGATCCTTAAATTATTTTGAGACGTGCTGTTAAACATGCACACAAACTTGGGCAAAAGTTTCCGTAACTGAACACTGTCGTCTTAAAGGTTTGTACTGAATCACGGTAAACCACGTATGTTAAATTAATCGCGTATCCTTGTGAAGCAACTAGAATGAGGAATTAGCTACGTATAAGTAATGATTTACTCATGAAAGATAAATTTATTGTAAGACAGTGAGAAAACATTGTCTTTATAATATACTTACTTTAGATATGGATTTAGTATTTAAATTTTTAGCATCCTTAACTATATCCAGGAATTGCTTCTTTTATTTTAGTCTAAAATGGAAGCATTTTTAGTCACAGCTAATAATCATACCTGTACATTTTCATGTGTTGTCTCAGCACTTTAAAAATACTAATTTCACTACAATGCTTATATAGTAAGGATCAAACTCTCACTTTTGGAGTCGGAATTAACTGCTGCAGCAACGAGATATGCTCTGAAAGAAAAAAAATATTAATTTCTCACTTTTCTAAAATTTAGTAATTTCCGATTAAATGCCAATTTAATAGACAATTTTATAGGTGGATTTCTTAGACCTGCACCGTGCAGCCCAGTAGCCAGAAGCCACAGGTGGCTCATTTAACTTTACTCGATGAAAATTAAATACAGTGAACCGACCGAGAGTCCGTCTCGTGCTGTGGACCATGAGAGCGTTTTTCGCATACTCTGATCTTTCTGGAGTTTTCTCGTTGGAGCTAATGCCAGAATGTGGAAACCCTCAGCAGCTACCGCAGAAGGTTTTCTGAGAGGCCTCCACACAAACACCTGCGCCAGACACTAAACGCGAACGTTCCGCATTCACCCCAGCCACGCCGTTACGAATCTTGTAAGGCGTTGTACCCGCTTCAAAACTCCTTACTTGTAAAAGACATTGAAATGTCCAGGAACTTTCTAATGAAAGAGACACCAAAATGTTCAAGAAGGTTTTAATGAGTTATTCCGGTGCAGATTGAAGGCCAGTAGGTAAGTGCAGATTGAAGGCCAGTAGGTAAGACAGGACAGTAAGCATCCGTTCTCAGTCTCGACCACACAGAGGAGCAGAGGAAGCAGAGAGCACAAAGATACTGTAGAATAAGAGGTTTTCGTCAGGTGTGGAGAAAGAGTTCCCGATGTGAAAAGCATTGGGAGGATTTATTGAGTGAGGTTGTGGGGTTTGGGGAAATCTTTAAAAACAGAATACATCTTGGTCTCTCCAGGGAGGTGGGCGACGTGCTGAGTTTGGGGACGAATTGGATTCATTGCCATGGTTTTTCACACTGGCAATTGTATGAATCTGTAGAGGACGATAAAACTGGGTAATTCTCTGCGTTCTTCGGGGAGTCCAGCCTCTAGACTGCGCTTTCTGACGGCGCCAAAGTGCTGCCTGACGGTGAACAACTTTTCAGATGCAAGAAAGAAAAAAAAAGCCTGAAAAATACAAAATGCTAGCATTTTGTCATTTTAAGAAGCAGTGTTTTCGTGAGGTGGGTTAGCACTTCTTCTCCCCTATTAAGAGGGAGAAAATGTAGGGCTTCGTGTAAACACGGTGACGGAAAGTCTCCAATTCCTGTTTTGCTCCTGAGTCGAAGGACATTGCATTTACCATGATTTGGAAATGAACAAAAAAATGAAATAATGATGTGTGCCATTAATCTGAACAACAGAATTAGATGTAGACATGAGAAACTCCAGTTGCCACTTGGTGTGAAAATATGCCATCAGGCTTGCACAAGTCTGCTGGCCCCGCCCCGAGTTCCAGCACCCCGATGTCCATGTCTGGGGTCGTGCGGGCCGTGAGGTGCGGCCGCCCAGGGCAGAGCCACAGGGGACCCGGAAGTTGGGACGTGGCCCGGACGGCCTCGTGAGGGCGGCACTGGCTGGGGGAGACTGGATGGGAACTGTGACAGTAGACCGAGCTGGCTGCGTCATCAGGGTGTCAGCCAATCTAGCCACGGGTCTGCCCATCAAAGAGGAAATCCGAAGCCACGACTCACCTGAAAAGCCAGTGCCATTTTTTTTTATCCGTTGATGTAATTCTTTGCCAGGTTTAAAAGGGAAAGCAGGGCA
>NW_011888990.1:12402-14211 GCF_000151845.1 Pteropus vampyrus | reverse complement strand
TGGCTGCGTCATCAGGGTGTCAGCCAATCTAGCCACGGGTCTGTCCATCAAAGAAGAAATCCGAAGCCACGACTCACCTGAAAAGCCAGTGCCATTTTTTTTTATCCGTTGATGTAATTCTTTGCCAGGTTTAAAAGGGAAAGCAGGGCAGGTCAGGCTGAGTCATCCTCACGAGGCAAGGTTTGGCGGGGGCGGAGCCAGAGGCTGGAGGCAGGCGGTGTTCTAAACCCGCAGAAACCCCCGTTTGGGAACAGGTGGCCAGCGCACAAAGGAAAATAAGGATGCGGGAGGGAGGCGGGTGTGGGAGGAGGTCGAGGTAAACCGTCTGCGTGAGGCTTCCGCACAGAGAATGCCTTTTTGAGAGGCGAGAAGCAGAACAAGCTTCGGGTGAGACAGACAAGTTCGTTCTCACGCACCAGCTGTGTGGCTCTGAGGAAGATGCTGGCTTCGTCTCTGTGTCATCATCTGTGGAAATCCAACAAAAATTCTTACCTTTCGGGTGGTTGTATTTACAATCGGGCAGTTACCGCGCCTGGATTTATAAATAATACTTATTAGGAAAGTATATTCTATACTAGTTCTTCAGTTCACAGTTTTTTCCAGTTGTTCAGATGAAGCTTTGCAAATATTGCTAAAGTATTACATCAGAGCATTCATCCGATATTGTTCCCACTTTTCTTTTGCGAATTGTGTGAATGGCCCATAAATCAATCCTCACGTGTAGGACAGACCAGACTTCGTGTCACAGAGTTAACGCTGGGCACCAAAGTCGATACGTCGCCTACAGTCTATAAGCTATTTCTATAAAAGATCGATGTTAGTAATTATAACCCAATTTACATCATAAATAAAAGGGTAAAAAAAATTGAACAATTAAAAAAATTACTGGCAGTGAAACCTACCACCGATAGTGTCCAGAAGATTAATTTTCGTTTGTGAAAGGAACGAGCCATGTGCAGTGAAGGACAATAGGTCTTTAAGGGTCAGGGAACCTGTGTGCCAACGCGGTCCTGACCTTGCATTAACCAGGGCGTTGACTGCAAACGACAGAGAGCAATGTGGGTTTGAAACATCTAGGGCATTTTTTGGAAGAAAAGGGTTGTTAGCTCACAGAATTGAATGGAAAGCCGGCTGGAAAATTAGCAGAAACCACACACTTAGGAATGGTTAGGGACCAAAAGCATCCACTTGGCAGAATCACGCCCTTGGGGTGGGTGGTGGCCGGCGTGTCCTTGTTGTCGGTACTGGGCCCCACACTGACCCACGGACGCTGTCACCACGGCCACCGCACGTGGGCACTGCCCTCCCACAGCTGCTGGAGCAGGCTCTTCCCGGCCCGTGGGTCACTCTCCTCCCTGCTCGTTTCATCGTCCCAAACGATGCCTTCCTGTTGTGACCCGACTCACGTGTTTATGCTCCGACGCCTGTGGCCAGAGAGAGCAGTGACCTGGGACTTCCAGGTTTCCCTGCAGGAGGGAAAACCTCGCACCGGAACATAGGAAGGCGGAGCCTGCAAGGCTGGGAGGCGGCGTGTGAGTGTCCCAGTGACAAGCCGGCGCCGTTAAAAAGCCGTGCGTGTCAGGGGGCGCGTGTGAGCCAGCTGCTCCGGGGCTGCTCTTCAGACCGGGGAAGCGAAGTCGGAGGAATCGATGATGCGGACCCTGAAACGGCAGCGGTTTTCAGGTCGGTTAGAAGGGCAGGGCACAGCGCGACAAACGGGGATCTGAGCCAGCCAGGGCCAAAACAGCAGAGCGTGAGGGCAGCGCTCGCCCCGCTTGGTCCCGGGCGACGGCAGCGCGGGCAGAGGGG
>NW_011888990.1:6642-11217 GCF_000151845.1 Pteropus vampyrus | reverse complement strand
GGCGACGGCAGCGCGGGCAGAGGGGACAGAGGGAGCAGAGGGGGCTCGCAGGATACCCGGGCGGGCAGCGGGGTTGGCCGGCTCTGCTCGTCCGTAGCCAGCCAGGGCCAAAACAGCAGAGCGTGAGGGCAGCGCTCGCCCCGCTTGGTCCCGGGCGACGGCAGCGCGGGCAGAGGGGGCAGAGGGGGCAGGGGGGCTCGCAGGATACCCGGGCGGGCAGCGGGGTTGGCCGGCTCTGCTCGTCCGTGGCCCGTGCAGGGCGCCGTAGTAACAGCGAGATGCTGTTACTCGTGAAGCGGATCTTCCCAAGAGCGAACAGGATGTGAGGATTGAGGAGTCGTAGGAAACAGACTCTTTCAGGTTATTTAGAGCGGAAAATGGGCAGACTGCACCGTGGTCGTGGGGGGAAAACACTCCACGGACATTCTCCTGGCGAGAAAGCCACCTCGCCAGTCATTTGAGAGAACTGTCTCCTTTTCTCATAATGCTCTTCTATGTTGTTTCATAATGTTTCTTATCTTTCGATATAGTTTACATCTGTCAGAAAAATCGCTATTTTTCAGATGCCTTGGAAAGTCCGAAGGTTAGGATCAGCGTAGGAGAACTGAAGTATTTTTCAGAATCTTTTGACTTTAGCAAATTGTGTCTCAAGGCACATCAGGCTCGCGCATGCTTCTCTTCCGATGTGAAATAGCGCTGATCACACCTTTCACCCTCCGCCCCTGCAGTATTATTATAATTTTCCCCTGCACTTTCGCTTGGTCTCATCAAAGTGCCCAAGCAAATAACTGGTATCGAAAGGGCTCAAACCGCAGCAGACTGGAATTTTAAGAAGCTGTGTTTCATTGATGGAACGTTTTAGGAAAAAAAAAAAAAAAGGTTCCAGACCCGCGCCAGGGAGCCTGGAACGTCGCCGGCCCGGACCCGATCCGCTTTCTCCTGCAGCCACGGGGGAGCGGCCTGGGTGACGTCTGAGTCGCCCCATCTCCGAATCTCTGGGGCTCCGCCCTACCTTCAGCAAGCCGCACCCCTACGCCGGGTGCGAAAGTTTCACCCACCTCATGTTTCTTGACGTGTTTCACTGTCTACTGAGAATTCGTAGCTGAAAACGGGAAGTTGAGTGTGTAAGAAACAGATACATGTTTCCTCGCTCTTTCTTAAAGTATGGTGCACGTAATCTGTGTTTAGGGATTTTTAGATTTGGCCCACCGTAATTCTGAGAGGCGGTTCTTCCACCCCTAGAGGTGTGTTCTGGAATTTAGAATTAGAAAAGTAGTATAACGCACGCACCATGTTTTAGACGTCGCCCGAGCCCCCGGAAGCAGGTGGGCAGTAGCCCATGGTGAAACAGGTGCGCACTTCTCCACTGTCATGCATTTCATACTCGCGAGTATATATTGCCATTGAACTTTTTACCATCTGCATGTATTACACTTAAAATAAAATCGAAATGGTTATTTAAATAAGAAGCAGACCGTCATGTTTAGAAAACAGAACTTGGATGTTTTCAAATCAAAAATCACACTCTGGCAGCCTCACGCGCCAAGTTCGTCCGCCAGGTTAGTGCAGATCGGAGCAAGTGCTGCCATCGAATGGATTAGAAAACGGAACCTGTGGTTTTGATCGAATGCTGGATTTTAGCTACGTCCGAAAGGGATTTTGAACACGTACGGGAATGTCACATCTGTTCAGAAATCGCCTCTTTTTGGAGACAGTTCTGGGTCACTTCTGCCCCAACCGCATGTTTTACGCTGAAGCTCGCGGCTGTCCGCAGGCCACGTCCTTCGCTGGACACGTTGCTCAGCCCACCTGGGGGCAGTAACTCCAACTGGGACAACCGTCTCCTTCCCGGCATTAAGTTAGAGCTTGAAAGTGTGAGCGCACCTGTCGCCCTCGCGGGTGGCAGAGGTTTGGGGGTGGTCAGGGGCCGTGCGCCTCCGCTTGTGGAGATGGCCGGGGTGTGGGGGGGCGGGGGGCGCTGGCGCCGCTTCTGTGCATGGCCTATTGTTCAGCCCGGTCACCCCGCCGTCCTCGATCCGGTCACCCCCCCTCGGGTCCCACCGACAGAGGAGCTGGGGGCGAGGGGGCACTTGGAAACGCCCCGCGAAGATTTCGTCCCCCCTTCGTCACTGGTTCCCTTCCAGTCAAGCTCGCACCTCTAGACTTTCCTAAATCCGGAGTGTGTGTATTTCGAGGCTTTTAGCGCTGCAGATGGACTAGCCTCGCTTCATACTCCTAAAGAACAGGAAATCATAAAGGACACTAAGGACTGGAAAGTACCGGTCTCCCACCACATAATGCTGAGTGTGAGTACTTATGAGAACGTGCTCTTTGTTAAAATACATTAGCCTATAGCAAACCATTAAAAAATTCCAATGAATCCTTTTCTTCCCACAGAAAAACTGTTTAAGCATTCGATCAATTAATATGATGGATTAAAATACAACATTGTTTTGCTGGCAGAGTTTCAGAGCAGAAGGATTAGTGACGTTCAGATACTGAACGCTCAGCGGCAGCTGCGGTGTCAGTAGGGAGTCCTATTTGGCTTTTCTTCTTTTTACTCCCATCAATTTCAAATTTTATTAACAGAAATGGGCCCCAAAAAGCTCCAACAGCGACGCGTTACGAGAGCCTGTAAGTCCTGAATAATATCGCTCTTTGTCATCATTTCGTTTCTGAGGGTATATGTTTATATTTCTGCTGGGATGAGTGATTTAATATCTCTCCCAGTGGGCACTGCAGAATTAAGTTTTAAAAGACAACGAGTATTTAGTTTCGCTGTGTATGAGGGAAATATTATTTATCTGCTTTAACTGGGATAGGAGTAGAGAAAGGTTTGTGGAAGTCAATACCAGGATGAGTTCCCTGACCTTCTGAATCCAACGCTGAAATAATAGGATTCTCAAGAGTCGGAAGTTACTACTTTCACAGAAGTGAGGGCTGGTTTCTGAGCAGCTAGAACTCATATGGGAAATTAGTGCGGGAAACTGCACACGCACAGCCATACACACGTGCGGGGTTCCTTTGTGTTTGTGTATATACCACCGTGGGTCTTGTAAATGAGGGCCATATGATTTCTTCAGTAAAGTCAGTGTTCAGCGATGAGGGACAGACACAGGGACAAAGGAAAGCCAAGCAGGTTCCAGCTGTGACACAGTGTGCTGCGAGTGACCCCACATCCAGCCTCCCGCACGTCTGGACGTGGGCGGTCACCGCCATAGGTGAGGCCTTGACCGTCACTCAAGCGCAGGTGGGCGGGGGGCCAGAAGGAGCTGCAGTGCCGAGACAGGCAGACTCGTGGGAAGCAGGGGAGGGTGGGCGAGGGTGGCACCAGGTGCTCACGTCCTGGGGTGGGGGGTGTGGTCACCGTGTGCTTGGCAGGTGTCGAGAGCATCCGACATTACAGAGTCGCCTGGCTTCGGACAAATGACAGAGAGTCTCACCAATGAGGAGATCATTACAATCTCCAGGTAAAAATCTCAAAGAGCACGTGCCCCAGAAGATCCAGTAACGAGGCCGCACACCCAGCCTGCGCTGCCGGACACAGGGCTCAGCTGAGCTGCTCCGGCTCGTGGTCCGTTCCTCTCACGCCCACGGGTTTGGCATCATGCTTAGCTTCTCAAAAGTCTCTCGGAATCTCTGCACCTACTGTCTTCCTGTCCCCTGTTATAAAAAAAAAAAAAATTCTTTGGTTCCCATTTACTCCATGTTTACCATGTGCCCTGAGCTGGGATAAACACGTTAATGTGTTTAATTTTATCTGATTAACCAAGTCCGTGACGACAGGCATTGACATTCTTTCATTCTTCTCCGTGAACCGAATCTGGAGACGTCCTAGGGAGCGATGTTTAGAGATTTTCGGTGTAAGTTAGTGGCATTTTATACCTCTCACTCTTCCTCCCCACCGGACAAACAAACAAAAACAACATGCTGCACATAACTTATTGTTTCCCGGTTAGATTTCTACATCGGATCCTCTGTAATCGTGACAGCGACTATAGAGAAAACCAAGCGACGTCAAACCTCTGGAGCTGGAACTCAGGAATCGAAGCAGCCGCAGCCATCACACGCGTGTACGGCAGGAGCTTCCGACGCTGCTTTTACGCGAGCTCGCGGGACACTGAGTTCCAACATCCCGACGACGAACGAACGAACAAAGTCATCCGAGTGAGAAAATCTTCAGATTCACCCGCAGTTTGGAGAACGGTTCCTAAAAACATCCACATCCTGCACGCGTTTGCCCTCGTGAACAACATTCTTGAAGAAGTAAATTAAAGGACACATATTTTAATTCGATGCCTTGAGAAGCCCACCCAGCACCGGCGAGGACGCAGAGTGTGGAAGACGATACGGGCCCCCCACCCGCCTGGCTGCCGAGCGGCCGACAGCCACAGTCACCAGCAGCAAAGCCTGGCTGGAGTGTTAAGTCTTCTCCATCAGGTAGAAAACGTGAAAACAAAAGCAAAACCCACCAGAGTGTTTCAAGCCCTCGGCCGCTGAAGTAGTTTGCATATAAACCGTACCAGAGGCGTCAAGACTTCAAAGCGGAGGGTGGCAGTAGACACGACATTCTCG
>NW_011888990.1:2376-5617 GCF_000151845.1 Pteropus vampyrus | reverse complement strand
AATGACCACTTCCCACATTCTCCCTGCTTGCAGTCTGGCAGGGAGCACTCCCCTCTCACATGAAAGAATGGAGTATGGAATTATATGCAGGATTCAGTGAGCGTTTGACCCCCACAGATCCGAAGACCCAAAGCTATTTCACAGAACACACGAAAGCTCCTAACAGGAAACTGGACAGAATTCCTCGATCATATTTTTGTGAAAACTGAGCCCAGGGGTGCGGAGGGGAAGACGGTGACATGCAAATGCACGCGACATACTTCGCTCAGGACTACCATCGCTAAGGATTTTGAATCGCTCTGCTAATAAATATTGTAATAAACAGTCATGAACATTCCACCCAATTTGCTAAAGCAGACACACATAATTTACAAAGATAATGTCATCCAGCAAAGGACTTTGGAAGCACGTAAGGGCGACATGCGGAGAGGTCCTCAGACAGATTGCACCTGCTACTCCGTACGGTGGTCAGCGTGGCAGAGTCCTGGCTGATTAAGCCACGTGACTGTTGTCCATCACGGCACCAGAAAAGGCTAATGGTTTCCGTTTTGTCATCTTGAAAGCTGGGAGAGTAAAACCAGCAGGACAAAGGGAGGAAGGTAACAGTTTGAGAAAGGGAAAAGCTTCTAGAATTCTTCAAAGGAATAAGTAAATATGTCTACAGGGAAAACGTGCCATACATAATGTATTTGCAGCTTTATGATGCCCTTTTTAAAGGCCACACACCAAAAGCCATTTCAGATTTAAGCCACCCTAGGATGGCTGCTTCTGTCATGGGTAGAGAATGGACACGCGGGCGAGGAACGAGGATGACACTGGCTCTTTGCATGAAAAACTGTGCACTAAAGCTCAGTGCGATAACAGTTTCATTTCACATTTCTTCCCAAGGTCTGACAAGAGTGTGGGCCTGGTATATTTTGTGGCTTGACCAGTAACACTAAGGGGTTCCATGTAAACCACCAATATTCCAAGTGCATCCGAGTGAAGAAAATGAAACTGCGTGAGTTTTATCGTCAGCGAACAGCAGATAACGCTTTAGAAGCAGGCGCTACGTGTCAGTCCCAACGGCGACGGCCCACGTCAGAGGCCGTTCCTTGCACACAGTGGCCAATGACCTAGAGTGAGACGGTGACCGAAGCGCAGGTCACAGGGAGGCTGCACAGAGCAGGCGTGGCCTCTCCCGGTGAGGAGCAGGGGACCTGAGCCTCGAGCGGCCGGAATAACAGAAACCGAATTGATGGGCTGGGTTGATAGACGGACTGGCCCAGCCAGGGAGGAGCAGGCCGGGCAGGAGCGGCCTCGCCGCAGCCTCCCTTCCCCGACGGGCACGCGTGTCCGCATTTGCCATCCATCGAGGGCAGCCTCCTCTCTGAGAGTCCACCGCGATCTCTGATCTGGGGGTCCCCCGCCCCCGTCAGGTCTCCGCCCCGAAAAAGACGGCAGCCTTAGACCTCGGCTGTGGCGGACGACGCGGTGAAGCCGACAGCACGGCGAAGCCGAAGGAGCAGCCACCGCGAGGACGGGAAAGGAAAGGGGAGAGAGGGTGTTTTCAAGTGGAAAAGGTGCAAAACGATCTCGACCGTAGCGTCTTAGGGCGAAGAGGCGGATACGGATGAGGTTAAGGAAGCCGTGGCCGGTACCCACGGACCAGACACAGGCGTTTCCCAAACTCTGAAATCGAGCCCGGCGGAGCAGAGCATCGCGGCCTCCAGACCCTTCGTGTCGTGCGCGGTGTGACTCAGAAGCCCAGTTTACTGTCAGGGCTGGAGTCCGAATCGAGTACCTTGCGCGAGGCCGGCGGGCGGGCGGGCTGGGACCGGACGGTGCGGTGCGCAGAGAGCGTGTTTCATTCACGGCTCTCAGCCCCTCGGGACAGGTGGCTCCGTTCTCGGGCGGGCGTGGAGCCTCCCGTCGTGGGGAGCAGGAGCCCCGTTGTCTGTGACACTGTCCTCCTCCGCACCGGCACTTCTCCAAGCGGTCCGTGCTTAGTCCACCTCTTCAGGTTCAGCACCCCGTCCTAGGAACGGGGGGATGGGGTTGTTCTCACGTGAAGAGTCGTGAATTCACATTTTTCCAAGCAAATGTCAAAACTTCGACCCGTCCACGGAGCTGGCTGAGCTTGTGCCGAACCCGGAGCTCTCCTGCGTTTCAAGACGCAAACAGATTAGAATCCCCGAATCCGCGTTATTACCAAGGTGGTTCATCGCACACCACGGTGAAGCAGAAATAACACGATGCGAGGGTGGCGACTGAATTTTTCCCCATGATTTATTTAAAGACAGTAAGATTATTGACCAACGATGCTGCCCGCTGCTGCTTTTAAAGCAGCGTTTGATGCAGTAGCCTCTTTCTGGAGCGCGCTATTTGGAGACGTTCTCATTTGGCTTGAACTGTGATCTGTTCTTAATCACCCTTAAACAACCGTAATCAAAAATAGATGCCCACGTAATGGTTTTACATTCGAGGTGATGATATTTATGCTTATGCTCCTCTACACCTTCTTAATTCTCTACAAACTGCAAAATGCATTTTAAAATCTCAATAAAGTGAGACCACGAAGTCAGCCACTCGGTCCCGGTGCTGGTGTTTTGAACGCGGGGTGACACACAGCGTTGGTTGTGACTTGCTGTCGGTTGTGACTTGCTGTCCTGAACTCTTTCACTGTGCATAGCCTGTGAATCAGACAGATTCTTATTTCTAAAATCAAATGTGCATTTGAGGGTTTACTTTCTTCCTTCCTGTAGTAGTTCACGTCTTTTTAGGCTCCTAAGAAGAAATAATAGCCGCACACTTAATATTCGGTTTTGTAGACAACGGTGTCTCCCTGTGGACAGCAGATGATTTCGGGAGCCCGGAGCAGTTGCTGTGGTTGTGGCCAAGTTATTTGTTTATAGAATGGGCAAAATGCATTGCTCAAAAGCCCTCGCTTTTCATAATGGTGAGAGCGTCTAGAATTAGGATCACCATGGGCTTCCCACACGATCCAGCTGACGTGCCGTGTTGAGACGGTAACCTCTGCCCTTGAAATACTTCCTCTGGCCTTTTCCAGTGATGCCCAGAGCAAAATCAAGGCCATCGCCCTGCTCCGAGTCCCTGCGGTGCTGTGCGTCACAGCTTATCCCTACGGGGACCCGCGGTCTTCCTGTCTCCTGAGCGCTCACCACGCACCCGGCCAGGTGGCCTGGCTCTGTGTGTCTGTCCTCGCATCTTTACCTTGACCTGCCAGGGGTCTGTGAGCATC
>NW_011888990.1:0-2241 GCF_000151845.1 Pteropus vampyrus | reverse complement strand
TAATAAAAATTTAGATGGATCTTTATTATATTCCTAATTTTATGGGAATATTCTTTAAATGCTTCCTTTAAATATTGTGCTTACATTTTTCATAGCTATTTTTTTACCAAGTTCCGTAACGATAAAAATTTGGGGAATTTAACTTCCTTTCTTCTTCAAGTCTTTATTCAATAAATGTGATATTTATTTAGTATTTTTTCTTTTATTGAAATCATTACATGGTTTTCCTTTTTAACGCATCAAGTGAGGTGTTACTTCCGGAGACTTTCTAGTGTCGAATTCTACTCTGATTACAATAGTTCTTGGTCACCTTTTGTCCCGTTTGCATTCTCAATGATTACGGGTATATTTTTAACTTGTTTCAGGCCCCCCATTTTTCAGCATTCGACCTTGTCCCCATCCTCTTCCACACTGGAAGGTTGACACGTGCCCGTCTCCCTTCGTCCAGCATCCCTCCCAAGCTCAAGGCGAGAGGGGACCTTCCAGACGCGAATTCCTCCACCCCTCCTCCACTTCGCCAGCTTCCTTCCTTCTTCAAGACCTCACTCCATTACTTCTTCTGGTCCATTTTTGATGTACGACTTTTTTTTTTCCTACTAGTTTCGTATTCTTTGCCTCTAAACACGGCTCTGCTTCTGTTCGCTGTGATTCCTTCGGCCTGCGTTTGCCCTCGAGGTGGTCCGCTGTTTTCTTTAACGTCAAATCTTTTAAAGGGGCAGAAAAAGCCTGATGCTCAGAACCCGAGCTCCGTCCTCATTATACGCGAACTGCACTGTTTACCTGTGACCTAATTTACTTGGCCAATTAACCTGTTTTCATTCTTCATTCGATTTAACCTTTTCGGTGCATCTCACACGGCCTGTGTTTTCTTGCGAGTTTTCTTCATTAGTTTCTGTGACGCTGTATTTCTTTTATTTTCTTCCTGACCACCTAATCATTATTTCTGTGGCTATTTGTTTTCTTGCTCTTCCTCCATCTAAATATGAATGAATTTGGCCATAGGAAAAAACGGGAAATCATCTTTTGAAGCATTAAAAGTCTGTTGATTGCCTAAGTTTCACTGATGATTGGAAATATAATCTTTGTTTAATGTGGTTTCTGAATGCCTCTAAATTTTAAATGAATTATGTGATTAAATTAATATTGAATTTTTTTTTTTGCATTAGAGATGTTTTCTTTTTTTGTCTCTAACGATTGCACATAAGAATATCAAAAAATGAACATGTGCTGCTTAAAATACTTACATTTGGGATGGGAATTAAATATGCATTCTTTATCAACATTAAACCAGCACTAGGATAAAATAATATTACAGCGAAGTTTTTTTTGTTTACTTGAAATATGACTGACATATCTCTTTTGAAATAGTTATTCTTAAAATTGTCTTTAATTTTTTTCCATGGTTTAACATTCCCAAGTAAGTCTTGGTCTTTCAAAAAATCTGTACATAATACATACTAATGCATAAAGAAAATGCATCAACTAAGCAGATTTTTCTGTGATGGCTTGGATTATGAAACATTTGCAAGTTAAATTCAGTATCGCTGTATAAATTTAAAGGATTAACTGAAATTAACATAATTTATTTGTTCTGTCAATGAATAATCAAAATCTTAAAGTTCTTCAAGCTATTTTATATGCTTATTAGAGTAATTGTAATTATTCATTTTTATCTAAAAATTAAATGATGTCAAGCATACAGCATTTGATGAATATAAAAACATATACCATTGAATTATAAATACTGTTGCCTCCAGCTGTCAACTTGAAATGCCAAGCACTTCACGGATCTTTGTGTTTCATGCGACACCGAACCATTTTTGGTTTCTCTGCCGCCGTACGGGAAACAGCAATTCTCGTCAACCCTCTGTGCGTCATGAAGCAAAAGGCGTGATTTCATCCGTGAGCTTTTTCCATGATGAGGGCCGGTTAGCTCTCCTAGCTTCTTTTTCTCTGTGACTTTGGCAGGTGGGAGGCCGTCGGAACTTCCCAGGGAGGGAGGTGGCTTTCTCCACAGTGGAGACCGTGAGCTCGGGGGGAGTAGGCAGCGGCTCTGTCTTATTCACCATTATCGTCCCAGCACCTCACGTGATCTGTGGTTGACACGAATGAATGCATTTGTTTTCAAGCGATTTTTTAATTTTTTATTTTGGGGGGGTACAGTTTTCCATTAAAATGACCCACCCCTCTTCCGTCATCACTCCTGGGTGCCTGAGGGTGTCAGAGGACGATCAAAACGTG
>NW_011888989.1:4276714-4288244 GCF_000151845.1 Pteropus vampyrus | reverse complement strand
ATTCCACATAGTATTGGAAATTATAACCACAGAAATCAGACGAGAGAATTAAAAGGCATCCAAATGGGAAAGAAAAGTAGTAAAGCTGTCTATATTTGCAGATGACATGATACTAGATATAAAGAACCTTAAAGATTCCACCAAAAAACTGTTGGAACTGATAAATGAATTCAGTAAAGTAGCAGGTTACAAAATTAACATTCAGAAATCAGTTACAGTTTTATATGCCAATAATGACCTATAGAAAGAGAAATAAATAAAATAAAGAGAAATTAAGAAAACAATCTCATTTATAATTGCATCAAAAAAAATACTTAGGAATAAATTTAACCAAGGTGGTAAAAGACCTGTACTCGGAAAATTATAGGTCATTGAAGAAAAACTGAAGGAGATACAAATAAATGAAGCATATACCGTGCTCATGAACAGTAAGCATTAACAGCATTGAAATGTCCATACCACCCAAAACAATCTATAGAGATTGAATGCAATCCCTGTCACAATACCAATGACATTTTTTCATGGAACTAGATCAAATAATCCTAAAATTTATATGAAATCATAAAAGACTTTGAATAGCCACGGATATCTTGAGAAAGGAGAATAAAGTTGGAGGCATCACTCTACCTGATGTCAACGTATACTACCAGCCTATATAATAATCAAAACATCATGGTAATGGCATAAAAACAGAAACATAGATCAATAGAAAAGAATGGGGAGCCCAGAAATAAATCTATGCCTATATGGTCATTTTGTCTATGACAAAGTAGGCAAGAATTATAAATGAGATAAAGACAGTCTCTTCCATAAATGGTGGTGGGAAAACTGGACAGATACATGCAAAGAAATTAAACTGGACCAACTTCTTACACCATATACAAGAATAGACTCAAAATAGAGTAAAGACTTAAATGTAAGATCTGAAACCATGAAACTCCTAGAAGGAAACATAGGCAGTAAACTCTCTTGACACTGCTCTTAGTCATATTTTTTCAGATATATCTTCTTGGGCAAGGGAAACAAAAGGGAAAAACAAACAAATGGGACTACATCAAACTAAAACATTTTTGCACAGCAGAGGAAATCAACAAAATGAAAAGACAATCTTCTGAATGGGAGAAGATATCACCTATGATACATCTGATAAGGGGTTAATATACAAAATTTATAAAGAACTCATGATGCAATTCAACAGCAATCAAACAATCCAATTAAAAAATGGGCAGAAGACCTGAATAGGTATTTCTCTAAAGAGGAAATACAGATGGCCGATAGAATATGAAAAGATGCTCAAGATTGCTAATCATCAGAGAAATGCAGATTAAAACCACAATGAGATATCGCCTCACACCTGTCAGAATGGCTATCATCAATAAATCAAAAAACAAGTGTTGGTGAAAATGTGGAACAAAGGTTAAATTGTACACTGTCAGTAGGATTGAAAAATGGTACAACCACTGTGGAAAACATTTTGGAGTTTCTTCAAAAAATTAAAAATGAATCTGCCTTTTGATCCAGCAATTGCACTAACCAAAACACTAATTCAAAAAGATACATACATCCCTTTATTCACTGCAGCTCTATTTACAATAGCCAAGATATGGAAGCATCCTAAGTATCCATCAATAGATGATTGGATAAAGAAGAGGTGATGCATATATACAGTGGAATATTACTCAGCCATAAACATTAAATCTTACCATCTGCAATGACATGGATGTTCCTAGGATATTATGCTAAGTGAAATAAGTAAGACAGAGAAAGACAAATCCAATATGACCTCACTTATTTGTGGAATCTAAACAACAAAATAAATAAAGAAACAAAATAGAAACAGACTGATAGATACAGAAGACAAACTGATGATTGCCAGATGGGAAGGGGGTTATGGGGGCTGGGTGGAAAGGGTAATGGAATTAAGAAGTACAAATTGGTAGCTACAAAATATTCACAGAGTTGTGAAGTACAGCATAGAGAATATAGTCAATAATATTATAATGACTGTATAGTGCCAGGTGTGTTCTAGACTAATTGAGGGGATCACTTTGTAAGTTACATAAATGTCTAACCACCCTTCTGTATACCTGAAACTAATATAAAATAATATTGAATGTCAGTTCCGATTGAAAAAAAAATGTGTTCTGACTCTAATTCTAAAAAAAAAAAAAAAAAATCCAGATTTGCCACATTTTGCCACAGATTTGGCAATAATTGTTCTGTAGGTTCACATTTTAGCTTTAAATGCTTTAAAATTTTTTTCTCAAATTTATTCCCAATTCATTTTTAATAGATCTCTCTTTCTTCTATGGTTTTTTAAACCTTGTGTCCTATCATTGGCCTATTTGCTCTTAGCCATCCTGTGCTGGAGTAGGTCCCATCACTCTTGGATTCTATTTCTCACATCCCATTGTCCATGGTCTTTTCATTAGGTTCTGCTAATGAAGGCACTGTTTGGCTATTAGGCAGTATGGAGATGGGAGGTGTCCAGTTTCTGGAGGATTTATAGCACTGCAATAGAGATAACAGCATTGTCAGCCATGGCCATGGAGGTAGGAAGGGGCAGGAGGACATCTGGGCAGCAGAGCCTTCAGCATCAGGCTCCTGGACTCCTGTGCACATAGCCAGGCTGAAACAGTTAAACAGAAACTTGCAACCATAGCTTCTGAGAGTGTTTCCACTCCTCCAGCCTTGGGCAGCAGTGGTTTCTTACATTACTACTTTTTGAGTAACATTACCTTGTCCATTTTGGCTTCTTATGTGCTTCCAACACCTCTGAAAACAACTCCTCTATTAAATTTCTCCTTTTTGACATATCTAGAATGGTTCCTGTTTTCTGATCAGTTCCTAATGCATGAACGTTATTCAACACACTTAATTACCACTTATTTCCTATTAATGTGTATGTTAATGTGCTCTGAATTTTACCTGAAGTTACAGCTTTAAACCCTAAATGAAATTTTAGCCTTGGGCATTGGGTTTCATTCTGAGTCTTCAAAGAAGCTAATATCACAAGATAGAATAGGCAGAAATATTGGTCTGAGGAGATCAAAATTCATAGTATGAACTGCCACCAATGACCATCCAAAAGCATACTTTGTTGATGTTTTGCTGTGGAGCATGTGGAAGGCAGGAGTTTATAGGGACCCAAGTACCTTTATGGCTATTTCTATCCATCCTGTTCCTTGCTGCATCATATATCCCCTAGTCATGAAAATTGGCAGTGTCTCATTAGTGACTGGTCCTAGAGAGGAAAAAAGAAGCTAGAGGTTTATACACTTGTCTTATTGTTCCAGGATAAATAATGGGATCTAACATTAGAACATGGTATCCTCCTTTTTGATTATGATTTTCCAGGGAAATATTAACCTTAATTTTAAAAAAGAATTCATTTTTATTGCTTCAACAGATTTACAAAAAATTACCTCGATAACACTTTTACCCTTCAACAATTTACATATCTGAAAATTTGCATCTCTTAAGCTATTGCTGTTGAGAATGTGCAAAAAGCAAACAGAAAAACCCTCAACATTATTGGAACTTAATGGTATGTTTCTGATTTCAGTCTTCTAAAAACCATATTTTTTGGAGACCACTCAGAGTCTAGAGAGACATTTGAATGACGGAATGAACTGCAGAAATTCATCACATAAATGTGTTTTTAGACAACAGTTATATCTTAGCCCTTTTGCAAGAGAGCAGAACATGTTGACATTGGAAACAAAAGAAGTAAATAGATTGTGTTACTGTGCTCAGACAACTGTGTATATGTCTTAGGCCGTTCAGGCTACTATAACAAAATTCCACAGACTGTGTAGTTATAAACAACAGAGATTTATTTCTCACAGTTCTGGTAGCTGAGAAGTCCAAGATCCAGGCACTGGCTGGTGAGGGCCAGCTTCATAGATGGTATTTCCTCCCTGTGTCCTCATATGGCAGAAGGTGTGAGGAAGCTCTCTGGAGTCTCTTTTTTAAAGAGCACTAATCCCATTAATGAGGGCTCTGCCCTCATGACCTAATTACCTCCCAAAGACCCTATTTCCTAATACCATTACCTTGGGGTTAAAATTTCAACATGGGTTTGGGGGGAACACAAACACTCATTCTATAGCATTATCCTAATGCTATTCTGTAGCATTATCCTAATGCTATTCTATAGCATTTTAGTAATGCTACTATGAAAAATATCGAGATAATTTAGAAATAAGCTGCTCTTCCACTGCTAAAAGCTGACTTTTTTTTTTTTTTCAAATTTTACAGCATCAGTTAAGTCCCCATGTTTAGCCTTGTTCAGCCTCAGCTCTGCTAGTATTTCCATCAGTCCTACCCAACTGATGCAAACTGTCTTTATTTTGTCAGTTTTAGGTGGGTCAAGACTTTGGATAAGTGGAACTGGGTCGTTTGACCTAGCTATAATCCCTGCCTGTGGATTAAAAAGGGATTTTAGCTGGAATTGAAATCTTTTGATGAGAACCAAATGAAACCACGTTGTAAGACTCTACCTGTTTCAACAACATAGTATTTGCCTAGAATCACCATCTGAGTTTTGGTTTCTATTTCCATTTTTTTCTTGATCAAGAACCGTATTTTGGACCCTTTCCATTAAATCTTATCTACCTCCCTCCAAAGTGGTCATCATTGCTAGGAATTAACTCATCCCAATGATTCTCCAGTGGTCAACTCCATTATTAACATAAATTTCCTCTTTAGCTTCACATTGGTGTCCCTCTTTCCCAGTATTCTCTCCAGAACATAATGTTTTTTTATTTTTTTATTTGCATCTGTGAAATCCAAGTGTCTAATGTCTAATAGTTGTAATGCAGGGCAAGGAAAATGACTTTGAGTTTATTGTTCCCTGATGGTGTCAATAAGTTTCATTGTAAAAATGAGAGGGAGGCATTTCTTGCGCTACCTGTCTCATAGAGTTGATGTGACAATCAAACAAGAGAAGATAGAAGGCAGTAAGAGGTAATGGAAAGAACTTAAGATTGGGGGAGGGGTGAAAACTCCAGCTTAACTCACATCTCTGCAACTCAATAACACTCCTTGAGTGTCAATTTCTTCCACTGTAAAACAGGAGCAATAATAATTCCTACCTGTCTCTTTCATAGAAGTGCATTAGGAGCAATTGAGATATGGTATGTGAATATATCTTGTACATTATAAAATGCTATAAAATGTAGATTATACAGGCTTATATCTGATCAGGAAAAAAGTGGCAAACTTATTATGAGGTATTAATTCATTTCATTATCCCTGTATTAGATTGTAATGCATGACAAACACACTATCTTCTGTTATTTGGCAAACTACATAGATGCATATTTAATTTAATGACATTTTGGGGTTCATTTCTCCTTGCTCAATCAAGAAATTAGATACATTTGGATAGGACAATATTTGAGAATAGACAAATTGAAACCATGGGTTGGCAATAATTGATAATTTGCACTGAGCACATTATGAACTTAGACATCGTCATTTGGTTTCTTTATTTCTCCCTCTCCCCCTCCCCCTCTTCCTGTTCTTCCTCTTCCTCTTTGTCTCTCTCTATCCTTTCTCTTTTCTTCCCTGTATCTTTGACCCTATAGGCTAACCCATGGATTTCCTTACTGCAGTGTTTTTGCTTTCCCACAACATTAGCAGTAAGGGATAAGTCTTTATCCAACTATTGTCCAGGAGAGTTAGATCTGTCAATGTTCAGTGAACTCAAGATATTTTAAATAGAAAGACTTAATATAAAGAATTAGCTATTTATAAAATTGTTGAAAGGTCTGGAGGAGCAGAAATCATCCGGACTGTTGATTTCAAGGTTAAACTAACATAGCTGCAACCCAGAGGTCAGAAAGATGTTATTGTCCTTCCTTCCTCCCTGTCTCAATTGGTTTGTACCCTTGAAGTTGGTGACTAGACACTGGAAAATGGAGTCTAGTTATTGAGGCCATAACTACCTATCTTGCCAGCCTAAACTCATATGGGAACATCTCATTGGCAATTGCATTCAGAACCCTGGATGCTAGGGAGTCTAGAAATGCAATCCTCTCTAAGACTGGGGTGAGAATAGAAGCTAAGTGCCAATAGCTTCAGCTTGGGAGGCTGGCTGGCTTATATTGCCAGATCATCTTGAAGTTTTCAGAAACAAAGGGAGAAAATATGACTTCAAGTTATAAAGAACCAATAAAATAGATGCATCATTTGCACCCTTGCAAGTGAGAGCAAAGATGAGAAGATCTGCTCTTAGACTGAGAGTTGTACAGGCATGTTTCAGCATAGAATAGTTTCTATGGAGAATGACAAATTCTCCAAAGTAGAAAGTACTTGTGGAAACATTTTCCTACCTTTAACCATTGAGGGGCTCCCCAGGTAATACAACTTTGATCCATTTAGCTCTCCTGTGATTCATTCAATAGGAGACTCCAATTTAACAAGCGCACAGCAAACCTTTGCCCTGTTTGGATCCAGGGCATATGGATGGTTTGATCCAGCTTGTGGTCGTTGAAGTAAATGAAGTGAGCACTGACAGCTTCAGAGTTGATGGATTTATTTCTGAAATGGCTGCTGCAGATTATTACAAGTGCAGTCTGGAAACAGGGAAGCAGTGTCACTCAGGGGTAAAAGCAGACCTTGTTCTATTTCCAGCCCATCAGAAACGTATTTTGTATAGTAGAAAAAGGACAGGGGTTTTTTTAACCCCTGCCACCTTTTGCGGCATGACCCACGAAATGAGCATATCTGATGATGTAGCTTTAAAGCACTTTGCAGTGGTAATCATTTTGTGAATACTTCCTGGTAAGCATTAATAGGGACTGGCACTAAACTGGATTGTGTTTGTATCTTTTTCTCTTAGTAAAAGTTTCCTCCCTCAAATAAATAACTCATTAACTATTTAACTATTCTTAATCTTAATAGTATTTACCAAGTTTAGCTAACTCATAGAACTTGGTATAAATCTTCTTCAAAGGGTGTCCATGTGCCTCAGGTAACTAACTTTAAATTTGCATTTCCCATCAGTTTTCCTGCTTATCCTCACTTGAATTTAGTTCTTGGAGATTTCCAGGATTCATGATGGTTCCTCCTCCTAAATTACCTTTAACAGTGATAGAACTCTGTTCCCTAATCGTAAGCATTAAATTTTGTTTCTGCTTTTATAGGAGCACCTTAAAAATGATCATCAGAGAATCTTAAATCAGCTTGAATCGATGTAGCCTATTTTTTTTTGTTGGTTAAATAACAGTGACATTTCTTACCCCCCAGATCATGAATGAAGTATAATTACTGTCCTAAATGTGAAACAAATTATATATTAATATCTATCTTTAACCTAACATGTCTCTAAGCACAGTTATAGCATGATTATAGAAAAGTGTAAGGAAGTAGGAGGTGCATTTAAAATGCCACACTCTAGAATGCCCAAATCCCAGCTAAGGGTGCTTGCTATATGGAGCTCAGGTATTAGATTAGAGTATGTATTGCCTTGAGCTTCATTCTGAAAAAATAATAATAATAATAAGGGAACAAAAATAACCAAAAAAATTTATAGAGAGATTTTAAACAGAGGTTGAAAAAAAGACCAGCTGGGAGATATTGAGAGAAGAAAATGGATATTGTTGGGGGCTTTACCATTTCGTTCTTAGTATCTGGCCCCATATTTTCAAAAATAAGAAAAGAAGAAATAATCTATTAGAGTGGCCTGTTTCTAGCCAGAACTGGCTATTATTGGTGATTCCATTCTACTTTTATTTCACAGACAGGGTTAATCTCTATTCATCCTCTTATTTTTAATAACTACTCATTCTTTGTGAACCTATGTCTCTCATGTAGTCCCATTCATGTAACGTATTGTGTGTAAGACAGGATTTTAAAGCATTTGTGATATCTCAATTCCTATTAAACTCAGCTAAGACGGAGCATCTCATCTTCACAACCATTTCCATGTTTGGCCTGGGAAGAGTACCAGCGTGTTACATTTAGCCAACACTTTTAGTGCTCCCTCTGTGCAACCATAAACAGCTCTACAAATATTAACTCACTGAACTCTGATGACAACTCTATTGCTCCCTGTTGTACAAATGAGGAAACTGAGGGACAAAGAGCACAGGGAACTTGACCAATGTCACATACCTAATGAGTCCAAAGTTGAAATCTGTACACAGGAACACTGGCCCTGGAGTCCATGTCCTTAACCTCTTTGCCTCTCCAACACAACCACAGGCACAAATGCTTGTGATGGTCTTTTCATCGATGTTTTCTCTTCACAGCAATTCCTCCATCTCTTCCCTTTCATTCCATCTCTCATTTCCATAAGCTGGATTCTGGTAGGACCTTTTCTGTGCAGCTTACATTTCACATTCAGGACACTGCCTTTCCACCAGTTCCTAGCCCAGCTCACACCTTTCCACCCTTTGCCTTGTTGAAGCTTTCTCAGTTTCCTGGGAGTCCAAGAAATCTCAGCTTTTCTATGAAAACACCCCTCACCAATAAGAAAACAGTTTCTCTTTGTAATCATGGAACTCTCATAATTTTCTCATTCATCATATTCCTGATTATGATCATTTGGCTATATGCAATAAGACAATTCAATATTTCTTCCCATAGGGTATGCTCATTTACTTTTAGTATATTTTCTGTGTTTGCGTTAATGTTCTCTTAGACCCTAGATGTCAGGAACAGTACGTGTAATTCAATTCAAAGCATCCCATGGAGTATTCTTTTTTTCCCCCCTCTTTAATTCCCACCCACTTCCACCCCTGACCTATGGATGTTGCCATTTCCCCTTAAGGACTGGATCTCTGAAGGTGGGGCGTCTCCTCCCACATGCTCACTGTGTGCACGGGTGGGTGCGGGGGAGCTGACACGCCTGGGGTATGGTCTGTGGCTCCGCCCGGGGTATGGTCTGTGTCTCCACCTGGGCCATGAACCTAGGACCTTCTGCGAGTAAAGCAGACATGCTAACCACTACACTATGGAGCCACCCCCACCATGGAGTATTCTTAATAAATATCTTTGATGGTGATGATAATGGTGATGGTGACAATTTTCAGTTGCAGGTTGAGAATATGATGTTTTGCTGTTGCTGTTGCAACAAAGTGAAATGACTTCCTTCTTGTTATCCTGTTCTCTCCCCTCCCCCCATCATTGTGACCATGTGCTTATAGTGCACCAGCTACAGTTCTGATATACATTATTTCGTTTAATCCTCATCACCAGTATGAGGTGGATATCATCATTCTTATCTTACACATGAGGAGACAGATGTTTAGGTAGCTTGCTTGAGTTCATATATGACAATGCCAGGATTTAAATCCAAGATATTACAAGATACTACAAGACCTCAAAGTCTGTAGTCTTGACAATTTCTATTTTCAGTTTATAGAAAACTTTATGAACCTCAGATAAAAAGTTCTCTATTGCATGACCTTATGCAAGTTACATAACCACTCTTATTTTTCCTGGCAACATTTTATTGTAGTGAGTAGAATCAGAAAGCTGCATAATACAGTTTCACATTTAGTACTTTCCATTTGATTTATACCTTGAAATTGAATTATAATAACAATGTCCATAGATATTATGAGAAATCTTACACTGAAGTTAATCTTACACTGAAATCTTACAGATCATTAATACTCTGACCAAATATTTTAATGTAAAATTTTTATTACTTAAAGTTTGTAATGTATTCTATTGTAGTCACTATGAGCAAAACAAGATACATACTTCATGCATGCCACTGATGAATTTTATATGCTTTTAAGAAGAAAAAATGAGTGATAGATAGAAGCTCCATTTTAAAGAATCCAGTTTTAGTTTCTATCAAATGGGTAATATGAAATACTGTCCTCAAAAGCTACTTCATTCTATTTGTAATGGCCTTTAAATACATTTGCTTTGTACAATATTAGAAAATACAGGCAAGCAAAAATAAAAATAAAATAAAACGTCATGTTTCTACGAGTCAGAGATCATCACTGTAGCATTCTCCTGCATGTTTTTCTGGATGTCTTTGTATGCACATATGTGTATGAATATTCATAAATATATATTTTAATTAATCAAAATGTTATTATAACCACTTATGTAATTTTTTTAATCAATGATTTCCTTTTTATTTAGGTAAAATTTCACCTCATCTAAATCAAATCCATATTAATATTTCCCAACAGACCCAGTATTTTTCTATATATTGGTTTTGTTCAAACCAACATCATTATATTTAGTAATTATCCTTTAAGTCTCTTATAATTTAACACAGTTCCTTTTTTATATGACAGTGGCTTATTTAAAAAATGCAATTTCGTTGTAAAAATGTCACAATCCAATCCTTGATTGAAGATTTTAAAACTGATCAGGATAAAATTTAATGAGGAATTATAGGATCTTCCTTCATTAGACCCTCCAAGAGACTGATAACAAATATTAATGATACTAATAAAAGAGATTCCTAATTTCAAAGAGCTGTAATTTAGAAGAAATTAAAATTTTATTATTTCTGGAACTAGATGCAGTAAAATGGAGAACTGTTTTCAAACCAATGGCTCAGAATTATACTGACACATTTTGTGAAATATAAATGTTACAAACACATTGTCAGTGGTGGGAACAACTACCACAACCCTGTAGGGAATAAATGGTTCTTTTGGTTTTAGTTTTACAACCTGTTCAAATGTTTGTGGGTTTTTTTGTATAATTTATGGTTGGATTTTTCTAAAATTTTCTCTTAATGAAAATAAAGATTTTCTTCATGCAGATTCTTCCAAGTTGAACTTCTCAGTGGAATACTTACATGTTCTACAGTGCTTTACTTGTATCTACTACAGAATGAATAGCAAATGGCAGGCAGGTCATCATAAAAGCTTTAATACAAATAGGGTAATTCTTATAATCTTCCTACCTCATCAACTGCTTCCACAATTTGCCAAGGAAATAGGTAGTCAGTGCTAACTTTGTGCCTGTCTATGCATATGTTGTGGCAAAAAACTTGGACTCTGGAGTCTGATTTTATTTAAATCTCTTCTCTACTGTATGGCCTTAGGCAAATTATATAACTACTCTCTGCCTCATTTCCGCTGGTTGTAAAATTAGAATAAAGCAGTCTCTATCTCATGGGGTTCTTGTGGAGATTAGATGAAATACCTATTTAGAATAGTGCCTGGCATATAGTAAGCACTAAATAAATCTCAGAGTAAATTTGTTTTAAAAACTAGATTTGACAAATGGCATCTGAAGGCACTTCTCTGAAAAAAAATGTTTCTCGATATTCACCCTTCACTAAGAGAAACAAGAAAAATAAAAAATAAAACATTTATTTGGAGAAAGGTATTTGTAAGCTGCATGATGCACATATCCTCCTTATCCCACCTAGACACACACACACACACACACACGCACACACACACACACACACACACACATACACAGTGTATATTTTTGTCCACAAGCTCACCACTCTGCTCTCTGCTCTCAAACCTGACACTATCAGGGGCAGGACAACATTCCAAGCTGGGAGGTATCTGCGATCTGCTCAGCAGAG
>NW_011888989.1:4261554-4275479 GCF_000151845.1 Pteropus vampyrus | reverse complement strand
GACACACACATACACACACACACACACACACACACACACACACACACACACACACACACACATACACAGTGTATATTTTTGTCCACAAGCTCACCACTCTGCTCTCTGCTCTCAAATCTGACACTATCAGGGGCAGGACAACATTCCAAGCTGGGAGGTATCTGCGATCTGCTCAGCAGAGTAGTTGTGTAAAGTAAATACTAAGACCTCTTGCTTCTACCCCAGTTCACTCTAGTGAAAGGAAATCATTCCAGTCAACTATAGCTTGTCCCCTACCTTCTGGAAGGCACAAATATAAGTCATCTCTGGAAAGTTAGAATTTGATCTGATTCTAAAGGTCTACTCTGAGATTCAGTACAATTCAGGTGGACACATATTTGAGTGTTTATTATGAGAAGGTAGTATACTAGGGCTAAGGTAAATAAAAGGATTAAGAACTTATTCTTGACTTCAAAGATCCTGTAGTTCCAGAATAGGAGATATAATAGGAGAATGAAATATATGCTGAGAAGACATAAACAAGGGTCTTGGAGAGGCTTTATTTTCTGTTGCAGAGAGAAAAAAGTTCTTCTTACTAGAGAACATGGAAGAATCACATGACAAGATAAAACTATAAAAAAGATAAAGGCATAGGGGTCTAAAATTAGTATGTGGCGTATTCGGGAATTGTGGGATGTCTGAAGCACTGGGTATTGAGGGAAAAGGCTAGGAATATAAACTGGGACCAAATCACGAAGGGCACAGAATCCTTTCAGGGAAGATTGAACTTCATGTTCTATGCTAAAAGAGCCACTTAACATTATTACGATGAGAAGAGACATAATACGGTCAGTTTAACAATATTCTTCTCTGGGATTTCTACCTGCTATATAGAACACCCCTCATAAGCTATAAACTTGCTCTCATTAAGTTCTTAGTATGGACAGTGAAACCATTATTTCTAATAATATCTAAATATTATTTCCTAGTTTTTATTCTCTGTCATGGGAGTAGTGGTAATCAATAGAGACTTATGGGAATAATGGTGCAGATAGAAATTCAAAAAGACATGACCCATTATTGTCAAAGAAAACTGCCAAATATTTTTGTTAACCATCCCCTACATCTGTCCTGGTGATTTTAATTTTTTAATGAAACTAGAATTCTTCTGACTTGGAGATACCAGACAAGAGATATAAAATAGCAAAATAATGTGACAGAATGGTCCTGGTGAAAGGATTGGGAAACTAGATTTCAGACGATGTTAATTGTTGATATTGTTCCTGATTTTTGTCACCCCTTAAGTATTATAAGACCCAAACATTGGAGGAAATGGGAGTATATCAGTATATAAATGACATCTACTGAAAGCCTGAAATGACTCCTTAGCACCCTCTTCTTTTTATTACTAAATTAAAAAAAGAAAAAGAAAGGAAATGTTTTGGAGGAATTATTTTGACTAAAATCTTTGTATTAAATAAGTTAAAAACAAATATAATCCATAGGAGAACACATCTGGAGCAATATTAACTACTTTAAGGCTGGAAAGGAACCGTTCGATAAATTGCTCTCAAACATTTCACTGTGATCCTGGTCTCTAAGACATAATTCCTTATAGGTAGTTTCATTCATTTATTAATTCACTTGATATATATTTATCAGGTGTTAGCTTTATGCCAAGCACTGTGCTAGGCAATAGGTATAAAGTGATGAGCAAATCCAGTGTGGTCTCTGCTGTCATGGATCTTATCATTAAGAGAAGATAAACATTAATTAAATAATCACACAAATGAGTGGACAATTATGAACACGGTGATATATTTTTTAAAAAGGAAATGCTATCTTAACATAAGCATTAACAAAGGAAACTATATGCCTTAGAGTGCTTCACTGAGGAAATGACACTTTACTGAGATTTGAAGGACGACCAGAAATTAGCCAGATGAGGACAGAGAAAGGAAAGCTTTCCAGACATAAATAGCTTGTGAAAAGGACTAGGGGCTGGTCCATGTTGAACCCTATCTAGTAGCAAATAATTACAGAAATCTTCAAAGCTGTCTCTGTTTTTCTTAAATGAAGGAAAGATTAGAAGAGTAAGCACTAAAATGTTAAATATGAGTGCTTTGTATATACTTTTACCTTTCTGTTTTTATTCTTTTTTATAATGAAAACATATTTTTTTTTTTTTTTACTCCTACAGCACCTGTCTTCCTAGGTGGTCTCCCATCCAAGTACTAACCAGGCCCAACCCTGCTTAGCTTCCGAGATCAGACAAGATTGGGCGTGTTTGGGGTAGCATGGCCGTAGACTGAAAACATAATATTTTTATTTAAAGTTAAAAGTTATAAAAAAAAAACCTCATGAATCAAAAAGGACTTTTATTGGATTGATAGTTTCATAGGGGCCCTTTTATGAAGCTCTGTTATCTTAATAAAACTCTTGATCAGTTAAGAAATTATTTCAATTTTCACAGAATTTCCTGGCATTGGAAGATATGTGGTCTGCTAGTTTCTGGGCTTCAGTCACCAAAGATTCTTGATAGTCATAGCCTCTGAATGAGTAAGAGCAAATATCATGGACTTTGGGGACTCTTGAGCCGGTTTTGGTGTTTGCTTCCTTAGTTTTTTCTCTTCTCTCCACTGCTCCGCTCACTTACAGAGAGTCTTAATGAGGCATGGAGTCCTCCAGAGGGAAAAACGGCAATAGGGTGGGGGTGGAGAACAACCAAGGCACTTCAGCTCATCCTGATCCATTGCTGGCCAGTGGTTCACCCTTTTACTTGTTCTTGTATTTACCCGTGTCCCTGGTATAATGATCCTGAGGAGCAGGAATTTCATGTTCTCTGACTGCTACTTTTAAGTGTGCTCCGTGCATTCTGTCCCTGAATCTTAAATCTTTTTCTTAGGTAATAAATATTTAAAGGCTATTAATAAAGGAGCCTTAGCAAGTTTCAGGCACTCCTTGGTATGTTGCTGCACAATTAGCTCTTAACTATTAGTCTTAACTCTAATGCACAAATAAAGTGCTCCCTGGGAGCAGAAAGAATGTCCTGTGGAGATAGTACTGACTGAGGGTGGGGTGGTAACAGGACAACATTGCCCCAGAACCAGATTAGGAGACCACACACTTGTGCTGTAGTGGGAGATTTCCCTCTGCTGCTGAGTAGAACCACTCCCAAGGAAATCTGCCTTGACTGAAGTCTGCACTATGCTGGGATTGGCTGAGGCTGGGATTGGCTGTTGGCTCTTGCTCACATGGTCGGAAAGGACTTCACGCTGAAAGAAACCTTCAAGAGTTCATATAGGACCCTTATCTGAAGAGAGAGAAAACAGTGGGCTTAGTTTACTTAAATCTAGTCACCATGTGTCTGTCACAGTTTTCATTAAGGAGTTATTTTCCTCCGGCACTTAATTCTCTGAGGGATCCCCATAGGGGCTCTTAAGTATGCTAGTTCTGTACCATCCCTGAACTAACACAAGATGTTGAGAGGACATACAGGGAACTTCTTCCACTTTTGCTAACATTAAACAGCCCCAAGGGAGAAATTTGATCAGCTCCCAGACTTCCCATGTCTGCTAAATTTGCAAGATTTTTGAGCTCTCACTGCCTCAGCATCTGTTTTCTACTCCCAACTGCCATAGTTGGTGTCTATATACACACATAGAGTAATGTTTCCTGTTTGTGTAGCAGCTTATTATTTTCTAGAAATTTCTTGTTGATCATCTCGTTTGTTCTCACAATTAATCGGTAAGGTTGGCAAAATAGATTTCATTATTTTCATATGCAGAACAGAAAACGGAAACTAAGATGAAGGTTATAATGTTTAAATAGTATTTACCCATCACTCTCATACTAAACAGTTTTTTGAAATATTTCATCATGGATTCAAGTATGGAGAGAAGAAAGCCTTGCATAGTAGGTAAATCAAGGTCTTGGAAGAAGATAGGCCCTAATAGGAATCTTGATGTTGTGGGACCTAATCATTCAACCTCTCTGAGTCTCTCTTCTTAACTGTAAAATAGGAATAGTGATTCTACCTCCCAGAATTGTTGTTGAGATAAAATGAGATTACATATGCAAGTCATTTAGTTCAGTACCTGATGCATAGCTGATGCTCAACAAACGACACCCCCCACACACTTTCCAAAAGGAAAAAAGTGGAATGATGCTTAAATTAATACCTAGTTATGACCAGCTAGTTGCAGGCAGCTCTGCCTAACTACACATGAAAATTATAGAGAAAATGCCTTTTTATGAAATGGAAAATGTATTTCGAATAGAAAGGAGAATAAACAACTTTACTTGAACAATTGGAGTGGATTATTCTGAGAATATTTCAAGGATATGTAATTGTGAGGCTTGAACATTATTTATTCCCAGTTGCCAAGTCAAGAGTTGCCTCTTTATACAGCTATTATAAGCTGTTTTGAACCACTTCATTAAGTATCTCTGAAAAAAATAAATTATGGAACATATCCTACTGTTGTTCTATACACAGAGTGTTCCCTCACCCTGGGTTCCCCCCACACAAAACTACTTGCAGATCTCTGACACACCTGGATACTTCTTGCCTCTATGCCTTTGCTTATGCTGCTTTCTCTGCCTGGGGGGCTTTCCTCTCCCTTTTGTATACATCTCCCTATAATAGCATAGGGACCCTGTCAGATTCATCTAGTGCTCAATGCTGTGCCTGATACCTAGCAAAACTTGGTATTTAGTGAAAGAATGAGTGAGTGAATGAATGTTGATGGTTTATATTTCAGACAAGAGAGTCAAAAGAATATTTTATTTTCAGTGCTCCTTAAATTACAGACATAGACTACTCACACAAAAAGGAAAAGTGGTAATTCAGAACCCAGAGACCAAATTCGGTTCATTTTGTGGGCATCAGTGGTACAGAAAGGAGAGTCCCTGGGCAGAGTTCTTGTTATTTGAGAAAAAAGTTCTGAGCTCCGGTCACTTGTGCTTTCTTCTATAAAGCATAGATGCCATCACTGAGGAACAGTGGGAAAAGGGCATGGGAAGTCTCATGGGTACAGAAGGAGATGGAAAAGGAACTATGGTTGGAGATTGGAAATCAGAAAAAAAATGACATGAGAGCTGGTGAGGAATCCAGTGTGTTCGTAAAAATACTCTGAGAATATCACTGTGCATAAGGGGAAGTTGAAATTTTTAAATGTCTCTTAAATACATGATTTATGGCACCTCACCCCAAGCATTTCTGAGTGTTAATAAAAGCTATTCCTTATAAAAAAAATACTTCTTTTAGAAAGGATATAGGCTCAAGGACTAAGCGGTTGACCTAGGATACATTACTGTGTGGTAACACATATTGGTGCCCTGGCCACATCTGTAACCATGCACCCACCTGTCTCTCCCACTCCTAGAGTATTGGGTGCTATGGGCTCACACTTGTAACTTTCACTGGAAGATTACCCTATTGGAGAGCAATTGCCCTGCCTGAGTGGTTATTGCCTCTCTCCTCTCAGGGGTGGTCTGCAGCTGACTGATTAACACAGGAGTACAAAAGCCCAGGTCCTTTTCCTCAAGGTGAAAGAATTCTGTAGTGATTTCCATCCACACTAAAGAATTCCCCAGGGGCTAATGCTGAGCTTAGATTTCAGCTGAACCACATCCTTGCTTTTTCTTCTTCCCCTGTCATCTTCCTTCACTTTCTTACAAGTTTGTCTCTTGAGAACACTCCCTCAATAAATCACTTGCGAAATTATTTGGCTCAGGCTCTGCTTCTAGGGACCCAATCTAAACCCAATCTGGTGGTCTGGAAGCCTTCTCATGGAGCCAGACCTTCCTAATTAAGGGGTTCCAGAGGGTTGCTGTCAATCATGTTTTTACCCTGGTGGAGCCTCTTTGAAGCCACTCTTCTCAGCCTGATTAGATGTCTTGTAAGTGGGGTAGTTAGCAAAGTTCTTCTTTAAGCTGGGTCTCTTCTTTTAGACTCATGTGTTTACACTCCTATGACTCTCTCCCTGCTTCAATGTGAGTAGTAGGCAGAGTGAGTCAGTTATTTGTCACAAACGGGGCTAAAAGAAGAGACTGCCTTTCTGAGATCTGCTTTTCTTGTTATTTCTTCTGCCTCCCACCTCCTTGAACCCTAAAACAGCAATTGCTTGCATCTCATGAACATTTAATAGACTTAGAACCCAAAAGGCAGCTGGCAAGTTGCCTAGTGTGCCATATGCCACCTTTTCTGACTCCAGGTGTTCTCCCTCTTGACTGGCAGCTCACAGGCTGGCTGTAGTCCAGTCTGAGGAAAAGAGATCTGGGAAGATATGTTTAACATATTTCTTCATAAAGCCAAGTTTCCATCTGGGTTTTAGTTTGTTGGACAGTGTTTGTTATCTACCCATATGGAAATGTACACAGAATTACAGGAAGTATGTTGGATATACTTTATACCCTGATGATGTAGACACATGTGGAACCACATGGAGATACTCTCAATCTCGGTTTTGCAGAGTTTGAAGTCATCACATTATTGAGGTATTGACTCCAAAATAGATGGGAGTCATTAAATTCTGTGAAAATATGCTCAATGCAATAAAAACAAATGTTTGGGGACCACTTCACCAACTGATAAGAGAACAGCCATTGGTTCTGACTCTTAGTCCTGACTTGTTTTTTGAGACTGATTCTGTTCCTTCAGATGCCCTTCTAGTTCTAAAGTGGATTGAAAACAATCGCCAGCAAGTGGTAATACTTACTTAATTGTTGATAAACTGTTTTTGAGTTCTGAGATTAAACAGGAAAGGTATATATCAACATGACTATAACTCTAATTCACCATTTTATAAATTTGATGTTAGTCATGATTTTCTTTCTTAACCAAAGAGCAAGGTTTTAAAATTAATGATATACAGATTTTAAAAGTTATTTTTACTGTTTGTCTCAAGAAAAAAGGTATATCATGTAAAGGAGATGTAAAAGCAAATATGTGAGTGAGAAACTCTTGACACATTTTGAAATATTTATAGCTCTTCCAAGTTACTTAGTAAAAATTCTTAAACTTATATTTTAGACATACAGTCATTTTATATAAGATACTGATTCAAATAAATGACCATTTGGCTTATATGTCAACTTTATTGAAAGGCTTTTATATAGTATCCTTGAGGTATTCAAATCTTATTTATCATAATAGGCCTAGCGATTAGAATTTTTCATTCCTTTTCCTCTCCTTCAATGATTTGCAGTCCTTTAAGTTCTTATGTCTTTTATTAAAAAAACTTTTCTCATTGTGCTGTGATTGCAGCCCACTTTTTCTTCCATCTGATTTCAAATAGTGATGCCGGCTCTGAAAGATCAAGGGAAGCTGGACTAGCAATCAGGCAGTGACACACCCCAAACCATAGGGAGTCTCAAGGCGCACTCCCCACCTTACTTACCTCATGCTCACATAGAGACACTTTCCATCCTTTTCCCTCCTTCACTACATCTCTCAGAGTATGGACATTCCTGCTCTAAAATGCTAGGGGCGGAGCATGATGGGGAGGGGCAAGGGGGAAGGCGAAGGCTCTGGGTTCCACGGGGAGTGTGCTCCTGCTGATCTTTTTGGCTTCTCAATTCCTTTTGAACTTACACTCTTAAAGTCTCTCTTCTCTCCCTAGGCAGGTGAGGCAAAGGAATTAAGGGACCTCACACAGAATAGGGTTAGGGGTTCTCCAGAGATGAAAATGGAGTGATGAGCAGGGGAAGGAAGGCCTAATGAGCTCTTTTTTTTTCTTTACATATTATTCACACATATTTTTAATAGGTAATTCATCCATGTGATATAAACATTATGAGGTATATAAAATTATACAGTGGAAACTGTCTTTCATATCTTATTCCTATCCTCTCAGTTCCTGGGCATGATGTTGACTTTTGTACTAAGAGAAAGAGATATTTTATCACGCAAAGGCAGTATTCCTTAATTCTCATTGTATAGAGTGTTCTTTAAAAAAATAAATAAATAAAATGTTAGTGATATGTTTTTATTTTTATTTTTGGAACTACTGGTATGGTGAATTATATTAATGTAACTCTAAATTTTGAACCATCCTTTGGTCATTATTCCTTAATGTACTGTTGAATTCTATTTACTAGTATTTTATTTAGTACTTTTACATTGACATTCATAAGTAATATTGACATATAGTTTGGGAAAATTTTTGTGCATTCTTTATCATCTTTTGATATTAATATTCTTCTTACCACATAAAAAAATTTGTAAGTGTTCCTTTGATTGTATTTCCCCGGAACAATTTAAATAGCATTGTAGTAATGTTCCTTTTAAAGAATTAGTAGGATTTTCCTGTGGAGGCATCTTGGTCTGCTTTTTAGGAATGAGAGAGATCCCTTTGATAGCTTTCATCTATGTAAATTAGCCACTAGATTTTCTATCACTTTTTTTTAAAAATTGGAGGCAGGGAGGGCCATACTACATGCAATCTGCGATTCACAAACTTGAGACTTTCTTCCTCTTGGCTGCCACCAAGACAGGCTACTTCCTGCAAGTATGGCTTGTCTCCAGGATTTATCATGTCCGTTTTCCTTTGCCTCTCTGAACTAAACTGGATCAGCTCACTTCCGTTTCTGCTTCCTTCTGTTGCATGCAAGATCCCCTTGGGAACGGGACTCTTCCTCAGAAAAATGTATTTTTGTTATTCCTTTCTGAGACCTCCCAAAGCTGAATTCTTGCCATAGAAATCTTTGCTTGGCTCCTCCCCAGTTTCCCCCATGCAGCTTCTGAATGAACCTGATTACTTTTGGCAACCTCTACAAACATTTTAGTTTCTTCTCCAAAAATTGAGTATGCTTTTGAATGATTTTCTAGAGGAGAAAGGGAAAATGCTATGTCCACATCGAAATTCCTTGATGAATTTTGAATTCTTTAAGGAGCAATGCTCTTTTAATTAGTTCACTTTTCCTTAGAGAATGGTAAGATCTTCAGTGTAAAAAGGCCAAGAAGGCAGTCACACTGCTTTTCACCTGGTCTACTTGAGTTTGGTTTCCTGGGATTTTTCACTGTAGGGGAATAACTGCACAATCTCTCTCTCTCTCACCTTCAGAGCCTAAGAATTTGGAAGGTCCAAGACCTGAATTATACCTATCCATTCTCCCTTAGGGAGGGTGGGTGTCAGATGGTCAAGGGCTGAGAAAAAGTCCAGCTGACCATGAGAGGAGGTCCAGCTGACCAGGCAATATTGGGCATTTTGACATATGGCAACAGACCACAAGTATAGTTCAGGTAGGAATGAGGTGTCAGGGAGCCCCAACCTCAGAGACACAGCGTGTAGGGAGTCCAGAGCATGCAATAAAGTTCTAGGCAGGCAGCAAAGTCTATCAGCATTTAGTAGGATATAGACTCTGCACTGAGAGTGAGTAGAGATTGGCAAAAGGCAGATTCCAATTCTTGGGAGACTGGGGCTTTAGGCAAAGTAAACAGAGCTGTGTAACCTGTTCTGGCTTCAGGGGCATGCAACCTATATAGTCACAGTATCCCATAATCAGAAAGGGCCTCCATGTAATTTACTGCTCTCCTGCACTATCTTGGAATTCTTAATACGCTCTGAACAAGGAGCCTTGAATTTTAATTTGCACTGAGCCATGTAAATTCTATAGCAGGTTCTATGTGCAACTCAGAGACCAGGAAATTCCTATTCACCCTTTAGATTTCAGTTTAAACCTGCAAATATATCCTCTCTTACCTTTGTGTCCTCATCATCTAGTGTGCCTCAGTAACTACTGATTTAATAAATTAGTGTAATGGTCACTAGAAGGTCCAAATAATTGACCTTGGGCTCTTTCAGTTCCCCCTTGTCAGGAGCAGGATGGAAGTTTTAGGTGGGAATGAAACCACAGGTTACTCAGCTCTAGACTTTGAGAAGTGTGAGGACTGGGAGCTGGCCAATTGAAGACTTTAGGTGGATGGTGTAATATAATACCATGTGTGTAATAGAGGTAATACCATAGTACTATAACCAATCATACCCCCTCTGAATCTAGACAGATATGACTGTCTAGTTCACTGGAATAATTTGGAGTTTTTGTGGAGGATCAGTTCACTCTTATTGGCAGGGTACAAACAGCTTTGTGGTTTACAGCCTCCTTACTGCTGAAACCCTAAGCTTTTTAATTCCTATTACCCCTCACACTGTAGCCCACTGCAGGCTTAATGTGTGCTTCTCAGAAGGGTTTTTTCAAACATGCCAACCCTCCCACGTATTGGTGTAGGGGCTGGAGAGGGACTTGCACCAAGAGCTATGTGTCTGCGTCATCAACCCTTGTTAGGCAGTTTTGTAGCTAATTTTCGTATAGTTTTTGTAGTTTTTTAAAATCATCAGTCTCAGTTTTAACTTTCCTAGCCAGTCAGTCCACTTTCTTTTTCTTTTGCAACTAGATAATCTTGCCTAACAGTCTTTTCCTAATTATTTTACTAAATAAGAAAAAAGAATCACCAAATGAGCGACCAACATTCTCTTATCCTTTAAAGTGCTTCCCTTTTGCTCCTATACTACCAGGTAACCTTTCCATAGAAACAACCCTAATCACCTCCAGTAGAAAAAGATCTAATTTCTAATTCATAAGAGATTTACAAACAAATAATGATCCCTTTTAAGAGAAGCCAGAAGCTGCAGCAAATGCATGGAGATATTAATTCTTCTTGACCTGTGGCAGAATATCTGAAAATCAACCCCTGAGTACTCAGATCCAAGAATTCCCCCGAGCACATTAGACAAAACTCTTCACTCTCCACTGGGTACACAGAAAACCACAAAAAGGCCTAAAGACCTAAGGCCGCTAAAATAAAAAATTAAATCCCCATATGTTTAAAACATGATAATAATGACCAGAAAAAAAGACAGGAAAAAATCGATTGAACTGTTTTGCCAAAAATCTTGCCCTAATTTCTTTTTCCAGATAAAACAATGTGTAATATAAAAACTCAGCTTCCTCGATCTAAATGCTACTCTCTGAAATTCCCTCATCCTTCTTTTCACATGTTTCCTTTTGGGGTGCCACTCTTATTTTTAAGGCCTTCTTATTGAGTTATAGTTAAAATAGCCTTAGCTATCCATGCTTGGTCCTCTTCCTGCCTTGTCCTAGGTCTAAGTGCTGGTAAGCCCTCCAAGGTCCATGTGGAATTTACACAGGTGTTTATTTACATACTGAGTTCATTTGGAACTCAGTATAAGTTCCTGGAAAGATTGGTATCTAGATCCTGGTGGCCAGGATTTACTCTTAATGGTTCAAAGATCCAAAAAGCAGAGGCCAGAGAGTGGGAACAGTGAGCCTCACTCCAGCCGTGGCTCTGGGAGATAACCTAGGGTTTAGATTAAACCAGAGACCCAGATATGCAATGCTGGTGTTTCATTTTTATCCTGACTGCACAGATTTACCTTTGCATCAGCAGTCACTTAAATAGGAATTCTGGCAGTACTCTACTTTCCCATAGAATATACAGCTGGGGGAAATAGAGTGGAAAATGACCACGTCAGCTGAGCTTTAGCGGATTTTTAATGTGTGCATAGGTGTATATATCCCCTTGCAGATCATAACATAATCCAGTTGAAGTTCCACATTCATATTCCTTTTAGACACTTTCAGTTAGCATTATGAGTAAAGAGATGATGATATTAAGTTTGGCAAAATAGCAAGAATTTTCCCATGTAAAAAAAGAAATTATAAATGGGAGAGGGGAGCTAAACATAAAAACAGTAGCCCACATATTGCCTCAGGGTGGGCAAGGATGTATCAGGGCACTAACAGATACCTGCTGGGGTAAATCAGATCACTGTAAGGGAGGGCTGATTGGCCAGCCCTGCAGCCTTCTCCACCGTCCCCCTTTATACTAGGCAATATGAAGATGGGAGCATAAAGACGTAATATAAACAAAGTATAGAATTATAATCCTTTTACATCTAAAAGTGATCTATCTTGTGTTCTGTATTTATATTATGCAAATTAAACATTCTAATATATCCAAAGTAATCAATAAAATACTGTCCCATCCAAATTAAAATGAACAACACAGAACACCAAATACAAATTAGAAAAAAATTTAAAACTTACTAATTTACAATCCTCAATTTCATCCCCATCACGTTTCTCACACATTCTTAATATTTAAGAATAAATATTCTTGTTCAAAAGTCAAAAATTAGTTCTGTGTTATGAGGAAAAGTGTCTTTGTGTACCAGTGTGGAATGTTTATCTAAAAAAAGTTAATTGGATTTGAGTGTTTCTTTCCTTTAGTATGTGCTGATTCACCAAGAGTTAATTTAAAATTATTAAAGATTTTTTTCTGTTCTAGCATAAATTATCAACCAATAGATAAGAATTACAAGATTTTTTGAGTAACAGTGCTATTATGAATTGGATTTTATTTTAAAATGTTGGTTTTGCATTTGTTTTTTCACTAAATGATTGTTCCCCCTTTCTAATTTATAAGCAGTTACCAAGAAAGAACATCAGTATTTCTATAATAGAAACTAGATAGTAGCACTCTTGAGGCAATGGACCTTTAGGGCAAAGAGGAGACTGACTTGCCTCAAATTGCTTAGCACTGACTCATTTTAGGGAGAATGTTTGAGTTTCAAACTGGTTATCTCTGAAATGATCCATTCAGAGCATGCTTGAACCTAAGGTCAGACCCTAGACCATACTGAATTCACCAAAGAAATGATACCTTGCAAGGTGTATTGGGCAATAGCTCTGTTCTCAGGCTTTGCCTGGCACATGCTGTTTTGTCGGCTGGGTTTTCCAATTGGAACCTTGTACAATTAGCACAGAAAAACTTAATAAATATTGTATAATAATAAATATTCAAGACATATGGTTCCAGTTCTTATGTAAATTCTGTGAAAATCTATTCCGTTTTTCTATTTATTTATAACTACCATGCCCCTAATTTAAAGGATATTTGACATATGAGAATCCTAAAAATTTTGCTTTCCAATTTAAAATGTCTGTTTTAACTCACTATCTCTCCTTTCTGTTCTCTTAGAGGAAGGTATAGATGTTCACCTTCTTCCCTTCATTTGTATCTTTGATCCCATTCTCTCCTGCCTCTTTGAGGGCTTTCAGCCATCCATCATCACTCCCTACTTTTATTTATCCTTTTCCACCAGCTCCTTCTCCAGATCCTATAAATAGGGATGAGTCTTGATGATTCTAAAAGACAAAGCATCAAAAACTTCACTTTCTCCTTCAAGCAATTCTCCTTATTCCTTATTTATTTATTCTTCAAATTTATTAAGAGAATAATATATATGCACTGTTCCACTTCATTTTCCACATGCTCCTTTGACCTAGCTACTGTTCCCACTATGCCCTGGAATCTTGAAGGTTACCAATGACCTCTTTAAAACCCCTCCCAGTCTTGTGCTCATCATCCCCATTCTCTGCAGAATCTTATCCCCTCCTTTCTTGAGATGTTCTCCACCTTGGACAAGGGCTTTCCCAGTTCTCTCCCAATGCCTTTGATTGCTCCTTCTCCATTTCCTCTTCCTCCCCCAACACATCTCCTAGTGTAGGTGAGATTTTTGATCTTTAGCTCCTTTCTCCATCCCCTAAAGCTCCCTGCCTATGAAATGGTACCCAGTATCAGAGTTTCAGTGTCTCCTCTGTGTAATGACCTCCTGGTCTAACGTTTAGTACCTAGTCCTGCTGATGCTCCTACCTTCCCAGTCTTAGACACTAGGTTCAGCATTAATTTATCCCTCTTCCTTAACTACATAGTACTTAATTTTCAGATGCTGTTGATTTTACTTCTGCAACGATTCTATTTATTTACCTAATATTATTTTACAGCATAGTTGGGAAATTCTCTTCTACTATTTATCTGAAAATGCTTTCCAATCCCTGTTCCTTTCCCTTCTCTTCAAGAATGCCCATTATTCTTGTTTCCTCTCCTGATGGTATCAGCTAGTATTTCTCTTTCATTA
>NW_011888989.1:4202865-4260849 GCF_000151845.1 Pteropus vampyrus | reverse complement strand
CTGTTGTTTCTCTGCCATCCCCACTTATCTGCCTTCTGCCCTGATGCCTGGGCCCTACCGCTGGTCGCGTGGAGCTCACAGCTCTCCCAGGCAGGGCTGTTCAGGGAACTTGCCATACTTTCTCCCCTCCCCACTCCTCCTACAGGGAGCTCTAGCTGCAAGAGGCAGCTTCTTTATTTCTCCCAGTCTACCGCCCGACTCCTGGGGTTTTGACCTGTGGTAGCTCTTATGCGCAGATCCCATGCTCAGACAAGCTGGTGTATAGTTTAGGTGTTTTTTTTGTTGAGTTTTAGATGTTCAGCTTATTATTGTTTCAAGGGGAAAGATCTGGGGACATCTCTCACTCCACCATGTTTCTGACGGAATGATTTGTGGATTTTAACCAACCTTGCATCCCAGGAATAAATCCCACCTAATCATGGTATATGGTCTTTGTAATGTATTGCTGATTTCAGTTTGCTAGTATTTTGTTGAGGATTTTTGCATCTATGTTCATCAGGGATATTGGCCTATAATGCTTTTTGTTTGTTTGTTTTTTGGTTTTTGGTTTTTGTTTTTGTTTTTGTTTTTGTTTTTGTTTTTATTTGTAATGTTGTCTGGTTTTGGAATTAAGATAATGGTGGCATTGTAAAATGAGCTTGGGATCCTTCCTTCCTCTTGAATTTTTTGGGATAGTTTGAGAAGAATAGGTGTTAATTCTTTGAATGTTAAGTAAAATTCACTTGTGAAGCCATTTGGTCTAGGACTTTTGTTTGTGGGGAGTTTTTGATTGCTGATTTGATGTCATTAGTAGTAGTTAGTTGGTTCAGATTTTGTTTCTTTTTGACTTAGCTTTGGAAGATTGTATGTTTCTAGGAATGTATCTATTTCTTCCAGATTGTCCAATTTGTTGTCATATAATTGTTTGTAATATTTTCTTGTAATCCTTTGCATTTCTGTGATGCTCGTTGTCACTTCTCTTTTATTTCTGATTTTATTTCTTTGGGTACTCTCTTTTTTTCTTGATGAGTCTGGTTAAAACTTTGTCAGTTTTTTTTTTTTTTATCTTTTCAGAGAACTAGACGTTGGTTTTATTGATCTTTGGTATGGTTTTTTCATACCCTATTTTGATCATTTCTGCTCTGATCTTTATTATTTCCTTCCTTCTCACTTTGGGCTTTGTTTGCTTTTCTTTTTTTAGTTCTTTTAAGTGTAAGGTTAAGTTCCTTATTTGAGCTTTTTTCTGTTTCTTGAGGTAGATCTGTATTGCTATGAATTTCCATTTTAGGACTGTTTTCACTGTGTTCTCTAGATTTTGGGTCATGTTTTCATTGTCATTTGTCTCAGGGTTTCTTTTAATTTCTTCCTTGATCTCATTGCTAACCCATTTGTTGTTTAGTAGCATGTTACTTAGCATCCATGCGTTTGTGTATTTTTCAGGTATTTCTTTGTAAGTGATTCTAGTTTCATACCATTTCATACAATGATATGAAACTACAATGAGAAGACACTTGATATGATTTCATTCCTCTTGAATCTATTGAGACTTGTTTTGTGACCTAACATGTGGTCTGTCTTGGAAAATGTGCACTTGAGAAGAATATGTATTTTCCTTCTTTGGGGTGAAATGCCCTAAAAATATCAATTAAATCTGTATGGTTCTTTGTGTCATTTAAGGCCACTGTTTTCGTGCTGATTTTTCTATCTGGAAGATCATTGGTATCATTGTGGTATTAATGTCCCCTGCTATGACTGTATTACTGTTAATCTCTTATTTTTTATTGGTCAATATTTGCTTTATATATTCAGGTACTCCTATGTTGGGTGCATAAATGTTTACTAAGTTTATACCTTGTTGGATTGATACCTTTATTACCATGTAATGCCCTTCATTGTCTCTTATTATCGCTTTTGTTTTAAAGTCTATTTTGTCTAAGTATTGCCACCCTAGCTTTTTAAAATTTTTATTTATGTTAAATATCTTTTTCCATCCCTTTACTTGGAGTTTGTGTGTGTTATTTGATCTGAATTGGGTCTTTTGTAGTCAGCATATGAATGGATCTTGTTTCCTTATCCATTCAGCTACCCTATGTCATTTGATTGGAGCATTTAATCCATTTATGTTTAAAGTGATTATTGATAGGTACATAGTTATTTTTATTTTATTATTCATATATGTGTTCTTTTTTCTGTTCTTCTTCTTAAATAATCCCCTTAAAACTTCTTGTAATAGAAGCTTGGTAGTGATGAATTCCTTTAGCTTTTTCTTGTCTGAGAAACTCTTTATCTCACTTTCAATTTTAATTGATAGACCTACTGGGTAGAGTAGTCTTGGTTTTAGGTCCTAGCTTTTCATCACCTTGAATATTTCATGCCAAGCCATTCTTGCCTGCAAAGTTTCTGTTGAGAAATCAGCTGACAGTCTTATGGGAGCTCCCTTGTAAGTACCTCGCTGCCTTTCACTTGCTGCTTTAAGGATTCTCTGTCATTAGTCTTTGGCATTTTAATTATGATGCGTCTTGGTGTGGACCTCTTTGGGTTTATCTTGTTTGAACTCTCTGCACGTCCTTGACGTGTATGTCTATTTTTTTCTCCAGGTTAGGAAGTTTCCCTTTATTATTTCTTCAAACAGGTTCTCAATCCCTTGTTTTTTCTCTTCTTCTGGTACCCATATGATGCAAATGTTGGTACACTTGATGTTGTCCCAGCGGTTCCTTAAACTATCTTTATCGTTATGGATTTTTTTTTCTTGTTGCTGTTTCAATTGGGTGTTTTCTGATTTCTTATCTTCCAAATTGCTTTTCCTGATCCTCTGCTTCATCTAATGTACTATTGATTCCCTCTAGTGTATTTTTCATTTTAATTATTGTATTCTTTATTTTTGACTGGTTCTTTTCTATGATTTCAGTGCTTTTTTTAATGCTTACTATCTCTTTGTTGAAGTTCTCACTGAGATCATCTATTCTTCCTCTAAGTTTATCGAACTTCCTCATATCTAGTGTTTTGAATTCTGTTTCTGGTAGATTGCTTTCTCCATTTCATTTAGTTTTTTGTTTGTTTGTTTGTTTGTTTTAATTTTCTCCTGTTCTTTCAATTGGGACTTTTGTTTTGTTTTGTTTTCTCATTTTGGCTGCCTCTCTGTTCATTTGTATGTATTATGCCGATTTGCTACATCTCTTAGTCTTGGCCAGATGGCCTTGTGTAGTAGGTGCCCTGAGTTGCTCTGTGTCACAGACTCCCTTATCACCTGTGCTGGGTGCCCCAGGAGTGACTCTTATGTCGTTTGTGTGTGCCCTCCCATGGTAGTTGAACCTTGATTGCTGTTGGCACATCAGTGGGTGGGATTGATTCTAAGGCTGACTAGCTATGAAGATTGGCCACGCCCACAGGATATGAGCTGCTGTGTGGGGGCTTACCCCACAGAGTGAGATTCACCCCAGCAGTCATGTATGCCTATTGAGCCTATCCTTTGGGTGTTCCATTTGTGAGGATAATCAGGTGGTGCTCTGTTGTGTTCTGATGCCAGCTTCTGGGAGTATCAGTTCTGGAGCCCTTCGGGAGGGGCTCCCATGCAAGCCAGAGTCAGATTCTGGCTGTGACTTCTCGGGGATACCTGGTAGGAGCTAAAAAGCGATCTGCAGTTGGCTGCTAGACCTGGAGGCAGGAGCGAGAGACCATGCTGGGAATCGAGGCTGGCTACCACCAGTACTAGGCATGAGTTAGCTTAGCAAATGGTCCAGGCCACCCAAAAGCTTCAGTCTGCCTACTGGCTGCCTGTAAGGCTGATAGAGCCTTTTGGTACTACATGAGTTGGGTAGGGCGGGGTCCCAGGGATTCACCAGGGTATAGAAAGTGGATTTTACTCAGCCAATGCAGATTAAGATTTGGTGCCAGTGCTGAGCCTGTGGCCACTCGCAGAAGTTTCAGATCACACTGAAGCTAGCTACTGCCTGCCTTGGGCCGTCAGACCTTCGAGATTTGTTCAAGAAGTACTGCAGCTTGGGCAGAGCTGGTTGCTTGCCATCAGAATTGTCTCCAGAGATGTGCAGACCAAGACCTGTTGATTGTTGCTAAAAAAAGCCTCTGGCCAAGAGAGATGGGTGAGTTTGATTATCGAACCACAATCTGGCTCCGGCAATTTGGAAGTTGTAGGGGGTGGGGTCCCAGGGAGTCACTGACGAAAAGTGAACAAAAAGTGAGCGTATTTCACCAGGCCAGTACAGATTCAGATTTGGTACCAGTGCCTGTGGCCTCTCACAAAAGTCTCAGATCACACAGAGGACAGCCACTGCCCACCTCAGGCTGCAGAACCCTGAGATTTGTTCAAGAGATACTGCAACTCTGGCTGGGATTGTTGCCCGGTACTGAAAGTGTCTCCTGACGTTCTGCAATGATTCTTGCAATCGTCTTTATTGCTTTGGTCCCACCACCACTATCCAAATTCAGTTCCTTATTACTTCTCTCCTGAGCTATTACGGTCACCTCCTAACTAATCTCCTCTCCTGATTTCTTACTACCTACTCTACGCCATCCTAGAGACCTATAGTATCTAACTAGAAGTGATTGGTCACAAGTGACTACTGAGCACTTGAAATGTGGTCTCAATTGTGATATGCATTCCCATTGAGATATGCAGTAAGTGCAAAATACACACCTGATATTGAGTACTTAATACTAAAAGCATAATATAAGATACCTTAATAATTTTTATATTGGGTACATGTCGAAATGATAATATATTATGATATGTATTAAAATTAATTTCATCTTTTTCATGGTGACTAGAAATTTTTAAATTACATCTGTGGGTTTTAATATGTTGCTGTTAGGTAGCACTGCTATAGTGCATAGTGAGGCTTATGTTATTTCTCTTCTCAACAACTTTCGCAGCTTCTCATTACCATGAAGTGATATTGTCAATAGAAAGAATAACTAGCATATATTACTCTACAAAATGCTTTTACATTAATGCTTTGTTTAGTGTCATATCGAAATCTTTTAGTTCAATATTTTGTGCCCTGAACCATCTGGTCCATCCTATATTTTGCATTCATGTATTCACTCATGTAACAGCTATGCATTATCTCTCTCTATTTCTCGTTTATAACTTACATGCCTTAAAACCTTGTCTGCCACATAGTCCCCATTCATACCCTTGCATTTTCACTCCTTGCATTTTCACTCCTCTTTGTTTATAATGTTCTCTCTGTTAGAACTTTGTTCTCATTTTTACATGTCTATGCCCTTCCATTCTTCACTATCTTTAATAAAATCTTCCCGGCTTCTTCCATGACAGAAAAATATCCTCCCAACTCTTTTCATGCTCTGTGCCGTATGTGAAATTTTGCACTATGATCCTCCAAAAGATCATGCTTGATTGATCCCCTTCCTCTCTCAAAATCAATAGCAAGAGGCAGAAGCCAAGATTATAAGTGTCTCAATATGTCGCCCTGTTTCCTTTGTACCTCTGTCTCTCCCAAGGCATTTCTGTGGTTCACACAGCTCCTCTTCAGGAAAGACTGAACACCTTCCACCTCCTACCAACCCATCTCACTACCAACCAGCCAGAGAGTCAATACTTTCTTTGGATTTCATGGCACCTTTATTTGAGCAGTGTTTCACTTTATTTCATTCTCAGTACATGCCAGACACTCTGACATTATCTCACTTATCCTCACTCATTACTTCACCTTGAGAAGATAAGCTAATTGTATGAAATCACACAGCTAGAGGCACCAGGATTTTAGACAAAGTCTTGATTGTTCCAAAGTCTGTGTTTAGCCATTAACCTATGTGACTTCAGCTTAAGTGTAATTGGATATACCTGGCTTTGAATATGTATCTCAGCATCGCTACTAGATGTTAAACTGAGGACAGGAGCAGTACTCACTCTCTGTGCCCAGCACGGAGCAGTGCACATGGGATGTGAATACAAAGCACTCCAGGAAAAGGAAGGAGGGGAACCCTAGAACGTTTTTAGTCTGAGCTTTTTTTTAGCTTTCCAATTCTTATAAATTTTTTCAAATTATGTTTCAGGTGTCACTTCTGCATCTTTATGACATAAAATTAAAAGCATAAATGAAGAACAAGGTCTCTTTTGCTCACTCCATCATTCCTGACCCAAGCAGCTCCCGATCTCCCTAAAAACAGTAGAAATCACCCCACAGCCTACTTTTTGGTTTTATAGGTGATTTTCTGGGTAGCTACTAGGGATGTAAGAATGGATGAGTAGATTATCTGATTATTATTATGATGGTCATCAAATATGATTGACAAAAAACAAAAGCATTCCTCCCTGAGCATGTTTTATGCATTTTACAGGTTTGCCTGTATTTGAACAAAGCTTGCTAATTTACTTGATAAAAAGTTTCTTTGGTTTCAATCCCAAAAAGTAAAATTTCATTTTGAATGTTATTAATTTAAAAATATATACACACATAATGTGAGGGTATGTATCTTTTAAAAGCATTATTAATTTATCTGATAAAGAAGATTCTTAAATTTCATTCTCAAAAGTAAAATTTTATTTTAAACATTATTAATTTAAAAATTAGTGCACATACATAACGTGAAGATAGACATTAACAGTAGGGCAGCAGTAAAGCCACCTGGAAACCACTTAAAGCCTTCATCTTCATCTTCATCTGTGAGAGCTGGCAGATCTACCACTTTTAGTAAACAGCCTATGATATGCATTTTTGGGGTAAAATCTCATTTCTCTTATTCTGCTGTTACTATGGTTACCATCCTACAGAATCCCTGCACCAGTTAAATAAAGAAGGAAAGGAGAGCACAAACATAAATTTCAATCCTAACATCCTTTCTTAAGTATGTAAAACTGATACAAGCTCTGCTGGGGTGTGGAAAGTGCCAGCCATTCTTCCCTCCAGAGGGTCCCGCTGCTAAGAGCCTGGTCGGAAATCTCTGGCACTGATGTCCCAGTATTGCCCATTAAGCTCATCTCTAATGCCTCTGTGAAAGGCAGCAGACACCTGAAGTGGGGAAGAGGCAGAACCAGAGCCCTGCTGGCTCATTTTGATAACAGAGAATGGACATCTGAGTCACAGAGTTCTAACCTGTCATAGACTGGTACAGGTGACATGTTAGAAGCGAGGATCCAAAGGTCTGGATTTTAGGGAAGTCAGAAAATCTAGGCATGTCAGTGGGGATACATAGGTGCTCGAGACCTAAATGATTTTTTCCAAGTCCTTTTCTTTGAAGCAGATTTATATTTGATCCTCAGTTTCTTAATCTTTAACATGTAAAGAAAAAAATAATACTCACCTCACAGAGTTATTGTGAAGATTAAATAAGATTTTCACTATGGATGTATTTTTGTGAGCTCACAGTATTATAAAACGTAATTTTTAATCATTATGGTTATGGTTATTCCTATGACAACAAAATCAGCCATGAATACCATGACTAGTTTCATGCATTCTATCAAAACATCAGGCCCTGAAGCTTCCCTTGTCATCCACTTCCGTGTCTTGTTGTAGACATTTAATTTTTGCACTAGAAGATAATTGGGCCAAGAACTTTTTATCTGAAATGGATTTTAATTCTCATTTGTTGCATTCACTTATGCTTCACTTGTGCGTGTGGAAATAATTTTTAATAAAAGTTTTTCTTTTTTTGACAATAAAAATGCTTGGGAATGACAGCTGTTTGGGCAAACCACAGTCAATAAGCTAAAAATAGAATATTTAAGTAAATTTTTAAATGGTAAGAGATATTCATCTATTTCTCCTTTGAGGTCCAATTCCAAAAATGTTCAACGGATTTCCTTTCATGGTGACCGTAGGTCTCAGGTATAATAACTCATGGAAGCTCAAATGAAGTGAAGCATAATTGGAAGTCATTTCTTACTCCAAAAGTGATGGCATGGACATGTGTAGTAAGGCTTTTTATTGCCTTAATCTTATTCATGAGAGTTTCATCTTAACTATTCAATGAGGAAAAGAAGAATACAGAGCTAAGAGTCAAAAGACAGGAGTCCAGTCCTCTTTGTCATCAGCTTAGTGCGTGATCTTAGGAAAATCGCTTTAGCCTGGTTTACCAGTTATCTTGTTTGCAAAATGAATCATACCTTCCCCATTCATCTTAGCAAAATTCTTGCTATAAAATGAATTGATGTCAGTGTGCTTCAAAAAAAATTTTTTTAATGCTATCTCAAACCTATACTGTTTACATTTTTGTTAGTATTTGCTCTTCAGGGAAGAAACCCCTTAAAGTTATAATGAAGCAAAACCCAGCTCTTATCCTTTAAGTTACTACCTTAGTATTGCCCTGTGCAGGCCCTGTTGGAAAGTTCTACCACCCACCAGTCCCAGTGGCTCCAAGGCCTTCAGAGAAGCCTGTCAAGAGAGTGAGGGATCTTTGTGTTCATGTTAGCTTTCAGCACCAGTACTGCATCGTTAATTATAGAGTGTCTTCCCTTCCTAAAGAGGCCTAGTGACTAGTAATAAGGTAAATTAGCTCAATCTATTACGTTAACTTCTTCTTATTGGGAGATTTAAATAATTAAACTAATGATCTCATCCATATTTTGAAGCAAGATAATAAAATGCATGCAGTTATAATCACATTTACTCAAAAACTACGCAGAACTTGGTAAATTGCTTTAAAAGATTCTGTTATGTTTTAGTGTACTTAATGGTAGAAGAAATAAAGAAAATACTTCCAGAAATAAAGAAAATAACAAAATGAACCAAAAGTTTAGAAAGATGTTTTTACAACTTTTATTTTTCCAACTGCAGTAAATGTATTATTCTGTTATAGAGTTTTAAGGCACTGTTAAAACAATCCCTTTAACACAGGGTTGAATTATAAAGATGAATACAGTACATGTGGATGGGTAAATGTTTGCCTTGGCTATGCATCATCTCTGTTTGGATGGCTGTTTCCAGGACTGATTGAGTACAAGAAGAAATGGGAATGTGGGTAAATATTGATGCCTCACAGGTTCCATAGGTAACCACAAGTGTTTTGTTTAATAGTAACATAGTTCTTCTGAGGTTTGTTCTTCTCAGAGACATTCGAGGGGGGCTAGACAGCTTCTGAAAATCTATTTCAGCAGCCTGTTGATTTTATCAATATCTTTGTGATTCCTTCTAATCAACTGGAGATCAAAATTAGATATTTCGAAAAACAAAATGGAAAGAATTTGCTATATATAGCCTAGCTTGCTATTTTACAATGTACTGCATACTAAATTTTGCATTATAAAGCTGGAATTAACATTTCACCTTTATGAAGGTAACGAAAAGATAACTAGTGGAAATATATAAATATAATCTCCACAATTTCATTTCATTAGCATTTTGTGTTGATGAGAGATGAGATCCCTGTGGTTTTTGTGTTATCTTTTGAATCCATCCACTTTCTCTTTCCTTGTTGCTTCTGGGCTACTTCAGGTTTCCAACCTCTCTCACCTAGACCATCATAATTAGCCTCCTTTGGTTTCCCTGCCTCACATCTTTTCCTCTTCTACACCTTTTCCTTCACGCAGAAGACTCAGTGCATTTCCTAAACATAAATCAGATCACTCGCCATCCTGAAATTCTTGAACAAATCCCTGCCTGTAAAATAAAGCCTCTCTTCTGTTCATACGTGGCTGTGTGCACGTCTCTCAATGTTATGTGCTCCTTCGTGTCTCCAAGCCCGCTCTCCCAGGAATATCCTTATTGTTCTTTAAAATACCTTGTCATCCTTCAAGTGTCATGTGTCCCTGAGATGCCCTCTCAAATCTGCCCCATCTCCTCTATACTTCCAGGCTAGCTTACCTGGTATATAGTTATCTGGATATGCAGAGTTGTCATTTTATATTACAACTTTGTATTTAGCCCCTGCCTCCTCATCCTTGTCATTAATATAGCCCCCAATTTTATCACAGTATCTGACAAAAATGCACAATAAGTGTTTATTAAATGAAGGAAAAATAAAGGAACGAACTACTTGGTTTGGTGTATTGCTTTTAATTTCAAATATTATTCTTCGGTTAATCATAAATATCTTTTCACAGACTCTTTACAGTATAATAAGCTGATACCAAATACCACTTTAATGTTGCTTTTCTTTCAACATCATTTGTTCTACTAATTTAAAGGCTATTAAGTAACATCTTACTTAAGCCTTTAAAACCAGTCAACTAAACTGCTCCAGTCACTTGGGAGCAGTTAGTGCTCTATACAATCACTAATATAATTTAAACCAAAGGCAAATGTTTTAGATTTGGAGTTAAGAGCAAATAAGATGTTAATAAAATTTGGAGCTCCATCTAAATGGAATTTTTTTTGCATGTAGTTTTATTATCATGAAAGTAGAACTGAAGATAAACAGTTTACCCCCTGAATGTAATGGCAAGTCATGCTGACAAATCACTCACTCCTTCCCTTCCAGGGGTTTGGGAGTTGTATTTCCCAGGCCCTGCTCTTCTTTGACACCCACCATAAAATATCCTAAGTTGAGAGATTCTGGGCCAGTTGACCTGATAACAGCCTGGGGCTGAGGTATGTTGTGAGAAATGAAAGAGGGCTCTAGAAATGATAGATTCTCATTTGAAATAAGGGGGAAAGGGAAGGAAAGGTCATAACTCAAGGAAAATCTCAAAGAAAACCAAATATATTCTGCAGCTATGTCTAGACTCTGCTATTGAATTAACTGTAGCATAGTTGATTTGATGGTTGTCCTTTTTCTTTCCTTTTCTTTTTCTGGCTGTAGTAACTGTATTTCTGAACAATAAATTAGATCAATTGTACTCTACCAGGAATCAAATTAACTGAAAGGAATTTCAAGATAATCAGATCGTGGTCTGCTTATTGTAAATGCATTTGGTCAAGGGGGTGGAAATTAGATTCCTAAGGGTACCTATAAGGAAAATAATTCAGTGAAAATAGACATGAATTATCAAAACTTCACATGTCATTATTGAGATTTTTATGGATATTAAACAATTCAGAATATTCATGTCCACAAAAATGATATCCTAACTGTATAGCACGTTACTTTCTATGTTATATATGAAATATAATAATGCAAAACAATTTATTTGCTAACACCTGAACTAGTTAAAATTTGTTCTTTGTCCCATGGTTTGTAATTTGGAAATAAATTTCACTTTTACCTAAAGAATAAGGAAGAAGTCAGTGTTAAATACTTCAGTTCTTAAAAGACATAATGCACCAAATTAAGAAAAAAATGGTTTTATACTATTCTTATATGAACGAAAAGAAGACAGAAATCATGTTGGTTAGGCCATCTGGCCAATAAAGTCTTACAGAGGTCTTGACTGACTGCATGAATTATTACTGTTCTACATTGAGATTACAAAAGTTTGTACCTATTGTCCAAGGTGGATCTAAATTGCTGTGCTCCATCTGCCCCCGTAGGGCGTAAATAACATTTCTTATTGTTTATTCAACTCTATAATGTACTAACTGGTTAATAGGATGGTTCTAGTAGGTCTAATTTTCAGAGTATTTTGGCTTAAAATGGTAATATTCGGTTATATCCGAATCCTTAGAAAAGGGCATTCTTCACATTGTCAGTGATAATGTAAATCATTTCAAATTTTCTGGACGAGAATTAAGAAATAGTTACTAACAGCCTTAGAATTCTGCAAATCCTTGATCCCAGCAATTTTCTTCTAGAAATTTATACTAAAAATGTAATTGCATATGTTTGCTAATATTTAATTACATAAATGTTCATCACATGTTTGTAAAAAGAAAAACTAGAAAAAATTTAAATATCCCATATAAGGGATTGGTTGAATGAGCTTTATAGGACAGTAGAATACTATGAAGCTATGAAAAGATATTTACATATAATTTAAATGGTAAGATGATTTTAAAAATAGAACAAACAAATGTATTGTGTTTTAGTAAAAACAAACACATGTATGTACACACACACATGAAGAAAAGACTAGAAGTGATTTAGCTCTCTGGCTTCTGAAATTATAGGTGCTTTTTATATTCCTCTTTTTTATCACATATTTTTTCCTAGATTTTCTATAATCATGTTTGTTTATTTTGTAGAACAAACAAAAAAGCATTTTATGTGCTCAAGGCAATGATTACCAAAATATTATCAAGTATTCTGTTTTGTGGTTTGATCATTCCATATTTAAGAAATTTTTTCAAGTTCATCCAACATTTTTTTGCTTTCATGAAAGCCCATTTTTTTTTCTTTTTCTTTAGGCTCTTGTTTTATATGTCTTGTTTTGTTTTTATTTGGTCGATGATGGAAAATAACTGTTCAGCACACTTACACGAACCATGCTGTATTTGAAGACAATAATTGAGTCACCTGTTACTCATGCTTCTCATCAGGCCTAAAAATACCCCATTCTTTTCATCTTTCTTTGTGAACCAATTTTGTATTCTTTTAATCTTTATTTGTGTTTATCTCTGAACCTTCTCTACTTGCTTCATGTAGAATTTTAAATGCAGCGATCAAACTGGAGAAATTCATAGAAAAATGTAGCTAAGATAGACTATAATAGAAGTCATCCTTAACCTATAGCTATTCAATAGCATGACAAATTATTAATAGTCATAGTTAATTATGTATTTGCTTTACATTTATAAACAATTAATGTTTCCTAGGATTTTCTATTTTTTTTGCTACACATTTATCTTATTACACTTTATTGCCATTTTTAATGTATGCTGTTAAATTTTTGTCTTCAGCGTTTTCTTTTTTGTATGCTTACCTGTATGACATTAAATTGCATTCTCTTGATACTAAAATATCTCAGAAATGTCAAGGTCATGTGATGTTAAGAGAAATAACACCCCTTCTGATTGAAAATTCTCCACAGGTCTGGAAAGTGCATTCCTGATTGTGGGTCATTAATGTTGAATACAAATACATTGGCCTTAAGGCTGATTCTGATGCACACCACATCACCTCTTCCTCCAGGTTTCAGCCTTGATTCAACTATTTGTTCACATTACACTAGGGCAAAAAACACCTTACTTCCTACCCTGTTGATGAGACATTGTGTATAATGGCATTAAAACCTTTGCCATATTTCAGGATAAATTACTTTAGTCACTATCCCTTTGTTTTTGCTGTGTGGAAATATCATAAAATTGGTTCAGCATGCTTTGCTTCTCATAGAGTTACTGTAGAAGATTTTTGTTGACTGATCATCAGCATTGGAACAGTCAGCCTGATGAAATTTTCCTAATCTTCAAGGACTGCAAAGTCACACTGCTCCTATGTAGGAGGTAGTACAGTAAGGCAAAACTCTTCAACATTTACAGTTGTGTCAGAGTGGCACTGACTCCCCAAATCAATATTCATAAAGATGAGCATTAAAGAAAATATATAGTACTTTTCTGTCCTATGGGACATAAATCAAACAACCAGTGGAATTTTTGTCTTTTAACTCCATGATTACATTCTGTCATAAACAGGAGAGAACATTAAACCTAGGCTATATTTTTTAAAAGCCATCACATTGAAATGAGATATGGAAATGAAAAGCTTTCATATCGCTGATGTGAAGAGCAAATTAGAAGCAAATGATGATAATTATAAAGCACAACCTTGTGTGCTCCTGTATATGCCTAAAAGTAATGAGAAAGTAGAGGGTAAAAAGTTGGAGCTGGTAAATGGAGAGCATGGAGAATGGTGAGCTGTCAGTGAGTTATAGGTGGAAAAGGCAAAACATCAATGATGTTGGGCATCATGGGAAAAATTGTCTGATAATGGATGACTGAGTTGCTTTGTTTGAGAGAAAAAAATTAAAATTATTTGAGAATATTGCTATTGGTTAATTATCTTATATATAAAACATATTTATATATCCAAAAAAGATAAACACAAGATGATGGATGAATTACCATGGTAGAAGAACTCAATTACATATTCAAATATGAATAAATGCAATTAATGAAATTAGTCGCTGCTGTAATTAACAGAGCATCTCATTGTAATATGAAAGCTAATTTCTTTCATATAGATTAATGAAGAGTCTTAAAAAAGTCATTCTTCTCCATTTTCAAAGATCATAGTTATAGACCAGAAGTTATATAGTAAAGACAACTTATATGTATCTCTTCCTCCAAAGCTGAAAATTAACTTGAGTACACATAATTTGTATGCATTTCTTGAAAGTGAACTTTTAATTCACAGGAATAGCATGAAAACTAACCTTATAAGGAAAATATTTTTTTTCTTTCATTACCTCAAAGCATGCAGAGCATACCTCAGGACTCAGCTTAGATGTGCCTTCTCTGGGAAACCTTGCAAAAACCCTCAAAGCTCCTAAGAGTTCCCATGACAACAGATGTGCACATCATGTTCCCTCCCATTTATCCTATCACCTGTTCACTAATCTGTCTCTGCCACTGTTCTGTGTCAAGTCTTTGAGGGTGTATTATACTCACAGTTGTATATCCAGTGCCTACCATAGTATCTAACACTACTCTGTGTTGATTAAATGTGTATACTATCACTTGGATCTCAATCTGACCCTAAAAGGTAAAGGTTGAGATTATAATCTATATTTTATAATGAAGAAAATGAAGCTCCAAGAGCTTCTGTGATTTGTACAAAGTCATACAAACAGTTAGTGAAAGAGCTGTGATTCAACCATTTGGTCAGAGAAACAAAGGAAGATGGAATTTTAAGAGGAGTAACCAAACAATTTTAAATGAAGCAGACATCTAGATTTCATTCAAACAAAAGGATACAGAGATAACTGGTAATCTTTGAGAGCAGCCTCAGCATAAGACCAAGGAATGGAAGTACAGATCCAGAAAATTTAGAGAAGAAAAATGGCAATGAAAGGGAAGTAACAGAAATAGCTGACTAATTTACAGAATTTTCCATTAGAGGCCACAAAAAAATGTGGTGGTCACTAAGAAGGCATCTTAAGAAAATTGTTTTCCAGAAGGAAAGACCTCTTGTACACTTGAAGCACAGAGCCAGGTTCCACCGCCAGGAAGATGGATAGATGTATTTTCCTTTACTCCTCCTGCTAAATACAACTAAAAAATTTGAACATTATATATGAGCCTAAGGAGACTCTGAACAGTAGAGATAAGGCAGATGGTCTGGACCTTCAGGCCTCAAATAACAACAGAGGAATGAGTTCCTTGAGTTTTCCCAGAGTTGGAGTGGAAGAAACCAGAAACACAGAAGTGCCAACGGGCAGAGAGAAAAAATACTGTCCCAACAAAAGCCTGCTCTCTCTAGCCAAAGCACCAAGAAAGGGGCAACAAGATAGAAAACTTTTAGATTATATTGGCTCTACTCCAGCCAAACATTACTCATGAAACTGTGGCCCCACCTCCACCCATGCTAGCAACAGCCAAATGCGGAGCTTAGACTTACACTCTCTTCCACCCTCTCCATGCTGTAATGAGTCCCTCCCTCCCACCCCAATCTGCTTCGGTGTGAGTGGAGTCCACATGGGATGCCTGGATTTCTATCCCCACCCAGCAGTAACCAGGTGCTTCTCCTCCTCCCCACTGGGGTAATGTTAGAGGAGGTCTAGTATAGAATCAGGACTTCTACCCTCACCCAGTAGTAATAAGACTAGGCCCATTACAGTGTCAGTGGAGGACACGCAGTGACCAGAACTCTCATTCCCCTTCCAGGAGCAACATAAAGTCTACACCCTTGGGTGTCAACAGATCCCAAGTAAGGAACTTGGAGTTCTGCCTGCACCTAAAAGTACGACATGGTGCATGTCCCCCTTCCTCTGCCAGAGTGATATCAGAGAAAAACAGCTAAAACAGATGGTTTAAATAAGATCCAGGGTCTCATAACATAACATGAAAATGTCCAGATTTCAATCAAAAATCATTTATACCGAGAACCGGGATATCTCAAACCAAAGGGAAAAAAGGCAATCAATAGATGCAAACACCAAGATGACAGAAGTGTTAGAATTATGTGACAGATTTTAAAGCAACTATGATAAAACGCTTCAACGAGTAAACATGAATAAGCTTCAAATAAATGAAAAAAATATAGAAAACCTCAAGAAATATGTAGAAAGTTCCAGGAAGTAGAGAATATAAGGAAAAACCAAATGGAAATTTTAGAACTGAAAAGCACAACAATTGAAATTAAAAGCTCAGTGGATAGAATCAACAGCAGAATGTAGGGGTCAGGGGAGTCAGTGAACTGAAAGCTATAACAGTAGAAATTACTGAATCTAGGAAACAGAAAAAAGAAACAGAAGAAAAATTAATAAAGCCTCAGGGGCCTGTAGGATTATAACAGACGATCTAAAATTCATGTCAAGTCACAGAAGAAGAGAAAGAGGATGGGGGTGAAAAGTACTTGAAGAAACATTGGCTGAAAACTTCTCAGATTTGGCAAGAGACATAAGCCTACTGATCCAGGAAGCTAAACAGGACAAACCCAAAGATATCCACACCAAGACTCTTTATAATTAAACTTCTGAAAACAGACCACCTCCTCCACCCCCCAAAAAATCTTTTAAGCAGCCAAAGTAAACTGGTACGACCACTCTGGAAAACAGTTTGGCAATTTCTTAAAAAATGAAACATTTAACTACCATAAGATTCAGCACTAACACTTCAGGACATTTATCCCAGAGAAATGAAGACATGTTCACACAAAAGCCTGTACACAAGATTCATGGCAGCTTCATTCGTAATTGCCAATGATCAGAAACAACTCAGATATCTTTTATTAGGTGAACAGTTAAAACGAGCAGTGGTATATTCAACCCAGGGAATACTGCTCAGCAGTTAAAAGTAACAAACTTGGCACATGAAGCTACCACAACTGCCAGGATGCATCTTCCAAGAATTATGCTGAGTGAAAAATGCCAATTCCAAGATATTATATACTGTATGATTTTATTTATATAACACTTTTTAAATGGCAAAATTGTAGAAACAGAGAACGGAGTGGGTGCCAGGGGCAAAGGAGTAGGTGAAGGTGGAGGGGCAGGGCTGTGGCTGTTATAAAGGGGGATCCTTGTGATGGAAGTGTGGTTTTGAATGTATCAACGTCAATATATTAGTTGTAATGTACTATAGTTTTGTAAGATGTTACCTTTGAAGGGTACTGGGGGTTTCTACATTATTTCTTACAATTGCATGTGAATCTACAGTGCTCATTTAGAACAAAATGCACGGAACCAGTAGAAAGGAAAAGACTGAAGATGAGAAGAAAATGTGAGAGAGAAACAGGAACAGAGAGTTTTACTTTTCATTTAGGAGCTCTCCCTGGTGTTCTCGCAGTTTCAATTCCAATCCAGCTGTTTATTAAGAAGTTATAACACAGAGGAGATCTCCATTGCATAATAGTCCTAATGGACCAAGTAGAGGCAATAATTAAAGATGGAGAGTAGCAAATACAAACACGATTTCTCTCTTCCCTCCTTCTATTCTCTCTGGTCAAATACTCAATTTAGAACAGCAGTTCTCAATCTTGGCTGAACATTGTGATCGTCAAGGGAGCTTTAAAAAAATACCATTGCCTGGATCCACCCTGCCCAAAGACTGATTAAATTGCTCTAAGGTATCTCTTGGGCATTAACATTCTTAAAGGTCTAGGAGTGTTGTTTGCAAAGTGTAGTAGCCAAGGTTGAGAACCAGTGGCCAAATGGAGTTCCACGGCCTCTTTGAATCTTATTTGTGGGTACACATCATGTGTTCGTTTCAAATTGAAAAGTAAGAGACAAGTTTGTGGCATTTTTAAACCATCTCACTGTGCCTGTAGTGATGAGGTTAAGTACATGTTTTAAGGTAGAGATTATATTTATAAATGAAATAAATTAACATGGTTGTTAGCTTTCCCGAACTGGGAAGTCCCCAAACTTCCTTGCCTGTCTCACCGGCCTTCTTCCAGCTCCTAGAACATTCCATGTTTTCTTTTGCCGCAGAGCTTTTTAACGTATGCCATTCTCCTGCACAGATCCAGAAGTCTCTCGCTCTCACTCTCATTTCTCGCTCTCACATACAACCCCATTCTTCTTTTACTTCTTTGTCTAATAAATCACTTTCAGTTCTCATTCAGTCTTCACCTCCTCAGAGAAGTCAGCCTTTTATGCTACTGTAAACCTCCTTCCCAGTATTTATCATGGTTATAATTTTACAATTATTTTATCATTATTGCATTAACGTCTCTCCACTAGAGTGTAAACTCTGTGTGGGCAGAAATCTCATCTATTTTTGCTCTCCATTTTATCTCCAGCCACCAGTGCCTGATGTATGATAGATGCTCTCTGTATATGATACCTGAATGAACCAGTCGTTCTCTCTTTAGAAACTTGTGTAGTGTTCACCAGAGATAGAGGATGTCATAAAAGCAGTTGCCTAGGAACAGTTCAGCTGAAAACTAGTTAATGTCATTTTGGGCAGATCACTAAATTTCCCTCGGGCTCAGTATGTACATCTGCTAAATAAGAATGGTCCTCACACTTAGCTGCACATTAGAACCACTGAGGAACCTTCTAAAACACCAATGTCTGGGACCCAACACAGATGTACTTATTTAACTGGTTTGAGGAGGAACCCAGGTATTAGACATTTTTAAATGCACCAAGGTGATTGAATATGCAATCAAAGTTGAGAACCACTGGTCTGGGCTTAATGAAGTCTAAAATCCGGCACAATTACAGAAGTTTGGGGTAATATAAAGCAACCCATCTCCTTTTGAAATGACCTTCCTTTTCTGTTAGAGGAATCACTCAAAGGAAACTGAGCCCATGATAACTCAGGGACAGAGACAAAATGAAAGCTATTTGTAACCTACCACATTAATTTTTTCATGCTTCTTTTACTTTTAATAGTGGTGGTGTTCACACTGCCATTTCTCTACAGACCTGGCCTGTTGGCACCCTATGAAGTGAGATTGCGAGATGGCGCTATGTGAGGTACAAGTAAATTGAAAATTAATTATTGACATAAAAACAGAGCAAATAAAAATTTGCTCTTTTGATTGTTAACTTTCTCATTTTCAAAATAACAGTTTAAAAACACATCTTTCCATGCAAACACTCAGAGGGATTAATCAACACTGAAGATTAATTCCCTGAGATGTTTCACTCTTTAACAGTCTCCTGGTTTGATTTTTAATATTTGGCCCTAAAAATGAAGTCTGATGCCAGATTTCCTTTGTTGTCACTTTTTAGCTGTAATTGACTCTAAGATATAAAAGAACTCATCAGGTTCTGTGACTGTTGACCATAACAGAGCAATATCCCTGTTCAAAGAACTAGGATTACAGAATGCAAACAAAAAGAGAGCTTGTTAGCCAGGCATGTGAGAGACTGCATCAGAAGCAAAGCCCGGACTGCGTCCTCCAGCTTCTTTCACGTTGTATTATTTTTTGTTATTGTTTACTGAGGTCGTGACATAAACCTCAGCTGATTAGTATAATGACTGGGATTTTAAACAAATCGTGCTTCGAAGTGATATGATTTTATTCTAATTAGAAAAGTTCGTTGGTATAAGAAACAAAAGCAATACGAGAGGAAGGATTTTTTACATTTCTTTGTAGCCCTGGAGATTAAGTGCACCTCTGTGGTGGTCTGTTCACAGGGTGTGGAAAACACCAGCACAATTTAAGTTATTGAGTAGCAATCAGGAAGAGATGTCTTCTTTATTCTTGAGAAGTGTAGACAACACATCTCCTCCTCTGCCTGAGTCAGTCTGATGCTCAGGTGAGGGCCTCTGAAGCCTGTTCACTTCTTACAGCCCAGAGTGGTACTCTTTGAGCCCATTCTTTAGTGGTTCAGTTACTTAGATGGCACCTCCCTGAGAGTTTAACTTAACTACTAAAAGTTAGAGGCCTGAATATACTCACATTATGTGAGGCATAGAGAAACCTTTTATTTAGGGAGTGATGAGGAGGGTAGAGGCAAGCAAATGGCTGACTTTCTATTCTTCTGTATTGAGGAAGAGAGAGTAAAAGAGAAAATTTTCCCTTTTTTCACTATATCCGTCGAAAAATAGCTCTGGCCGTAATCCACCAATAATCCCTCTTTGAGGATGAAGGCAACTTTGACCATTCACACTTTAGTATGAATTATGTAAATTAGAAAGTCAGCTCACTTTCCTCCTCAGGGAGTGAAGAGTGAGATTAATTTCAGAGCACAAGGAAAGAAGATTTGCGTGAGGTTTTAGGGTGGGAGATTTCAAATGAGAACTTCTGATGCCTGGGTAAGGAGGGAAGTCCAGGAGTAAGGGGTGTTATAGACATGGCAGACTAGAGGCTATTTGTACATTTGCCTTTATTTAGCCATTGAACTATGTGGCAGCAAAAAATATACTTCTTGCCACATTGGGTATGTACATTGCTATAGGGAAATAAGAGATTTTGTTATCTTAATCTAAAAATTAGAAAGTGTGACTTCCTTAGGAACATGTATACAGTTGGCCAAAGTGTAGGCGACCGCCCTCACAATCTATCTGGAGACTCAAACACTGATTAAAGCATTGCCTTTCATCCTCTCCTTGGTTCCCTAAGGCCAGAGAACTCTATACTGGGATTTATGTGCTTCCAGGACTCACAGAGTGTTCATGCAGTAGGCACACACAGAGAGCATAAGGAAATCAACTTCCAGGTCCTAACTGATCTACTAGAGAGGGAACTTGCAATCAATGTGTCAAGGTGTTACGCAGGTTCTTCTTTCCCACTTTCCCTTTCATAGTCACTCTTTTTTCGCTTTACTAAAGAAAGCCCTTTGCACCCTTCCAAAACTCACTATGGTAACCTCCAGAATGTCAAACAAAGGGACAACTGAAACTATTGAAGTAGGTAAGCCTCCCTTAATTAAAGCACTTAGGCAAGGCATGCGTCTTTCCTGTCTTAGACACATTTCTCTTACAGGTCGACCACGATGTTAGAAAGCAAGTACGTTGGTCCTTGTTGAAATGTTCTGAATTCCCATAGTGATGGCAGTGTTTCCTTAGTAACTCATTTTTTCTACCACCACCCCCAAAACTATTTTCAAAGAATATGTTTCTATGAAGAGAGAGTTCTTTGAAAGCAAAACAAAACGAAGCATAGATAGAATACTGAAGATGGTAGTGCTTTATTCCATTCCTGCAACAAAGTCCTGGAGAGCTCCCATACCCTATCTCTCTATTTGAGTGTCAAAAATTCAAAGTGAGGTATTTGTAACAAAGATGCATATTGACACATTTATTAGAATGGAACCATGAGGCCAAACTCTCCCTAACAAAAAGTGAGATTGTCAAGCCAATTGTCTGACAATAAGGACTGCTCTGCCAATTATCAAAGCTATCAAAGACATTTTCCATAAATTCAGTAAGCTAGATCTGCATCTCTAAAGTTTTGATAAAAATTTAAGTCATGTTATAAAAAAACTTGTATTGGCAAATTAGTATTGAAATTAACAATGTTTTTATTTCTCCAACCATTTTTGAGTGTAGTGAATGAAATAAGATGTCTTTAAGTGAAAGATAACGGATATAAGGAATAGTCATTTGAAAAATTTTGGTAAAATATTTTTGATACACTTCCCAGAACCTGGTAACGCTAATGCTGCTCTGCACTTCATATCAAATGCCTTTATAAGACAGGTTTCTGTTTTCCAAAATGAATTAAAAGTTGCCAGAGGTGTGAGGTAGGGAGTAGATGAATGGAGGAAGGGGATTGAAAGGTACAAACTTCAGTTATAAGTCCTGGGGATGTAATGTACAGAATGTAGCTATAGATAATTATACTGTATAGCATATTTGAAAGTTGCTAAGAGTGTACATATTAAAAGCTCTCATCACAAGAAAAAAATCGTAATTATGTACGGTGATAGATGTTAACTAGACTTATTTTTGTGGTGATCATTTTGCAATATATACAATATACAAATCATGTTGTACACATGCAACTAATATAAGGTTATATGTCAATTATACTTCCATTTAAAAAATGAATTAAAAGATGTAAGCATTAAAATTAATTTTTAAATGATTATTAGATTTGTTTTTAATTATTTTTTTATTTTTTAATTATATTCAACATTCAATGTTGAATATAATTAGTTTCAGGTATATAGCATAGTGCTTAGATATTTACATAATTTATAATATGATCCCCTATTGATAAGTCTAGTACCCACCTGGCGCCATATGTAGTTATTACAAAATTATTAACTATATTTCTTATGCTGTACTTTAACTCCCCGTGACTATTTTGTAGCTACCAATTTGTACTTCTTAATTCCTTCCACTTTTTCAGTCAGCTCCCCCAAACCCCTCCCATCTGGCAACCATCAATTCATTCTCTATAACTATGAGTTTGTTTCTGTTTTGGTCGTTCATTTATTTTGTTTTTTAGATTCTACATATAAGTGAAATCATGTGGTATTTGTCTTTCTCTGTCTGACTTATTTCACTTAGCATAATACCCTCTAGGTCCATTCATGTTGTTGTAAATGGTAAGATTTCATTTTTTTATGACAATAATATTCCATTGTATATATGTACCACATCTTTATTTAATCATCTGTCGATGGACACTTAAGTTGTTTTAATATCTTGGCTATTGTATATGAAATGTCTTTCTTTGTCTCTTGTTATAGCTTTTGTTTTATAGTCAATTTTTTTTCTGGTATAAATATTGCTACCCCAGCTTTTTTGTTTCCATTTTCAAGAAATATCTTTTTCTCTTTGTTTTCAGTCTAAATGTCTTTGATCTGAAGTGAATCACTGGTAGGCAGCATATGTAAGAGTCTTGTTTTCTTATACATTCAGCCACCCTATATCATTTAATCCATTTACATTTCAAGTAATTATTGATAAAAAATTTAGTTATTATCATGGTATTTTTCATATTTTTTATTTCTTCTCCTTCCCTTCTTCCTCCCCCTGCTCTTCCTCCCAGAAGTTCCTTTAACATTTCTTGTAATACTGGTTTGGTGTTGATGGACTCCTTTAGCTTTTTCTTGTCTGGGAAGCTCTTTATTTGTCCTATTTTAAACGACGGCTTTGCTGGCCTGAGTGAGTAACCTTGGTTGTAGGTCCTTGCTTTTTATTACTTTGATTATTTCATGTCAATCCATTCTGGCCAGTAAAGTTTCTGTTGAGAAATCAGCTGACAGTCTCATGGGTGCTCCCTTGTAGGTAACTTTTGCTGCTTTTCAGATTCTCTCTTTGTCTTTAACCTTTGGTATTTGAATTATGATGTGTCTTGGTGTGGGCCTCTTTGGGTTCATCTTGTTTGGGACTCTCTGCACTTCCTGGCTTGTATGTCTATTTCCTTCATCAGGTTAAGGACGTTTTCAGTCATTATTTGTTCAAGTAGATTTTCAATTCCTTGCTCTCTCTCTCCTCCTTCTGGTATCCCTATGATGCAAATGTTGGTACACTTGATGTCTCAGAAGCCCCTTAAACTATCCTCATTTTTTAAATTGGCTTTTTTTTTTTTCTTTTTGCTGTTCTAATTGGGTGTTTCCTGCTATCTTGTCTTCCAAACTGCTGATTAGATCTCTGCTTCATCTAATCTGCTGTTGATTCCATCTAATGTGTTCTTCTTTTCAGTTATGTATTCTTCATTTCTGACTGGTTCTTTTTTTTATGATTTCTATCTCTTTGTTTAAGTTCTGAGTTCATCTTTTCTTCTCCTAAGTTTATTGATCATCCTTATAAACAGTGTTTTGAACTCTATCTCATAGATTGCTTGCCTCCATTTTATTTAGTTCTTTTTCTGGAATTTTTTCCTATTCTTTCATTTGAGACATGTTTCTTTGTCTTCCATTTTGACTGCCTTCCTGTGTTTGTTTCTATGTATTAGGTAGATCTGCTACATCTCCCAGTCTTAACAGGGTTGCCTATGTAGTAGGGGTCCTGTGGGGCCAGTGGTATAGTCTCCCTGTTCACCTGAGCCGGGTTCTCTAGGGGTGTTCCTTGTATGGGTTGTGTGTATCCTCCTCCTGTAATTGAACCTTGATTGCTGTTGGCACTTCAGTGAGTGGTTTTGACTCTCAGGCTGCCTGGCTGTGAGGATTGTCTGTGACTATAGTGGATAAGCTGTTTTGCAGGGGCTGACCCTACAGAGCAGGATTCACTTTAGTGGCACTCTGGTGCCTGCCGAGTCCACCCTTTTAGTGGTGCTCTGGTGTGGTCTGAAGCTAGCCATTAGGTGTGTTGGTTCTGGAACCTCTTGGGAGGGCCTCCAGCACAGGCTCAGTTCAACTGCTGCCTGTGCCTGGCCTGGGACCGCTTGGTAGTTGCCTGTGCTGGGCTTGGAGGTGCCTGGGAGAAGCTATGCTGTGACTGAGGCCAGCTGCCACTAGTGTCAGGACCCACTTAGCAGGAGGTACAGGACTATCTTTGAGATAGCCACAGTTTTCTCAGCTATCACAGGTTGGCAGCTTGTGAGGAAAGCTGCTGAAAGAGATTTAGGTTTGTGTGTGGGTTGGTTGGAGCAGGTCTCAAGAATTGCCAGGGTGGGGTGAGAGTGGTATTAGAGAGATTAATGGAGACTCAGATTTGGCACCTGCCTGTGCCTGCTGGCTGTGGGGAGGGAGTGCTGAACAAAGGAACAATAGGGCATGCCAGCACTGGAGAGAGCTGCCCCTCCAGGCCTCACCCTGAAGTCAGACAATTTGTTTCCTCCCCTTATGTCCCTGGTGCTTCTCAAGCTGCTGTTCCTTTGCTGGAATTTAGGGCATGTGTTTGTGAGTGAATCTCTGCCGACCCTTTAAGAAGATGCCTGGGCCTGTACTAGCCTTTTGTCTCACCTAGATAGAATCCCCACTGCTTTTCACAGCCAGCTGTTGTGAGGACTTCTCTTCCCAACACTGGTGCTACGTGCTCGGGAGCCTTGTTTCTCAAGGAGGGACCTCAGCTGAGATATCCTGATTTTTAACCAGCACATATGGGTGTGGGCATCTCTGTCCCGCCTTCCAGTATTGATGTGGTTTCTTCTTTATGTGCTTAGTTATAGGAGTTCAGCTCAGCTGGTCTTCGGGTGGGTCTCAAGGGTGGTTTTTCTATAATTTAGTTGTAATTTTGATGTGGTCATGGGAGGAGGCGAGCACAGCATTTACCTGTTCTGTCATCTTGCCTGGAAGTCTCCCTATTAATATTAGATTTAATTAACTAATTAAAGATTTGACAAAATAATTTTAAATGAAATACATTATATTAACTTGATTATTAAGTAATTATTAAGCAATTACCCTGTGGTTTTTGACATGTAACTCAAAATTTTCAAATAGTTGGGTGGTATTATTATAACACAATTTCATCTACTTATTTACATGAACAACATTTCCAGTATATGTCTATAAAAATGAAAAATAGCAATCAAATTGAGTATGAGCCCTGTTGCATCCTAGTAATAAATATTAATCTAGGAATATATAAGCTAGATTAACAATAAGAATAACAACAAACCATTAAGAGTTGAATTTCCAGTAACATTTTACTTGGATAATTTATCAATCTTATAACCTACATATGTTGTTTTGATCACTTTTATACTACTAATAATATTTATATATTACTACTAAGAATTATAATTTTTTCATTCAGAAGAAAAATTTTAAACTTTTTGTAGCCTCGTGGTAAGAGAACATTTTTTAAAAATTCTAATCTATATACTTTTTGTTTATTTCAGAGAACTATGATAGGGTAATCAATAAAAGATTTCAAGGATGAAAATATATTATGTTTGTATAATAATTAATGGGGGAAATAGAAGGTAAGTACAAGTTAAAGGAGCAAATGAGTGGTATAATTATTTTTACTAAAAAGAGACTGGGCCTGTTTTTTAATTAATGATAATGTATATCTAATCTCTGGTATTTAAATTCCATTGGATATGTTTAAAAGAGTGGTAAGAGTTTAGTTTTGAATATTGATAGACTTCCTTTATAACTAAGAATTTTGCACGTTAACTTGAAAAATATACAAAAGGTACATAAGTTTTCAAAATTTGGGAGGCTGGCATACATGAGCAAAAATGTTTTGGAGACCCTTGTCTTAGAGCTTTCCCTTCTCTTCCAACGAACGTCTCCTCCTCCTGTTCCCTCAAGACCCTCACTGCTTCTTCCCAAACTGACATGCTGATGCTCACTTTGGTGTGGGTGACTGTTAATCACATACTTACTCTTTTCAAAAGGCATTTGTGTTGTACCAGGGTTTCTTGGAAATAATAATGTGATCTAAAAGAATGATGCTTAAATGAGAATTTTCAGTGATGGTCAAAGGTGTTTGAGGCAAGAGGGAAAGTTCCCAGAACTCACATGGGTATTTTGAGATTTGTTGGGCCCTCTCTGATTGCAGGTAATACAGGGCTGTCAGGAGAGCCCAGCCAGTGAGAGCAACATTGGAAACTGGGGATCAAATAGAATTTCCGTTAAACTCATGACTGAGGAAATTAAACTCACTAGAAACATGCTGCTTTTATAATTTAACAAAGATATTTCTGACATTGCCTGCTACAGTATTTTGATAGATGTGTATATACACCCAAAATAAGATTGAAACTCGTTTAAAAGTAAAAGAAGGACACTAACATCTTTCAAAAGAAGCCAATCATTTGCATTCTTGGGTTTCTTTGTTTTTTTTTTTTTACATTGCAGTGACTGAATCCCCGCCCCTCCCCCCACCCTCACACACACAGAGCTCTGTGTCAAGAAAACACCTTTTTTTTTTCCCCATGACAAGAAATCCACTTAGGAGGCTAAAGTCATTGCCTTGATGACTGTGTTGACTATTAAATTTATCTTGCCTGGAAGACAAATACAAGCAGCCAGCTTGTTCACAGAGGCCTCCATGTGCTTTTGGGAAAACGACTGTGGACGTCATATTGAAGGTGCTCAAGAGCATCGTTTTTACAAATGAAGAATTATAAATTATAAATGTGGTTGTCCTTGGCACTAGTTAAATTCATCCTGCCTATTTGTCTGGATTTCTGCAATTGTCAAGGTCTTGCTGGATGTTAACATATCAGCTTACCGGAAAAAAAAATTAGCAAGTGCCAGGCGCAACATAAGATATGGTTCCTAGCCTTAAGAAACCTAAAATCCAGCTGAATGGACAAGATTTGTTCTTAAAGAAATGGCAGACAAATACAAACAGTCTTTATTGTCATTTCTCCTGTGCTACAGTTCATGTGAAGAGGATTTCATTTGGAGCTAAGCTCACAGGGGAAGGAAGGTACATGGCATGGTACAAGACTTGACTAGGGCCTTGAAACCAAGATAAGACTTTGAATAGTTAGGAGAGTCAACAGGTTCTTTCAAGCCACAGGGAAATGCTCACATATTGTGTTCACAGAGTAAGTAGTAGACAGTGCTCCTTAGAACAGTGAGTTTGAAGAGAGGGAGCAGGACAGGGTCATCTCCAACATACACACACACATATGTGAGCTTACTTTCTAATTGTTCACTCACAACTTTATATAAAATATGCTGCCCAGATTGATCCTGGCTAATAGCACCTGCCTGGGTAATAATAATCTACTATTTCTGAGCCCCTACCATGTGCCCGGCACTGCAGTAGACCCTCTAAGTAAATACATTATTTGTACATTTAATGATCTCATATGGCAAACTTGTCTCTGGACTATATAAAACTGACATGCACTGGAGAATCTAAAAAATAGCATTTTCCCAACCTACGTGTCCATCTATGGATGAATGGATAAAGAGCTTATTACACACACACACACACACACACACACACACACACACATACACACACACATACACACTGGAATATTATTCAGCCATAGAAAAGCAAGGAAATCCTACCATTTGTGACAACACGGATGGATTGTAAAGACATTGTGCAAAGTGAGGTCAGTTAGAGAAAGATAAATACTGTACGATCTCACACACACATCAAACACATAGAAGAAGAGATCATGCTTGAGGTTACCAGAGGCGGGAGGTGGGAGGAGGGTAGTCAAAGGTACAAACTTCTAGTTATAAGATAAGTAAATACTGGAGAGGTAATATACAACATGATGCCTATAGCTAACACTACTATATGACATATATGAAAGCTGTTAAGAGAGTAGATCCTGAGTTCTCATCACAAGGAGAAATTTTCTTTTTTTATTGTATCTATATTGCCTATTGTGGTAATCATTTCACAATATATATAAATCGAACCATCATGCTGTATACCTTAAACTTATTCAGTAATGTATGTCAAATATTTCTTAATAAAATTGGAAAATAATTAAATAAAAAGTGTTTTTCAACCTTTTTGATAATAAAATAAAACAATTTCTAAGACTAGGGAGAAAAAATTATCATAAAAATTAATTTTTCTTTTACATGTATGTTGTATGTGTTAACAGCGTCCAGTGTATGAAGTGAAGTACAACTTACCTCATGACCCATTAATCAAAGCTGATATTGCCTTTCATTTTCCCCTTCCTATCCTCTAGTCTACAGGCATCTTTTCTCTTCCCCATAAAAACCCATTGTAATGAATGTTTGATATACACATAACAACTTAGATATATGCGTAAATCTGCTTCATCAGCCACCTTGGTATGCCCTGCAACACGGAAATAGATTATCACTCTTCAGCGAATAATTGCAATGACTACAAAAGTCCAAGGAAATCCAGGACCTTGCTGTCTTCATCCTGGTTCAGTGATATAGTAACATAGCCTCTGAGTGGTAATCTTCCAACCTGGCTACACTGCTAGAGAGAGTTTAAAATATTCAGATTCATGGTACTCTTCCCGAATTTACTAAGGAAGAGTCTCCCAGCTCTGTCCCAGGAATCAGTGACTTAAATATTTTCCTTCACATGATTCTGATGCAGAGGCAGTCTGTGATCAGGTGTTTATCCTCAGGCCTAACCCAGTACTTGTCAGTGTTTGTTGAATGAATTAAACTTAATCGACCACTCATGACAGAACCTATGGTATTGCTCAAGAGTCATAAAGTTTTATCTACAAAAAAAGTGTGTGTTAAGTTTGAAACAATAATTACAATGCTATTTTGAATAAAAACCAAGAATAGTGAGAATGTTTTAATGCTGAGTTGTATTGGCCTACAGCCCTTCAGAGTTCTTCTAAACTATGTAGGTTCTGTGCTTCCCTTAAGTGTTCTTGCAGCCCTGTTCATTTCAACCTATTCATTCATTTTTACATTCAGCAGTTTGCTCAAACAAACAAACAACAAAACAAGGTTTTTATTCATTTTTCATGGTTTGTCTTCTGCAGTGCTTCAAACCTCTGACAATTTATATACACCTAGTTTTTCTGCTATAATGTTGGCTTCCTAGAGAAGCAGAATGTTGTGGCCATATGCATCGTTGTAGAAATATGAGAAGATGGTGCTGATTTAACAGCTCCTTCAGTTTATGTTGGAGTAACAGTTTCCCTTAAAGTAGTGGTGGGTGTGTTTGTTTCCCATTCAAGAGTTGAATTCCTTAATGTGTATCACACATCTTAAATCTCAATATGCTGCTCACTGTTTTAGCTCCAAAAATCACTAAATTCAAATCGTCCCAAGAGATGCAGTTACTCCCTTTTTCAGACTGCTAGTATCACTACTTTTACATGTCCTTATTCCACTTATAGTGGAACATACGGAAATCAGGCATTGGAAATCTGAAGACTAACACTATTAGTATAAATATATATGATAAATATTCAAAGAGCCTTCTAAAGCCTCCTGAATTTATGATTTTCCCAGGCATTATTTTACTCTAGGGTAGTGTGGGCACTTTTGGAAGTAACGGAAACTCAAGTCAGTGAATTTAAGCAAAAGGAGAAAGTATTGGCTCCTGTAACAGAGAAGGCTACTTAGATAATTCACAAGATTGAAAGAAGAGCTTAAGGAATCAAGTCTCAGAGACTGGTCCAGAAGAATTGCCTTCAGATCTCTGTCTTTATTTTCTCTTGACTCTGCTTGTCTTTCCTTGGCTTTATCCTGCAAGGAGGGAGGTTCTCCCATGTGTAGAGAAGAGGGCTGCTGGAAACCCAGATTCATACCTCTCAGCTTGACAGCTTCAGTAGAAAGACAACATTTTTCTTTCAGAGTCCATGTATCAATCCAAGAAAAGATTTCTATTGGTCTCACATGAGCCCTGTTCCTACCCCTTTGAACATAGTTTCTTAGCTTTTACTGTATGTAAGAATTATCTCAGATGCTTTTGAAAATTCGGGTTCCCAATTACCACCAGCAGAAATTCCAATTCAGTAGTTAGGAAAACCATATGAAATGGAGAAGAGGTGGTTTTCAGAAACAAAGGGACACTAGCCAAACAAACAAAAAAATACATCTGTAAACGAGCTTTAGGGTTTGTGATGTCCACAAGCATCTGTGTGGTATAGCATTAATGCCATAAAAGCATAGAGGTGGGGGAAAAAGAAACTTTTTAATGAAAATATCACAGCAGTTCATTTATCTAGTTACAAATGACAAATTTATTAGCTACTTAAGTGTCTAATGCCTTGTCTATACAAGTAAATAAAAACCAGTGTCATCTTGAAAATGTGACGTACCCCTTTATGATGTTAGTTAAGCATGTCTTTAAAATGCTAATTGCTATCTTCTGAATGTTTGTGTCCCCCGCAAAATTCATATGTTGAAATCCTGATGCTTGACACGATGGTATTAGGAGGTGGTACCTTTGGGAGGTGCTTAGGTCATGATGGTGGAGCCCTCACGAATAGCATTTGCGCCTTATAAAGCAGGCCCCACAGAGCTCCACTTCCACCATGTGAGGACACCACAAAAAGGCACTGGAAGAGTGCCTTTATTAACCAGGAAGAGGGCCTTCCACTCAACCATGCTAGTGCCTTGATCTGGATTTCTTAGCCTCCAGAATTGTGACAACTAAATTTCTGTTCCTTATAAGCTACCCAGTCTTAGACTATAATGAACAATGCTGTTGACGCACTTGAGAAATGTTATCCACACTTTTGTTGGCATTGCAATTAAGACTTTTTAGTGCACTAACAGCGGAGACTAGGAAGCAATTTTAAGAACCTCAAAATTAGTTCTTATTCTGTGGACCCAGTATGAGTAACATGCGATTCTCATCAGTAAAGACAGAGAACCCACTTATTCAATGTTGTTATAAGTACCCATTAAAAAAGAGACACTATTCCAGTGTTAAGGAAGACTCAAAATCCCTACCCTCTTGAGCTTACATTTGAGTCAGGAGACAGACAGTAACTAAGCACACACTCTTATAATAAAGTGCCAAATAGTGATAAGTGCAATGAGGAAAAATAAAGCTGGGTAAAAAGAGTAACAGGAGTGTGACCTTAGCTGAAAGTCAAGGAAGGCTTTTCCAAGGAGATGACATGGGGATGAAGTAAGAGCACAAGCCCTGTGTGGATCTGGCGGAAGGGCACAAAGACAAAGACCTTGAGGTGAGAACAAGCTCGGTGTGTTCACGTCAGTGTGTCTACAGCAGGAAGTGATGTGGTGGGTGATGATATTGGAGAGGTGGGCAGGGAGCAGATACCGTAGGGCCTTGTAGTCCACCGCAAGGAGTTGTGGTTGTATTCTAAATGTGGTAGAGAGCCATTGCAGTATTTCAGGGGTAGCAGTGGTGAGATTCAGTTTTTAACTTTTGTAAGGTCGGATTTTTCTGTCTGGCATAGAATTAATGGCCAGAATAGAAGCTAAATGATTGGACTGCAGTTCATAAAAGCTTGTCCTGAGGTGGTAGCAATGGAGGTGATGTGAGACAGGAGCAGATTTGGGATCTTTTTTGAAATGTAATACACTGTATTGCAGACAAAGGGGAAGAGAGTGTCAATAAGAAGAGAGTAGGAACTAATGTGAATAATTGCCTAAAATAGGAAAAAGGTCTTGAATTGAACAAGACGTCAGTTACTATTTTTAAATAAAAGAAGAATATTAGTAGTGATCTTTGAGAGAGGCGCATATAGAGTGTTGGGGAGGGACAGGTGTGAAGGAAGGACAGTGATGAAGAAGATCAGGCAACAGACCCAAGATGGCCCCTTTGAAAGTCTTGTTTTTACTAAGTCCATGCAGCCCTCCTTATCCTTAATTATAGATCAGAATACAGAGAGAAATTCACTTATCTCCTAACTCTTTAAGAAATATCTATTGACTTCTGCTTCCACACCTGAAACAGGATAGCTTGAGACTCAAACTGTAACAAGAGCAGGAAGTTTACCTCTAATATCTAAAGAAGGTGACCATATTTATTTAAATGTAAATCACAAATCAAAGTTTATGCATGGTTATCTTTGGGGACATTGATCTCTATCTTTCTCCATCTCTTGGAATTGGCTGTTCCAAATTAATTAAACTCTTATGAGAGAAGAGGACTCAGCTAGAAGGCAGATAATTAAATAGCTTCTTAGACTTTGTGATACTTTTTTTTTTTCACAAAAGAAACCGAAATTAGTTGCTTTTACATCAGGGATTCCACTGGTTTGATCATTTTAAAGGGATTGGTATCTTCCTTTTGGGTTCAGCAGCCACCAGAGGATTTATCAACATATTTCAAAGCAACTGGGTGAGTTGCTGTGATTGGTAGAAATATATACAGGAGCAGGAAGGACTACACAGTTATGTAAATAGAGTCATTTAGCTTCCTCTCGGAGGATAAGCAATGTTCTAATAAGGGAATTGAAGTTAAATTTGGTGAGAAGGTTTCACAGATTCCAGTAAAAGGATTTTGCTTTCCTTTTTTTAATCTTTTTTTTTTTTTTTTACCTTAGGCAGATAAACAATTAAAACACCTACTGTAAACTCAAGACTATGTGATGCATACAGAATCACGGTCCCAGGTATGAACAGTGAAAAAGCTAATTGTGTGAATAAGGCAAGCACATAAGAGTCAATGATAAATCATCTAAGGGAATATATAATGAAGGGCTAAGCCATGTGCAATAGATATGTTAAAGGATGTTTCAATCACATGGGATTATTTCTTGTTCTCTAAGAATTCCAGGCCTTTTCTAGGATCATGAAAGGTCAATTGCAACTTCCATATTAATTAAGAGTCATAATTAGGTAGGTTGCATGCCTTCACACCTTGTCTTTTTATTTTCTGAAGAATTAAATTTAAATACCTTAGCATGTCATTCAAGATATATGGCTGAAGACTATTTTGGGGTATGAGGAAAAGGAAACCTAACTCAAACTGGCTTTAACAGAAAAGGAAATTCATTAGCTCATATAACTAGTCTCACGGTGAGTATATTTTCATGCACGATTTCATCTAGGAGCTCGGTTTCTCCCAAGCTTTCTGGGAAGCCTTCTCCTGCATTGCTTTCAGTTTCAAATTCTATATGTTACATCTGGACAGCTCCAGGCTCACTGTCCCAGTAGACAAAGAGCATGTGCTTTATTCCTAAAAGGCTCAACAGAAGGTTCATTGCATCTCTTGTTTCTGATTGGATTGAATGTCCATCTCTGAACCAATGACCAAAGTCAGAAGGATGTGATGCTCTAATTGGCCAGAACTTATTAACATGGCTTCCCTTGGATATCCTTTTGCTGTCTTTAGAACAGTAAAACAACATACCTTAAATACAAGTTTCCTCACTTAGGCCTTGTATCCCCAGCTTTATCTCTTGCTATTCCTTGTTCAGACCCCAATGTTCCAATCCCAAGAGATTAATTGCTGTTCCCTAAGGACCTTAGGCACTTTTCAAGATTAAGAGCTCATGTCTATGCAGTTCCCACTGCCTGTGATGTCTTTTCCTCTCTTCAGAAAAATTTAGTCTGACAGTTCAAGACCTAGCTCCTTCCTGACCTGAGCTGACGAAGAGTCCTCCAGGAAGTGTAATTAAGAACATACATCAAATGTTGGGTATAACACCCTCTTCAGTGAAAGTAGTCATTAGGTTTCCATCTCCTGACTGTGGATGACCATCCTTCTTTCTCTACAGAAGGCAGGAAATCATGTTGAAAGATTTGGCCCACAGTTTGAGGGCCAGACTAATTGGAAAGGTGGCAGGAGAGAATCAGGCTGGTTCTGCTGGCCTAGAGAGTGGCATGTGAATCAGAATAAGAGTGGGCAATATCTGTGTAGCGCCATTTGAGAAAAAGCTGAATCAGCACTGAGGATGGAGATTCTGGGTGGGAGCCTAGCATCAAACAAGTCAGGCTGGGGTGAACTAACAAGAGCAAATTTGAGACTGAGATTCAGGTAGAATGAGTCAGGCTCTGAAGGCAGTGTAGACATGCATGACAAGAAGAGTGAGGGTGTGCAGGTACCAAAACCCAGACAAAACTGGACTATGAGAGAGTGTTGCTTCAACTACTTTTCATCCAAGAATGTGCCTGTACTGTGTTTTTATCCTCCTAGTCTAAATGGTTTGTACAGCTTCTGTTGGAATGTTAAAAATAGTATAATATCTGAAGGGGAGCTCTGAGATATTTGGAAAGAAAAGAAGATTCAATTGAATAATCATTATGATTGCACCTCAGAGTTTGAGACTTGGGCCCTTAGTTCTAGATCTAAGTCATATTACAACCCACAGAAATAAAAACAAGTTAATTCCCATAGACTTGAAGAAGATGATATATTGATTACATTATTTGGCTCCCATATAGCCAAAATTATTTTACACTAGAGGCCACGTGACTATGGCCACAAACAGTGAGCATATGGCCTAGAGGGTGCTTTCCTCCCTAGCAGTTATATTTCCAGTACACCCAGGGCCCAGCACAGCCACAGCTGTAATTGGCAGACAGCTAATACGGCTGGCTGGTTGTTTGCTTGTCCTTGTAAAATTAAGCGTGACAAGCCAACGAGGGGTGGAGCTGTGCCTGTTGTAAACACATTTAGAATTCAAGAAAAGCAAAGTGTAGATTTGAGAATTTGATTTGTGAAACTCATAAGTATTCATTCATTTCTTAACCATAGTTCGTTAAATTTAACAGTTGTGTGATTCCAAATCCACAGATGACAACCGCAGCATATTTTGGGCAATAAATTAGTAGCTGTTTTAAGAAACAGGAATGATTTAACCGTGTATTGTGGAATAGTAATAGAAGCACTAAAATCTGCCCTTTTACCTCCAAGGGGTTTGTTTTAAAGGTTTAGATTGCAATAATAATCATTCATTTAATCCTTAACCATGTAAGCAAGTCCATTTTCACAGGCAGTCATTTACTTGTAATAAAAAGTAATTTATGGTACATGATATTGATTTACATTTATACCTTTTCTCCATGGCAGTGGCATAATGCTCTTTGGTTGTTCTAGTGGAAAGTGCTTTACAATTATCTGATGTCTGAAACAAAAATATTACTTGTATTTAAAAAGTAAAAGTTCTGGAAGGGCCGGGAATAGGTGTGAGTTACAGAGCCTAAGTCAGCGCTGAAGGGTGCCCCCTTCACTTTTACATCTTGTGGTAAATACCATTGATACATGTTTTTATGACAATTATTGCATCTTTTTTCATTGGTTTTACTTTTGTCTGTATTGAGTATTTCTTTTTTTCCTTCTACAGCCCTTTCCCCAGCTATGCGCAGACAGATCAGCTCACTTTGTCAACTGAGAACTTCAGGGAACAGTAGGACTCCAATGAAGACATTAAGCAGCTATCATTAGCCAACAACCAAAATATCTGTTAACCACTAGATAAAATAAGAGTGAGCAAGGGCCACTGGATCTGAACTAAGTATTTTCCCAATGGGAGGGTTAAACTTCTGCTGATTGACATACCCATGATCCAGATTAACCTTGTGGCATAGCGTTTATATAATTATATCATTGGCTTTGAAATGAGAATCTTACTTTCAGAGATGCTTCAGAAGCAATTGTTTTACTTTTTCTTGGAACCTGAGATGCCTACAGAGATAGCCTGGTCCATGTTTTATCTGCAAACATGTCTTTTAGGATTTCCCCAAGGATCCCATTTAGATGTATAACAAAGGCGTCCATATGGGAAATTCTTATACACTGAGTAATTTATGAATTTGTCACAGTGTCCAAGGTAAAAGAGAAGCTGAGTTTAATGTGTCAATGAGGAGAGGGTGGAGGGAGCATCAGCTTTCCCGAAATCTTCCAAGGAACCTATAATATTCAAGCTTCTACTTCTAAATTATACTATTTTACCCATATGATTATATATAATTCAATGATTTTTTTAGTCACCTTTTATCTATTAGCATTAGCCAAATCTTCTACATTAATTTTTTTTTTTTTTTATAGAGGTCTGTGGACCTTCTCAAGGCCTCTGTCTACACTGGACTTGTGTGACCACTCTTTGAAACTGTCTTCTCCCTTGGATTCCACAGAAGCACTAGTTCATGGGTCTCCTTCTGCCTTGTTCATCTTTCCTCCTTGAAATCTTTTATGAGGCTTTTTCCTTTGTCCACATCTGAATACTTATCAGTGTACAATTCTTGGTCCTCTTTCTCTCACAAGATGATCTCACTTGCCCTCTGTTTTAATCAGCATCCATCTACCAGCTAATGACTCACCCCTCCCAGCCCAGTGAACTTTGTACCCTCACATCCAAATATATGCTGAACACCCCCATTTGAATGTTCTGTAGCAACCCACACTCAAAATATTTCCAAAGCAGAATGCCTCAACCTCATCCTACTGACCTGTACCCTCTTTATTGTTCTTTCTAAAATTAAAACAGTTGTAATCCTCATCCTTGCTCTTTAATCTTGACCAGCCCACCTAGGCACATAAAATCAATACCTATCTACACTATGCCACCCTGAACAAGCCTGATCCCGTCTGATCTTGGAAGTTAAGCAAGGTCAGGCTTGGTTAGTACTTGGATGCGAGACCACCTAGGAAGACCAGGTGCTGTAGGCGTAAAAATTTTTAAAAAATAAGGGATTGTAAGCTGACAAGGTCCTTGCGGTCTATGAGGTCAACCAAGGGTTGCTTCGCCTAAAAAAAAAAAAATCATCATCTGTGCTAAGTAGTTGCTATATCTGCCCCAGATTTACTCCTTGTCGCCTTGTTATTACTCTTAATCAAATGGCTCTGAGACTCCAGGTTTGACTGCAGACTTGGCCTCTGACCTTGACAGTTTGGTAATCTTTGGTCTCCTTTTTTGCTTCTTGAACTTCAACTTCCTTTTTAAGACTTGTTTCTATCTCTTTGACTGCATTGTCCCCCGCAATCCTGGCAGAAAACTTCCTCAGGCAGTCAGGCTAACTTCCTATGCTGCCCCCCACTGGTGAAGGATGAGCCAACCTCCTCCTGACTTCCACACTTTGCTTGACTCCTCCGTCACCTTCCTTCACCTTCTCACATGGAATAAAGCACTAAGTTGTCATCGAACCTGTTCTGGACTCTCCTTTACATCCTTGCTGACACTGCATTAATTTCAGCCCTCATCCACACTTCCCTGGATTATTCAAACAGCTTCCACATGGTCTCCAATCTCCTATTTTGTTCCGCATACTGCAGCTAGAATGATTGTTCTAAAATGCAGTGCTGATCATTCCTTTGCTTAAAACTCATCAGCAAATATTTGCAACCCTGATATCTCATTGAAAAAAAATATCCACGAAACATTTCAAATATATTGATTTTGGCTTCAACTCAGTGGATCTGAGATGAGGCTCTTGTCTCAGTGTGCTGAAAGAAGTCCTTGGGGTACTCCGATGTGCGACTTCTTTAGCATGGCCCCCCCCAAGTCCACTGTGGCCTGCCTTTACCCACATTTCCATCTCACCTCCTGCTCCAGGAGAGCTGGAAGGTATCTCTTACCTTTCTCTATCCTTGGTGTTCATTGCCATTAACTGGACAACTGCAGAATGACAGCAAGTATTATCAAAGAACCAGAGCTGTTTTTGAGGTCACTAAGTAGCCTGGAGCCACAGCTTAAAGAATTCCTAATTGTTCACACTGTAATTCAGTGTATTCTTTTTCTTAATTCCATGTTCGATGCTATTTCTGTAGAGTATTAGACAAAATAATTCCTCACCCTACTTGGTATTTACACCTTTAAAATATTAATAGACTGCTTTTGTGTCCTCACTTAGTCATCACTTAACTAAGCAGTGTACCTTTTGCTTCCACACTATGAATTTAGAAACCCATTCCTCCATAAGGTGATAACTATTCCTGAATCATTCCATTCTTTTATGTAGTTCTTAAATTGTGGTTTTTCTGCTTTGAATAGCTAGATTGTAAACCCATTGAGGAGAGCAATTATGACTTACAATTATGACCTCAGCATCATTGTTACCTCTTTCATGCTTGACACAGACCTGGGCATAAAATACAAGGAGGGGAGGAAAGGGAAGATTGAATTTTTCAAGATTCCTGCAATTAAAAAAAAGTCTTGAATTTTTCAAGACTTCTGTCATTTTTGTTTTGTCCTGTTAACTTCTGTTTAAGATGCTCTTACTCTTACCACTGGATATTTTAGATATCAGTATTTCTGATTGAACTGTGAATAAGCTTATTCAGGAATAAGCTTATTCTTTGCTAAGAAAGAAAATCTAGGAGAAAATGGAATACTTTGCATTGTTTTACATCTCTGGAAAAAGATTGATCACGTCATATAACTTGAGAATTTGCCAGCTATCCAAATGATGCTTCTATTAAGCTGCATAAATTATCATTTTGGATCTGTTTTGTAAGAAGTTGTATTTGGCTACAATCCAATGAAATGTACCAAAATACAATTTTCAAGGCATTCAGAACCGTACCTCTCATTTGATTCTGTGCATGCCCATGTAGTAGCTGGAAAATATTCATGAAGTTTCTATTACTGAGTGAAATAATTCAAGACCCACTTCAGTAAATCCTTGATAATTTATAGACCCCCTCTGCACTGACAGCCCTCTCAAGCATCCCGTTCTGTTCTAAACACAGCTTCAAGAAGAAAAGTGGGGTTTGTTTTGTTTTGTTGTGTTGTGTTTTTACTAGGAGAAGAATAACTCTTGGGCCCTACAACAGTGAAAACCACAGAACACCTAAATTTCAGACAGAGAACACTGATTTGTTGTTAGGAATATTAGAAAGAAAAAAGCCCTGTGCCAGTGGAGAAATAGATCAAAACCAGGCTAGCCTTTGAGAGCTAAGGGACATGGAGAAGCATGGGCATCCAAAGAGACAAGAAAGAAGGAATGCAGAGAGAAGAGATGGTGTGTAACTAAAGCAGCAGAGATAACAAGTTGTGGACTTCATGAGCTTGTTATAGTTGTTGCAATGGAAGTCATGGAAAGACAGAAAAGAGAATGGTTCTGTTGTCAGAAAGTGGGAAGCAAGTGACACCAACATACACCCTGGTGACCCCTGGAGCCAGTTGTGTGTGTTCATTAGCACAGTTACTATAGCTCTGACATCTGGAGGGGCCATCATTGTACCTACAAGGATCTCCTTACCAGGCTACATCATCTCCCTGTGGCCCACACCAAGTATATGTTTACCTGCAGCCATAGCTACATAGTGGGCATAGTAAATATGTCATAATCATAAAGAGAATCCCAACTCAAATCAAGATAAAGTGGCATTTAATTTTCTCTATTTAGGAAAGCACAGATGTATACAGTACATTTTTGAAGATTTCTAATTTTAAAAATATTTGCTATAAATCCTTAAACAAGGAAAATAAAACATAAATGCACAAAGTCTCTAATAAAACTGGGGGATGCCTGTAACCCCAAGCTACGATAAATGAAGATGGAAAGCAAATGTATGTTAGAGGACAGTGAAGTCACATTTTCACGTGTCTTTTAATGATTGACCCAGCCCACGTGCCTGGGAATATTTGTGATTTCATCTCCAAATCAACTGAAAAATGTTTCCCCAAGTGCAGTTTCCCAGACCATTTGATTAAATCTCCCCCTAAAATAAGAATAAATAATTGGCTCTTTATCAATATCAATTAAAGTTGTTCTTTCAGAGGGAGCTATTGATCTAATCTTTGTGATCTGATCTTGATCAGGAAACATGAAATATAGCTTTTGACCTCTGGCTTCTCACATCTTTCCCCTAAATTGCCAGCCTCAAGTTCTCTAATTTAATCCTTTTACACTGATGAGAAGTTGCATTTTTCGTTTACTCCCCCTCTATAGCCTGTACTGTTTATTACAGAATGGTAACAAATTAAGCTTGCATTTACACAAAAACTCTTCCACTAATTTCTTTCAAGTCAATACATTTATAATAGAACACACCAAAAAGTACCAAAGAATGACAATAATGGGCAATAGCATTAGGCTTAAATGAACATTAATTTCATCCTTCTATATTCTTCCCGTGGTTCTTGATATCAATGTTGTAGACTGTTTAATTTTTGAACTCTGGTTAACTTTTTTTTTAGGTTGCAGAAAATGTTTCTGTCACTCATGATTTGAGACTAAAAATGAATTTTAACTGCTGAACCCTCGCAACTTCTTTAATGAGCCTGGCTGATCTTTAACTCAAGAAATCGGTGGCCCATCTGTTCAAGAGGAGCTTGACTCCTGCAGTTTGGCTTGCACCACAGAAAGCATTTCAACACACAGCCTCCATCTGGTCACTGCTGCTTGCTAATCTAAAAAGAGACTTAGGGGTGTGGGGGAGAGTGACATTTCCAGTTAACAGTAATTGTTTCTAAAAGCTCTCAGCTTCTTTTCATGTTTCCCCCTCCTTCTGACACTTCCATTTCCCATGGAGGACTTTTAGAAAACGTTATCTGTAGACTCTTTAGACTGTAAGAAAGATATTCTCGTGCTGAATTTTCTCAGTTAGGCCACCTTGGTTTTGCTTGTCGATTGCCTGTTTGTTTACCCCTCCTTCTTGATTTTGGGTTTGAGCCCCAAGTTGTTTAATTTTCTTAGATACATTGCACATATCTGAAGCAAGTTTGATGAAATGAAGTGCTCCCTCTAAGCCTGCATCTGAACCTTCGCCCAGCCTCTCTAGCTGTTTTATCTATCTTGATGATTAAAGAAAAGTTTACACATGTAAAGCCATGATGCATCTGTCAGCTTTGATTGACATGGATAAAATTGTTGGATTTCCTACTTAATGGGTGTAAACATTTGAAGCTCATATAATCATATATAGGTGAAGGATTATCATTAATGACACTTCTTTCACTAACCTAAATCAAGACAGTACTCTCAAAATGTGGTATAGATTTACGATATTAGACCTTAAACAAGAAGAATATCCTACCATTTGCAAAAACATGGATGAACCTGGAGGACGTTATGCTAAGTGAAATAAGTCAGACTCAGAAAGATAATGGTGTGCGATCTCACTTATATGTAGAATCTGAAATAGACTCATGGAAGCAGAGTAGAGTGGTGGTTGCCAGTGGCTGAGGGATGAGGGACATGGAGAGGTGTTGGTCAAAGAGTATAAAGTTTCTTTTATGCAAGACAAGTAAGTTCCAGAGACCTAATATACACATTGTGATTATAGTAAACAATACTGTATTATATACTTGAAATTTGCTAACAGGGTAAATCTTAAGTGTTCTTACTACAAAAAAAAAAAATTAGAGAAGGAAAGAAAATGGTAACCATGTGAGGTGAAGGATATGTTAATTAGTTTGATCATGCTGATTATTTCACAGTGTATACATATATCAAATTATCCAGTTGTACACTTTAAATATATACAATTTCCATTTGTCAATTATACCTCAGTAAAGCTGGTGGTAAAATAGAGAGCACTCTTTCCTTAGTGTTCTCTAATGCGAATGGATGAGGGGGTTGAAGAGACTTGTCTAGAATAACATATGCACAGTCCTACCTTTAAACAAATGATTCTTTTAAATTCTTTGTCACCAAGATCCTCCTTGGGTAGATAAAATCTATTCTGAAGCCAGGGGCAGTTTTAGGCATTGTTTGACCACCTCACGAGACTATATATCATAATGAATGGAGTCAAGGCAAAGTTTCTTCTGCAAGAAACAGTCTCTCCTGAGCCCTGCTAGGGAAAACAAAACTCTGGACTCCAGGTTTTGGTTCCCATGATGAATTCTGCCACAAAGACCTTACTTACCATGCACTATTATATTATTTAAACCTTTAAGTATCCAAACCATGAATCACCACTGCATAATCAATGCTAAATTATTAAACAAAAATAGCCATTTTTACTCCACACAGGCTTTGTGGATCTGAACACTGTGACAGCTGAAGGGGAGCTTGTGAGAAATGTGTTCTTAGATCAAAGCTCAGAAAGCCTAACTGGGTAAGGTTCCTAGATGGTAAAAATATACTGACACCTAGGGATGAGTGTCCCCTGACTGCACAGAGCTGAATTATGAAAGCTAGAGCCCAGTTTAGAAGATTGTTTTGCAGGCGTCTTATATGGCCATGAACGTTTGTCTTTGAACACATAATCAAACACACACAGAGTGCTGGGGGAAAGCATCGATGCATTTTCAAATGCCATTTAAAACATGTCTAAATATTTTCACTGCCTCATCACCTACTCCACATGGCGGCTGTCTACTCCACAGGGCAGATTTTTTTTTTATTGCTTTATTTATCACAAAGGTATCAGGAGGAGCTTTGGGTACATGTAGACCCAGGTTCAAATCCTGATTGTCATTTGTCATTTTTGTGATCTTAAGCAAGTTTCGCATCATGAATAAAAAGAGAGGACTGTGGATTGTTAAAGAACAGTAAGGATGGGTGTAGTAGGCAGAATAATAGCCTCCAAAAATATCCACTGTTTAATTCTCAGAACCTGTGAATATAGTAGTCGACCCCCCTTATCCATGGTGGATACATTCCAAAGACCCCCAGCAGATAGTATGGAACCCTAGATATATATTATGTTGTTTTCCCATACTTACATATCTTTTCACCTAAAGGAAGCATTTTATGGCTTCTTTTTGGCATATCTGAATTTCTACCATCACCACTCTTGTACTTTGTGGCCATTATGAGTAAAAAAAACACAAGCACTGAAATACCATGACAGTCGATCTGATAACCAAGACAGATCCTGAGTGACTAATGGGTGGGGAGTATATATAGCATGGATATATACATGGATACATAGCATGGACAAAGGGAAGATTCATGTCCCGAGTGGGATGGAGCTGGCGGGGTGAGATTTCATCACACTACTCAGAATGGTATGAAATTTAAAACTTATGAATTGTTTATTTCTGGAATTTTTCATTTAATATTTTCAGAACTTGATTGACCAGGAGTAGCTGAAAGAACAGAAAGCAAAACTGTGGATAAGGTTGGACTTCTGCGTGTTAGTTTAAGTGGTAAAAGTAATGTTGCAGATGTGATTAAATTACGGACCTTGAGATGGAAAGATTATCCTAGATTGTTCAAGTGGACTCAATCTAATCACATGGGTCCTTAAAATCAGAAAATCCCTTCTGATTCAGGTCAGAGTCAGAGAGATATATGACTGTGGAAGAATGGTCAGAGAAGTGTAACACTTCTGGCTTTAAAGATGGAAGAAATGTGCTACAAACCAGGAAATTCAGGTGGCCTCGACAAACTAGAAAAAGAATAAAAAATAAAAAAATAAAAATCCAGAATCTCCCTGAGGGCCTCCAAAAAGGAACACAGTCCTGCCAACACTTCGATTTAAGCCCAGTGAGACCTGTGTCAGACTTCTGACCTATGGAACTATAAGGTTATAAATTCGTGTTATAAGATCTCTGAGTTTGTGATAATTTGTAGAATAGGTATTCCCAGAGGAGGGAATGGCTTATCCAAAGCCAGAGTCAATTCAACCACTTAAAACAGCATGCTTTTATTGGATGCCCACTACTTACCAGCAAGGCCCTTTTCTACAAAGGTGAGGAGATGCTGCTGGTTGTGGCCTATATAAAAACAATTCCAGTAGGAAGAATACACAGAGTATCCCAAGCAGTAAACTAAATAAGGAGAAAGATTGCCTCTGGTTTGGGGACAACTTAATTTTTACATGATAACTTTAAAGAAGGAGTAGAAGTTTTCTAGGCAGTGATGTGTGGGAAGAATGTATTGGTGTGAGGGCATACAGCACATGGGCCAAGAGGTCCAAGTCAAGGAAGAAAGTAATGTAGTGAGGTCTGGTTGGCCTGGAAATGAGATCAGTGCTGGTCCATGATATATGCACCAGTGTTTTCTCAGAAATGAAGAAAACAAGGCAATATAATGAGTCCTTTTATAAAGTTAAATGCATTCCATTTAAATTCCTTTCCTTTATCTTAAGATTATCTTTCTTTCTATTTTTGATATTAAAATTGTATTTAACAGAATGATAGTGGAGTGGTTGTTGCTATTATTGTTGTTGAAATGTTCTTACCTGGAAAAATGAAAAGTTAGCAAATCTTTGTTTGTTTTCAGGTGTGCTGGAGTGGAGAGGGGTCTCTGATTCACAAAATGTGGAAATCTGGAAGGCAGAGTATTATGACCAAGAATGAATTGGGAGGAATAATAGGCAATAATGAGATGCAGCGGGAAAGTTAGGGGGATAGATTTATGCAATGTTGACTACCAGAGTAGAAGTTTGGGCTTTAATCTCTTGATAATAGAGAGTGGATGAGTATATCATTCAGTGACATTCAATGCTGTATTCTAAGCATTGTGTAAGGTATAGGTAAGCTATGTGGTGTGAGAAGAATGAGAATGTAATACACCTTACCTGGCTAGAGTGGTAATCTATGGAGGAAAGCAATCGAAAAACCATATTTTTAAGAATGGGAGGTGGTATTGAAAATGTGATTGGTGGAAGGACAAAAAATTCTAGAATGAATGTTCTAAACCACAGCTGATTCCACCCCCCACAGCCCAGGTTACAGGGATGTCTCACAATATCTGTAAACATTTTTGATAGTCATCACTGGGGTTGGAGTAGTGGTGGCATCTAGTGGGTAGAGGCCATCCCATGATGCAAAGGACAGCCCCACAACAAAAAATTATCAGTCAGTTATCAATTCTCTTACTTCTGTCCATCCCTACTGCCGCTATCTTAGTTAAAAGCCATCGTTATCTATTGCCTTGGTTACTGAATGTAACAACCTTCCACTGGCTTTCCTCTCATCCCTTTTCCTGACTATAGTCAAAGGGAGCTTTCTAAACAGTTCTTCTGACCTTACCACTTTCCTGCTTAAAACCCTGTGGTGCACAGTTTCTCTACTTTACTTTGATTGTGCTTGTTTTCTTCATATCCACATTCTCCTCATCTCTCTCACACACACAAATGCATGCATGCACGTGCGTGCACACACACACACACACACACACACACACGCACACACCCCCCACACACCCCACACACTCTGGATAACTCTTGCTCCAATTCCTTCAGAACTCACTTTCAGAGGGAGAGCTTCTCTGATCTCTAAGGCTGATGTAAGTGCCCTTCCTATATGCTTCCATGGTTTCTGCGCGTATCTCATCAATGCTTTTACTAGCCTTTGTATTAGTGGTTCATTTATCTGTCTATGTCTTCCACTAAAATGAGAACAACATGAGAGCAAGGACCATATGATTCTAATATGTATGCTCAGCACTAGGCATACATAGGTGTCAGATAATACATGTTGAGCGAATGACCCCCCAACATTCTGTATGAGCATTAAGTTGGGTTCAGTATTCTTGAACCACAGGAGGGCCAGATTAAAGCCTGTTTCCTCCCCTTAGACCAGAGGTTCCCAGCCCCTGGGCTGTGGACCAGTACCTGTCCATGGCCTATTAGAAACCTGGCTACAGAGCAGAAAGAGCAGTTGGCCAGCAAGCAAAGCTTCATCTGTATTTACAGCTGCTCCCCAGTGCTAGCATCACTGCCTCAGCTCCACCTCAGATTGTCAGGCATTAGATTCTCATAGGAGTACCAGTCCCTGGTACCAAAAAAGTTGAGGACTGCTGCTCTAGACATAAGGTGATGAGGATCTGGAGTAAGGTTTTGACTATGAGGAAGGAAAGGAAAGATGTGAAATACACAAAAGAAACAAGTCTTTTAAGACTTGTTGATAGCAGTGTGAGAAGATGGAGAGAGATTATTGCAAAGGATTTGTAAGTGAGCAAGTGTGTAGGACCAGGATGCTAACATGGTCATAAATGATAATACAGAGGCATGCTTCTGTACTGAAAATTATCAGTAATTGTTGAGTGAATATTAAATGGTCATCTTTAAATGTGACAACCATTTAAAAAGAGCATAAAGATGGTATTTAAAACCATAGGAATAAATGGGATCCCCCAGGGAGATGCCTAACAAGGAAGAGAAAGGAACCTAAGACCAAGCCCAAAGAACACCAACAATTAGGTCGTTAAAGGAGGAGCCCAGGAAGAAGATGAAAAGGCAGATGCTAAAAGGTAAGAGAAAACTGGAAGAGCTAGAGTATGCTGCGAAAGCCGTGCTGGGAATGTTTAAAGAAAGAAGTGGTCTTCTCAGTAGTGTGCTGCTGAGAGCTTGAGTAAGATAGAGCAAGAAGTGACTGTTTCACAGAGCTTTCCTTCTTGGTGAGAAGAAGTACCAGGAGTCCTAGCAGACACTGAGGACAGAGATGACCACTAAGACAGCTTGGTTTTTTGAGGTCCCAGTTCGGGCACCTGGTCAAACAGACCCAGCCTTAACCCTTTTCATTCCTTATATCACTTTGACTTTGTTTCTCTAAGCAAGATAAGGCAATTCAACTACAGAAGATTAAAGCCCTCCAGTGTCTGAGTGGTTTTAGGAAATAAGAATGGCTTATTCAATAACTTTAATGGATGAGCCAGTGGGAAGGGGCCCCATCTTCTGATGAACAGAAGTAGATATGGGGACTGCCACAAAAAACCCAGGATCTCATCACAGACCCAGCTTATTCCTATATAGAACATACTTTGATACATACCCAATGCTGTTGCTCCCTCTTCCCCCAAATGGAATCTTGGCTAAGAGACCCTGCCCAGATAAGTCATGGTCTTCAATAAGTCGTTACTCTTGCCTCCTCCTCAGACACACCCATCACAGGTGGGAGGCTGCTGGAACCATCCAGTGCATTGGGGGTAGGAGGTGGTGAAGAGACAATTGATGTTGCTTTTTTTTTCATCTATTTTACTCAGTGCAAGAGCCCTTTAAAGAATACCTGTTATTAGGAGCTTTTCATTCATTCAACACTCAAAAATGGGCAAGAAAAAACAGAATTATCTGATTTAAACTCTTCTAGCTAACCTAGGTGTCATTCGGGCAAATGGAAATAAATCGGTGTACTATAATTCACATGCTGATGGCTATAAAACATCACTAATAACTGGAATTGCAGTGTTTTCAAATGAATTTGAAGATCCCATTTTTAGAGAATGAAAGTAACTCAAATAGTAAACTCACATTTATAGATCTGGGGAACGTTAATATGGCTCCAAGGTCATCTCGGAATATAAGCTTACCATGTACACAAGTCACTTTGTGTAACAAGTGGTGATTAGGCAGGCAAGCACAAGGTTATAATTTGCTTTCACAAAGACAGAAATTTGAAACATTATAGGGTCAGATGCATTTTGATGGGACATCTGTTGTCTTCTCCCTCAGAAATATAACATTTTCTTTTCCCATTAACCCCAAGCCCCGAAGTCATTTATCTCTCAGTTCTTTCTAGGACAACCAGGAGTTTAGCTGAGAAATGATGGGAGAGGGCCATTTAGGGTCAGTAATGGGAGCTCTTGACAAAGACAAAAATAGTCCACTCAATAGATCAGTTCTCTTCCGCTCCATCCTTCACATTGCATCTCTATTTATCTGCAAAGATGATTTCTGAAGAAAAAAGTGTGTTTTATGTGGTAAATGGAAAATGATTTGGGATAAAGGAGTATGCGATTGTAAAACTCTTTAAAATAACAGGTCCTCTTCCCGTCCCTCACCAGAAGTAAAGCTGTTCTTATAAGGCAGGCTCTGGAGAAATGAAGAAGTATCTTTTTAGCCTTTTGAAAGGGTATTTGTCTTCATTTAGGACAACCTCATGTAAGCCTCAAATTAGGATTTCTGGATTAGGTGCATTAGATGTAACCTGATGGTTTTCCCACTGAGATTTATACCAAAATGGAGACTGCTTTATCTCATCTTTATTTCAAGCCTCTGTGTCCTCCTCATCCTCTGACCTAATAAGTTCTCAAATCATTTTTGCCATTGGAAGTTGTCCAGTTTTTTCTTTGGTTTGATTAGGGCCAACTGAATAATACAAACATCATTCCCACTTACACCATTCCTGTGAAAACACATGCTTCCTTCTTATCCTCATCTTCCTCTGGCATTGTTATTTGTCACTAAAGAAAGCTTGAATACCAAATAAGTCTCACCAAATGTATCAGCCTGCTGAGCTCTAGGCTTTTTATCTCTGAATGACCTGTTCTGAGACTCTTCTCCAATGTTCACCTCTGCTGATTCCCATCTCACAGAATCATTTCCTAGACTCTTGTACTTGTCTAGTACTGGCCTCTAGGGAATATCCAAACCTTGTTTCCAATCAACTCATCTGCGTCTTTGCCTGCCCGTTGAGTATAAAGAGGGGTTCTAGTCTTCCAATGGCTTTCCTCAAGGTAAGTTTGATCTGGTGGCTCTGGTAGAATACTGTGTAAGCCACCACCTCCCTTCCAATTATATGGACAGCCCATAAAGATGCTCCTGTGTCCAAGGGACTTAGTTTAGCCATTTGAACCCTTCCAACCAAGACCTTCTTTGTACCACAATCTAAAGGGTTCCATAATTTGAGCTTGCTGCTTAAGCAAATCTATTCAAAAAGTCTAAGAGCAAGGAAATTGCTCTGTCTTTCTGGCCCCCTGCCTCCACCAGGCCTGCTTCCACATGGAGATTGCAAACTGAAAAGTGCACAACAGCCAAGAACCTCTCTTCTACATGGGTCAGGCAAGCACTCCCCTTTCTTTCTCAGCTTGTGTGAAAATATTCAGACACTGAAATATAAAGGATCTTTGGTCATCTCTGAACCCACTGTGAGCTAAAAATCTTACAAAGGATACTAACACAAACATATAAAAATTACAAAGGAAGAAAATGTTGGCCTGGTATTAGCAAACTAAATTTTTGTTTCAGAGGCTCATTCTGAACTATCGAGACATGTTTATTTATATCATCGATATTTTAACTTTCTGGACCAGAATGCACCTAATGGATCTTTTAGTGGATGCACCCTGTTTGCAGCCTGACTTTGAAAGAAATATCCCAGGGAAATAACCATGGAATTTGATTTAACAGCTCATTGGTTATTTGTATTTAATTGTATATTTCTAGTGGAAATACATGAATCCACTACACAATATTTAATCTAGAACTTTTAGATCAGTAAACTAATTTATCTTTGAAATTCCCTTGATATGTTGCCAAGACTAATTGCCAGCTACTTATCAGCCACACATTGTATAATAGTTTATGAGGCACTAGATAACAAATGTAACTTTGTGGGGGGAAATGACAAAAGACACGCTAAAGAAAGTCAAATAATGAAACTTTTAATTGATGCGAAGACTGATCTCTTAACAAATGGACCCCTCACTGTAATGTAAGTGATAATGTAGATTTCTTTCATTGTAGAACAAATCTTTACTGTTACTTAATGGCACATTGATTTAATATTCACTGTAGCTACAGAAGATCATAAAGAGAGCTTATCACCTGCAATAAATTCTGGGGTCCTCGAGAGGCTACACACTGAGTTATGAAAGTTCTTACTTTGGTTTTGGGGGCCTGGGTTCAGATCCTAGCGCCGTGGCCAACTCTCAAAAAGCTATGTGACCTTAGTCATTACTCTGAGCCTCAGTTTTCTCTTCTGTAAAATGAGGGTAATAACTCGTATATATCTTACAGGGTTGTTGAAAGGAGTAAATGAGACAATGTAAGGTTTCTGGCACATATGTTAATAAGAGCTCAACAAATGGAGGCTTGAAATAAGTATTATACATGCCAGTTAATTTGCCTGCTTTCCAGTGGACTAATTTATTTACCTGTCAGTGAAGATGGTTGCATTGGTTATTTCAATATACTCAAGGGATATAGTGCAGTTCTTTTTCAATAGTGTATTCCAGGGTTTGGAATCTGGGCTTGGGAACATGCAAATTATAACAGGTTTGAATAATCAATAGTGACATGGTTCTGGGGGGATCCTTCAAAATTGCCTCCTGAATATAAAAGCAGTTTATGTGCATGTGTATCCTGTATAAATAAGTCATGGTGAGAGTTGACAGTATTCTCCAGCTATGCAGTGGGCATGCTATTCCTAGGGTTAGAAACCTTCCAGACAGCACATTGACCAACCAGTTCACTGGCCTTTCTCATAGCATAGGACATGAGAAATAGAGAATGAAATAGAGATTTGTACCCTTCTAAGGTCCAGGATACAGAAGGCTGTGGAAGGAATATTTGGGCCATCGCTCTTCAGTTTCCACTTATATCAAATGCATCTAATGAAAAGTAATATGACAACCAGTTAAACTTTCAAAATTTTAGGAAAAAAATCTTTTTATTTGCTCACACAGCAAAGATCAGTAAATATAAGCTAAATCCCAGCTATTCCAATTCTGGAAAAAAATAGTATGCTATAACATGATTTTTCAGAAATATAAAATGTACTTAGGCAACTATGACAATTAATTAATACTTAAAGATTAAAAACTTACTACATGTTTTAGAGTGTTATTTTATCCTAAGTAGTTTTTTTCCCCATGTTTAAACTAAATAAGAACTCAAAATTCTGAAACCAGTATTCTTTTAACCATAAAATTTTCTTTCCATTAATTAATTCAGTTTTCCTCTCAGTCTTCATCTCTTGTTTCATTTTAAGCATTTTTTTCTCCAGTTGTTTTACGTGTATAAACATATAAATAGCGTTGTGTTAAATAAAACGAAAGAGATAAGAAAAGGAGCAAATGGAGAATTCAAGTAAACATAAATAGGTATACTCTACTTTTCCCAAGCCCAGATTCCAAATTGCTTTTTTTTTTTAACCTGATGATTTTTTGAATTAAGCATTCTATTTGTAACTATTAGCTGGAGAAAATTTTCTTCTTTAAGTGCTGCATTAGGAATTCCTGCCAAGGAGAGATATAGCTTGGCCATGCTTGTAGTGGTTAGCCAGACCAGGTAAGTGGTAGAAAGAAACAGATACCCATATCCTTTTTCTGTGTCTTCCTGTGAGAGAGACACGAAGCAGCAGTGCTCTGCCAATTGGAGCATAAGTCTACCAGCAGCAGACTGTGAACCAGCTCTGGGAGGAAATGATGCAGCTGCCGCTGGGATTGCCTTCTAGAACCCTGCAGTCCGGCTGCTTGCACAGAACCACTAGACGGTAGCTTAGTACATTTATTTCAAATGTTTGATAGAGTTATACAGTCCTTAAGGAATTTTTAGAGAAGAATTTTTGACTCAAGAAATATTTGGAAGAACTGGATTTTACTTCAAATTTGAAGAATCCAGTAGTTGGATTTGTGGAGAAAAAAAGACCTCTCTATAGGTTGAGATGGAAGTTAAGATATATATAGGGAATAATGGTGCATTGGTGGAAAAATTAGTAAATAACAAATATGATTTTAAAAGTAATGTGATAGTCCATACTTGATGTAATAATCAAGGTGGGCTGCTGAAGATCATGGATCAGGAAAGATACTTTCTCGTCCTTACTATATTGCAGACCCTGTTCTATGCGCACACACACCCACACACATTATATATAATTTAATCCTTGCTACAGTCCTATAAAGTAAATATTGCTAATCTCCATTTTACTAATAAAGATACTCAAACATAGCGAGGTTAAATAAATACTCAAACATAGCGAGGTTAAATAATCCTTGCTACAGTCCTATAAAGTAAATATTGCTAATCTCTATTTTACTAATAAAGATACTCAAACATAGCGAGGTTAAATAAACAGGTTGCATAGCTAACCTGTAATGGAGTTAGGATTCAAACCCAGGTAATCAGTTTCAGAGAGTACTTTCAACCACAACCTTATAGTGCTCTGAAAGGAAGTGCTGGAAGGAACATTAAGTATGATTTTTCTGTCATTGAACTCAGTTTAGCGTAAGTGAATGAGCAGGAAATTTGTCTAGGAAACCAGAGGAGTCTTGATAAAAGTAACCTTGTGCAAGTGAAATCTGTTTCCTGCCATGTAAAATGGTATAAAATGAAGGTAGAACTGTTTTTAACATTCTTCAATGCTATGCACATAGAAACTATGCTGCTTGGCACAAAAAAATCAAAAATAATTAAAGTAAGGCTAGAGGAGTCGCTAGCCTAGTACCTTTCCAGGATACACACTTTCCAGTACCTTCTCCCCCACACATACATGCTTATGTATACAATATGCATTTGGTATGCACTTCCTCTACCCAAATATGTGTTGGAGTCATGGGAACCCTCAAGGGACATTGGTGTTAGAGTTTTGTTCTTACAATTGACAGATAACGAGGAGAAAGAGATGAGATTAAGAAATAATTATAACAGCTTTAAATAATCTGAGAATGTCTTTACAGAACGAAGAAAATATTTTGCTTAACTTCTGTATTTCTGTATCTATTTGGAGACTTCGATTATTAATAATTCAATTTATTATGTACCAAGCAGTGTACTGAGTGAGCACTGCCCTCCTAGAATTTACTGCAGAGGAGAAGACAGAGATGTTAACCAATAAATATGCTCTGAGTGTTATATCATAGGCCTGTAAAATGTACAGTGGAGACCAATGAGAAGAAGCAATCATTTTTGCCCTGGAGAAAAGAATAAAGGGTGGAGTAAGGCTGTCAGAGGGTGTGATTGGGGAAATAACAGTTCAAGGGTGAGAAAGAGTGAGAAAGGCAATGTGGGAAAGGACATTGTGTCCAAAGGCACAGAGTTACATCACGGGTGATTTGAAGGACCACAGAATGAGTGAGAGGAAAACCATATAAGAGGAAGTTGGAAACATAATCATTTGCCAAAAAACCAAAAGCCTTGATTGCATGGCAGAGGGGTTTTGGACTTCTCTCTTAGGCCATGAAGAGTCATTGGGGTTTTAAGCAGTAAAATATCTTGGTCAGATGTGTGTTTTAGGAAGGTCACAATGACCTCTGCTCTCACAAAAGCAGCAAGATTACCAGCTCTATTTAAACCTATGAAAATGATTTAAGTTTCTTAGATAAAAGATAGGGTAATATAATATTATTTTATCTTTTAACGGTGAGAAATTATTCTAGATTTTTAAAGTAATTTGTATAAGAAGTTATAGTTGTTCTTGATATCTTTTTTTCAATTACACACTTCATAAAAAAGAACAAAATCCCTTCAAAAATATTTTTATCTTCCAAACAGTATGAAAGCCTCTCAAAAATTTCCAGAGCTCTTCTAGCTCTCTCTCACCAGGTTATATTTAGCTCAGCTATAGACCTTGACCTTTTCAATAGACTGCACAATATGATGCACTAATCAGAACATTCCTTACTAGACTTAAGTGGGGGTGACTCCAACCCCAGCCTTGTCCACACGCATACACACACAGGCACACACACAAACACACACATACACACGCTCATTCATGTATTGGAGTATTTTGTAAAACAGCTATTAAGTTGGTCCAGGAAAAGACAAATGTTTTGTAATTTTGCTAACAATATAGGTTTTAAATAGGCTTTATTTCTTTGAGCTTGGGGAAGCATAGATTTGCATTTCCTTTCTTTCTTAAGAAAATTGTCTTTCTGTTTGTATAATGTTAGCATATTTCTAGTTGCTATAAATCTTAACTTGAATAGCTCTCCCTTTGGTTCTATTTCTCAGGTATGGTTTGGTTTGCAAACAGGAACTATATGATTGACTTGCATGCAAGTGTATAGTGTTCTTCTTAAGAACGTGAGCCCTCCCCTCCTTTCTTTACTCACCCTCACCCACTTTGCTGTACCAGCTCCTGTGGATTGATTTTGCTCAGGGAGACTTCTGTCGTGTTGTCAAAGTACTTTTAATGCAGAATCAAGTTTCTTTACAAATGCCTCACCATATTGTTTATTGACGTAGTGTTAATACTAATTATAGTGTTGATGACAAAGTGGGAGACCACGCTGACCCTTGGCAACACAACTACTCAAAAATTAATCTAAACTATCCTATTCGCAATCCTATTCAAAATAAACGTGATTCTCAGAAGTAAAAATAAAAGAAAACTGAATAATCAGAGGATATACTGAATAGTTCTCCCAGGGAGGAGTATGAGAACAGGAAGAAAGACTCCTTTTGAAGCACATCAATATCCATACGGAGATTATAGCAGCTTGGCCAGCTGGCCATTCACTTATTTCATGATGTGCTCTGCTCATCAGCCACCTTCTGCTCTCCAGAACACTAGTTTCACAGCCTAGAGCCTCCTGCATGCTTCTTTGGAGTACTACCTACCTTAAGCTTTGTCACCCTTATTCAGGGAGGTGGTTGTATGTGGAGATTAAAAGTGTGGTCTCTGCCACTAGTCTGGCTGGGTTTGAATCCAGCTTCACCACTTACTAGCTATATGCCTTGGTACGTTACTTAACCTCCTTGTGCCGCAGTTTTCTAATTTATAAAGCCCAGCTTAGATAGGCCATAGGGCTTAAAGTAGTCCACAGCAACATTAGAGAGGTATCAGTCAGCAACCAGAGGAACAAGACATGAACCGAATAATCAAGATGAGGGAGAATAAACACTAGCAAGAATAGAGCATAGTAGCGAGGGTCAAACAGATAATCAGCACCACAAACAGCTCTAAGCGAGCAGGGCAGCATGACCTTTCCAATAAGGAATGGTTAGTTTTCTGACTTAGTACTGTAGCAATTGCCTCTTAATTAATTATGGCTCACCAGAGTGTCACCCTGTCCATGGTTGAGATCTAACCTGACCGAGCTATTGTTGAAGGGACCTGTGAGGAGGATTTAGGTTTCCTAGCAGTAGAGCAAGAATGGGAAGAAATCTTTTTCTCCTCAGAAAAATTATCTTTGGGACTCATTATTGCTTTTGAGTTAAGCAATAGTGGATCAGGGTTGGAATTTAAAAGGAATAAATTCAGTTCTTGGCTATTCTAAGAAAGTGCATGTATTACCTATAATTAATTGATGTTATGAAATACATATATGTAGATTTTATAATTGAAATATTTAAGTGTAACAGATTTTTAATTGTGCTGATTGTGATCTCATGACTGCAATGAAGAAAATTGCTATCTCCGTAGTTTTCATTCTTTTATCTAGATTTTTATGATCTGGAAATATAAGGTACGAATTAACCTGTGGGTTCCTATCTTTGTTCTGCCTTTTATTAGCTGTGTGACTTGGGCATGCTATTTAACTCTCTCTGTATTCAGTATTCCCTCTTTAAATGAAGATATGAATGGTGCACATTTTAATTATTATTTTGAAGATTGAATGGGTTAATCTCCATAAAGCACTTGGACTTCTGGCCTCATTAAATGTTGATCTGTGTTATGATTTGGGTTATTTATATATTAGATTTCTTTATTGTAAGGTACTTCTCCACATTTCCAGCTCAGTTTGCTGCTTTCTAACATGTTATTTCAATCCTTACTCTAAAATAAGAATCCAGGTCTTGTTTTATAGATGTTTTTGCAACAGTCTAGCCATGAGAAGCAATATTTCACATTCTTAGAGTTTACGCCTCCTGAATTGAAGCCAGAATTTGGCCTTCAGATTAATAACTCAGGGCAGAAGGCAGCCCACACAAACTGTGCTGTAAAACACAAAAATATGCTCTTCTGTGCTGCTTTGCCACCTTTCTATCTATTTTGATAACAAGTTATAAAGGACTCAACATTCTCAACGTAGATAGACTTCAGTCCTTTGTTGTCCAAAATGAGAGAAAGGAATGATTTGAGACCATCTGCTACTTCCCTAATCTCTGAGCACCTTACAGAAAAATTTTAACCCTAACTCTCCTGGTTTGGATAAGAAACTGCCTTTATGCCCAGTGAATTTAGGAATATGAATCTAAAATGCTAGTGGTTTAAAGTCACCTTGTTTCCATTTCTCCTTTTAGTTTAACTTTTCTTTTGCTGTGCCTTACTGATCTTCATCACATTTCTCATGAGCTTTAAGGCAATTTACAAATTAAAACCACAGAATATTAAGATCATTTCACACTGTACAAATAAGCAAGTCTCCTTTGTTGCCATACTAACATCTCAGCTGTTATTGATATTTTGTGGTGAGAAGTAAACACTGAACTTAATTAGTCCAGGCTTGCAGAATCTTTTTTTCCCAATAACTATTCTCTGGTCAGACTAGTGGCTCAAGTGTTGTCTGTGTGAATGTGAATTATTGTGGATCATGGATTTATTCTGTTTTATTCTGTCTCCCAGGATTTACCAGTGATGTCTCTGTCCCAGAGTTTTTTCTATATGATACCCAGGATTCCTCTTGATATTAATATTTCTGGCTGATGATAGTTCATCAGCAGCTACCATTTATTGGGTGATTATTATGTGCCAAGCATTATACTAAACATTTCACATGCAATACCTTATTTGATTCTCTCGACAATGCTACAGTGTGGCTAGAGAGATTAAGTAACCTGGCCAAAGTCACAGGATTTACACCTATGTTCGTCTCCCTTAAAACCTGTGACCATAACCCCTATGTCAAGGGATTTATTGTCTTTACTTTTACTGATTGAGGTTCAGAGGCCTAAGTTAGGGTCATAGATTCTCATCATATCCAAGACTCAGTAATTCTTCATGTAGTGGTACCACTTTTAGAAAATCTTTCCCTGCATTATAAAATATGCCAGTAAAATAGGTTAAAAGCAAGCAGTAAGAACTGATGACAGTCAATTCTGTTTCATTCAACAAATATTTATTGAGGACCTATGTTGTGTTAGATATAAAGCTGGTTATTGCAAAGAATACAAAGATATTTAAATAATATAATGAACTCATCTAGATACCTCATAGAATCTCATCATCTATATAAAAGTTAAGTTTTTATATGAGAAAATTGCACATAGAGAAATGTGTTCTCCTGAATGTCTTTCCATAGGTTCTCTTCTTGTTAATGCCTCATGACCAAAGCAGTCAGATGTGAGTACTCAGTCCGCTTCAGAAGGTAGCTGAGGATAGGAAGGTTGTTCTTAAAATAACAGAACATTAATGGCCTCTCTGGTTCTGAAGCCTAGGAGGGCCATGCCATAATGCTCACTTTGACTCTGTGTAAGAGGAAAGTGTGCCTAGATTTCCATGGGGCTGAGACTGGGGAGGAGAGTGTCATCTTCCTTTCAGTGATGGAGTACAGGCTTGGGTGTTGGCTGTGTGAATTGCTCATGCTCATTGCTCCCATTAGCGATGACTCTCCACTAGTGATAATGAGGTATAAACCAAAGGAAGTCAGTAATGGAATCTTGTGGACCTGGAAAATTAAATAATATTGTGCAGCCTGCATTGATCTATAGTCATTTCGCAAATGGCTTAATTTATCAATAGAAAATACTATTAATGAGTTAAAATTATAGTTGACCAGTAGACTTTAATAAAATAAAACTAAGTCTTTGAAATCACCTATGTGTTCAAATGTAAGGGACAGATTTATTGAAAACATTAAGTCATGTGGAGATAACCTTATTCAATGCTGTGGCTCTAACAACAAAAAAATAAATGATCCAATCAAAAAAATGGGCAGACTACCTAAACAGACACTTCTCCTTAGAAGACATACAGATGGCCAACAAATATATGAAAGATGCTCAACATCGCTAGCTATTAGGGAAATACAAATTAAAACCACAATGAGATACCATCTTACACCTGTTAGAATAGCTGTAATCAACAGGACAAGTAATAACAAATGTTGGAGAGGATGCAGAGAAAAAGGAACCCTCATATATTGCTGGTGGGGCTGCATATTGAAAACAGTATGGAGGTTACTCAAAAAACCTAAGAATTGATCTACCATATGATCCCACAATCCCTCTACTGGGTACTTACCCCAAAGACTTGAAAACCCATATCCAAAAAGATATTTGCACACCGATGTTCATAGCAGCATTATTCACAGTGGCCAGGACATGGAAGCAATTGAAGTGTCCTAGGATAGATGATTGGATAAAGAAGCTGTGGTACATATTGGAATATTATTCAGCCATAAGAAGAGATGAAATACTGCCATTTGCGACAACATGGATGGACCTCGAGATAATCATGCTAAACGAAATAAGCCAGACAGGAAAAGTTGAAAATCACATGATA
>NW_011888989.1:4200401-4202815 GCF_000151845.1 Pteropus vampyrus | reverse complement strand
TGTCCAAAGGCACAGAGTTACATCACGGGTGATTTGAAGGACCACAGAATGAGTGAGAGGAAAACCATATAAGAGGAAGTTGGAAACATAATCATTTGCCAAAAAACCAAAAGCCTTGATTGCATGGCAGAGGGGTTTTGGACTTCTCTCTTAGGCCATGAAGAGTCATTGGGGTTTTAAGCAGTAAAATATCTTGGTCAGATGTGTGTTTTAGGAAGGTCACAATGACCTCTGCTCTCACAAAAGCAGCAAGATTACCAGCTCTATTTAAACCTATGAAAATGATTTAAGTTTCTTAGATAAAAGATAGGGTAATATAATATTATTTTATCTTTTAACGGTGAGAAATTATTCTAGATTTTTAAAGTAATTTGTATAAGAAGTTATAGTTGTTCTTGATATCTTTTTTTCAATTACACACTTCATAAAAAAGAACAAAATCCCTTCAAAAATATTTTTATCTTCCAAACAGTATGAAAGCCTCTCAAAAATTTCCAGAGCTCTTCTAGCTCTCTCTCACCAGGTTATATTTAGCTCAGCTATAGACCTTGACCTTTTCAATAGACTGCACAATATGATGCACTAATCAGAACATTCCTTACTAGACTTAAGTGGGGGTGACTCCAACCCCAGCCTTGTCCACACGCATACACACACAGGCACACACACAAACACACACATACACACGCTCATTCATGTATTGGAGTATTTTGTAAAACAGCTATTAAGTTGGTCCAGGAAAAGACAAATGTTTTGTAATTTTGCTAACAATATAGGTTTTAAATAGGCTTTATTTCTTTGAGCTTGGGGAAGCATAGATTTGCATTTCCTTTCTTTCTTAAGAAAATTGTCTTTCTGTTTGTATAATGTTAGCATATTTCTAGTTGCTATAAATCTTAACTTGAATAGCTCTCCCTTTGGTTCTATTTCTCAGGTATGGTTTGGTTTGCAAACAGGAACTATATGATTGACTTGCATGCAAGTGTATAGTGTTCTTCTTAAGAACGTGAGCCCTCCCCTCCTTTCTTTACTCACCCTCACCCACTTTGCTGTACCAGCTCCTGTGGATTGATTTTGCTCAGGGAGACTTCTGTCGTGTTGTCAAAGTACTTTTAATGCAGAATCAAGTTTCTTTACAAATGCCTCACCATATTGTTTATTGACGTAGTGTTAATACTAATTATAGTGTTGATGACAAAGTGGGAGACCACGCTGACCCTTGGCAACACAACTACTCAAAAATTAATCTAAACTATCCTATTCGCAATCCTATTCAAAATAAACGTGATTCTCAGAAGTAAAAATAAAAGAAAACTGAATAATCAGAGGATATACTGAATAGTTCTCCCAGGGAGGAGTATGAGAACAGGAAGAAAGACTCCTTTTGAAGCACATCAATATCCATACGGAGATTATAGCAGCTTGGCCAGCTGGCCATTCACTTATTTCATGATGTGCTCTGCTCATCAGCCACCTTCTGCTCTCCAGAACACTAGTTTCACAGCCTAGAGCCTCCTGCATGCTTCTTTGGAGTACTACCTACCTTAAGCTTTGTCACCCTTATTCAGGGAGGTGGTTGTATGTGGAGATTAAAAGTGTGGTCTCTGCCACTAGTCTGGCTGGGTTTGAACCCAGCTTCACCACTTACTAGCTATATGCCTTGGTACGTTACTTAACCTCCTTGTGCCGCAGTTTTCTAATTTATAAAGCCCAGCTTAGATAGGCCATAGGGCTTAAAGTAGTCCACAGCAACATTAGAGAGGTATCAGTCAGCAACCAGAGGAACAAGACATGAACCGAATAATCAAGATGAGGGAGAATAAACACTAGCAAGAATAGAGCATAGTAGCGAGGGTCAAACAGATAATCAGCACCACAAACAGCTCTAAGCGAGCAGGGCAGCATGACCTTTCCAATAAGGAATGGTTAGTTTTCTGACTTAGTACTGTAGCAATTGCCTCTTAATTAATTATGGCTCACCAGAGTGTCACCCTGTCCATGGTTGAGATCTAACCTGACCGAGCTATTGTTGAAGGGACCTGTGAGGAGGATTTAGGTTTCCTAGCAGTAGAGCAAGAATGGGAAGAAATCTTTTTCTCCTCAGAAAAATTATCTTTGGGACTCATTATTGCTTTTGAGTTAAGCAATAGTGGATCAGGGTTGGAATTTAAAAGGAATAAATTCAGTTCTTGGCTATTTCTAAGAAAGTGCATGTATTACCTATAATTAATTGATGTTATGAAATACATATATGTAGATTTTATAATTGAAATATTTTAAGTGTAACAGATTTTTAATTGTGCTGATTGTGATCTCATGACTCCAATGAAGAAAATTGCTATCTCCTAGTTTTCCTTCTTTTATCTAGATTTTTATGATCTGGAAATATAAGGTACGAATTAACCTGTGGGTTC
>NW_011888989.1:4193297-4196076 GCF_000151845.1 Pteropus vampyrus | reverse complement strand
GAAGTGTCCTAGGATAGATGATTGGATAAAGAAGCTGTGGTACATATTGGAATATTATTCAGCCATAAGAAGAGATGAAATACTGCCATTTGCGACAACATGGATGGACCTCGAGATAATCATGCTAAACGAAATAAGCCAGACAGGAAAAGTTGAAAATCACATGATATTGCTTATATGTGAGATATAAATCTAAAAGCAACAAATGAACAGGACAAACAAACAGAGACTCGGGGGCATGGACAATGGACTAGTGGTTACCAGACGGTAGGGGATGGGGGAAGAGGGGAGAGGTAGACAGGGTAAAGGGAATCAAATATAGGGGAGTAGGGGGAAGGTGAAGTAGGTAAAGAGGGTCGAATATATGTTAGCTGAAGGAAACTGGACTTTGGGTGGTAATCACACAATGGAATATATAGACGTCAAATGATAACGTACACCTGAAAATTATATAATTGTATTAACCAATGTTGCCCCAATAAACTTAATACAAAAAATGCTGTGGCTCATAGATATTTTGAAGGAAACTAAAGCCCTCCAGAAAATCATATTTTTAAGCCTACCTCCTGTTCAGAAAGCCCTATTTTAAATAATACATTTAAGAGACTAATGCATAAAATAACATGTTGTTGTTTACCTGGACACTCTTTAAAAAGCTGTATTTAAGAATAAGAACTAAATTGGCCTATTAGGTAAATTGGTCCAACTTGTCCAAAACAGGTTTGTTCAGTAGATTTGAGAGGGGAAGTAAAGATTGGAGAGAGAAGGAACTGACAGAAAATAGAGGAGAAGTAAAAGTTGTCTGAATGTTTAAAATGGGAAAACACTAATTTAAAATACAAATTACTTATTGCTTGGATCTTTAATGAAGGCCATTCAGAAAATGCATGTACTTTGTCTGTTGCATAACAGTTATCCTCTCTTTGTTTCTCAAATTTCTGTATACTTGCTAAGTGACACCACTCTTTATCTTCCTGGCTGTATATAATTCCCAACAATCTTGCCATATGACCTGTCACTCCAAAGGATCGATTCTGGGACAAGTGTAGTCATGGATATGTCTCATTTTGCATCTCAATTCGTTAGAAAATATGACAATAAGTGACTTTTGTATACGAACTGGGTCTGTAGAGGTATGGGAGACTTTGTTTGTTTATTTCTTAATCTTCCTTTTTAGTAGCCTTTATATTATCAGCCTACAGATATTCTAGGCTCCCATTCTGAGGCAACCACAGATATGAGCATGACTATTTGTGATCATTTGTGGCAGGGCCAATAAGCATGTTATACTATTAAGGCCCAGAGCCATCTATTCACCAGACAAAATAAGCATGTCACTCAAAGAGCCAAACAGATGTAGGAATTGGAAGGTCAGCTCTAATCAGTTTTGTGACTCAGAACCCACCTTCTCTCTACACTTATTGCTTACCCTCAGCTTTCATATCTGGAAATGCAAACACCCTGACTTCTCATGACAAGTCATGTTATGGAATCTTGTGAATCTATGGAATCATGTTTAGAAAGTAAGTTGTGAATAATAAATATTTATACAAGGGCTTCCAGGATTCCTTTTTAATATTTAGAAGGAAAAATGATGGTTTTTCAAGTAAGATCCAAAGATTACTCATATTATTAAATCTGAGATGTGTGGATAAGGCCACAACATGGGCCTCAAGCCTTGTTCTGATCTCTTTCCCAGTAGTCAGTTGATGGCTCTGGACGTACATCTTTCTTCCCCAGTAATGACACAGAGGCAGTTGTGAACCCTATTTTGTAAGAATTAATTACTATTTTTTAAGATGAAAAATTTTGAGGAAATACTACATGTGATTGAGCCAAGTCCTCTCTGTGCCATTTATTTCTTTGTTTATCCAAGCACCAAGGAAAAATTTTATTTTCTCTTAAATGCAATTCTCTGTTCAATAACCGTGTTGCATGAGGTACTTCACAAGGAAAAAATGTTATATCCTTTCAATTGAAACTAAAAATTCTCCTTGACCTTTTGTTAGGGTTTCTCTTCTTCAAGTAAGGTGCTTGTGGTTCATCCCTCACACTCTTTTGTGCCAGTCTTCCCCAATAACTGTTGTAATTCTTGACAAACTTGGTTTTATTTTCATAGCTTCTTCCTAGACCATTATATACACATGCTCCTCAACTTACAATGATGTTACATCATGATAAACCAATATGAATTGAAAATATCAGAACTTGAAAATGCATTTGATACACCTAACCTGCCAACCATCAAAGCTTAGCCTAGCTGGTTTATACTGAATGCACATCACTTTCATACCATCACAAAGTCAAAAGATCATTAAATCGATTGTTGTAAGTTGAGTAATATGTATCTTCTATATTTTAAATACAAAATAGATTCCACTTTATGTAAAACTAAGTTTTTAGGTGGCACAGTCTTTCACTTAACTTTCGTGAAGGCAGAGTTTCCAATGTGATTTCTAGTGATTGAGACTGCGCACATTTTAGAAGACTCTATTTCCTTTACCAATGAGTTGAACAGCTTCTCAATAATTATATCCAAAAAAACACATGTGCAATAGAGCCGTGTTTAGTCATAGCAGCATTTTAGACCCTCAAAATAAATCAGTCCCTCTCAGGAGATGCCACTGAGTTGAGGAGCCTTCTTCAGGAGGGGCCAATGCTGCTTTCAATTGCCTTGGTTATACCCACATTGTGTCAGATGTGGGATTTTATATTCTTCTTTTTGAATGTATTGACATATCTAAAGCTGGTGTGTCAGCCCGTCTGTGGAATCAAATGA
>NW_011888989.1:4188623-4193247 GCF_000151845.1 Pteropus vampyrus | reverse complement strand
GGTGCTTGTGGTTCATCCCTCACACTCTTTTGTGCCAGTCTTCCCCAATAACTGTTGTAATTCTTGACAAACTTGGTTTTATTTTCATAGCTTCTTCCTAGACCATTATATACACATGCTCCTCAACTTACAATGATGTTACATCATGATAAACCAATATGAATTGAAAATATCAGAACTTGAAAATGCATTTGATACACCTAACCTGCCAACCATCAAAGCTTAGCCTAGCTGGTTTATACTGAATGCACATCACTTTCATACCATCACAAAGTCAAAAGATCATTAAATCGATTGTTGTAAGTTGAGTACTATGTATCTTCTATATTTTAAATACAAAATAGATTCCACTTTATGTAAAACTAAGTTTTTAGGTGGCACAGTCTTTCACTTAACTTTCGTGAAGGCAGAGTTTCCAATGTGATTTCTAGTGATTGAGACTGCGCACATTTTAGAAGACTCTATTTCCTTTACCAATGAGTTGAACAACTTCTCAATAATTATATCCAAAAAAACACATGTGCAATAGAGCCGTGTTTAGTCATAGCAGCATTTTAGACCCTCAAAATAAATCAGTCCCTCTCAGGAGATGCCACTGAGTTGAGGAGCCTTCTTCAGGAGGGGCCAATGCTGCTTTCAATTGCCTTGGTTATACCCACATTGTGTCAGATGTGGGATTTTATATTCTTCTTTTTGAATGTATTGACATATCTAAAGCTGGTGTGTCAGCCCGTCTGTGGAATCAAATGAGGACCTCGACAAGTTTCAGGGTCAAACCAACATTCAACTAAGACAAAATCATTCCTCCAGTTACAAAGCTATGTTTGTCTGTTCCTCTTTTGAGGAGGTTCTGGAATCCTTTTAAACAGTATAAGAAACCTGTTTTGTCAGAATGCAGTCCATAATGAAGAAAGTGACAAGAGGGGGCTTCTTTCTTTTTACTTCGTGTTATAAAGATGTCTCCAAAGACCCAGTGCAGCCTTCCTCATGCTCCTGTGGATCCCTGCCTCATTCTGTAAAGGACATGCCTGCAGTACAGACAGGAGCCCTGCTGCTGAACTAATGGTCATGCCAGCTGTATTGTAGGTGGATCTTCCCACCTCTCCCAGACCTGAGATACTTTTCCTCCCATCTCTCTGAGCCATGGACCTAAATGCATGTCTGCTGCCTTCTCAGACATGTCTCTGGATACCAGAGATGTAGGTACTGTAGGTTCTGTAGGTTTAAAGATATTAGATATGGAAGAGACCTGAGTCTAATATCCTTGTTTAAATTACCCTTCTCATCTACGGCTATGCCACCCTGAATAAGCCCGATCCCGTCTGATCTCAGAAGGTAAGCAAGGTCAGGCCTGGTTAGTTCTTGGATGGGAGATCACTTAAGAAGACCAGGTGCTGTAGGTGTAAAAAGTAAAAAGTAAAAAAATATGGGATTGTAAGTTGAAAAGGTCCTTGCAATCTGTGAGGTCAACCAAGGGTTGCCTTGCCTAAAAATAAAATAAAATATAAATAAATAAATAGATAGATAGATAGATAGATAGATAGATAGATAGATAGATAGCTAGATAGATGGGTGGATAGATAGATAAATAAATAAATAAAATTCTATTAAAAAATAATAATAAATTACCCTTCTCTTCAATCCCCACACCCCTTCTATGGGCCCTCAAGAACCCTGGAGACAAAGAGCTTCTAATAGAATTCTTAATAGATGTGTACCTGAGATTCACCTGGGGAGAATTTTCAAATTCAGACTCCTTAGAGAACAATCTGGTAGATGCAAGGTGGAACTTCCAAGGTGATTCTGACGTGCTGTTCGGGTTAAGCATCGAATGCCATGCGGCACTCTTCTTTTTGTGCTAAAGGTACTTGTGTTTTGCTCATCTCCCTCACCAAAGTGTGAGCTCCTTGAAAAGGACCATGTCCTATTCTTCTTTGAATCTTATTACTTATCTTATGGTAGATGCTCAGTATTTGTAGAAGAGACGAGAAGTTCTTAAGCCGAGAAAGCCAAACATGATTGCAGCTTATATTAGATCCTAAAAATCATACTGCTCATCTGGCAGCTTTTCTGTTCCTTACCAGTTGTCTTGGTCTTTTTATCACACATGACATGGTGCAAATTCTTGTCTCAAAAACAAAAAAGAAAATCCACTAGTGGAACCCTTCCAGAGGCCAGAGAAATCAGAATTCATCTTCTAAAGCATTACAAATTAATGACTCAACTTTTCAATCAGTTCCTTAGATTGCTGCTAAATTTCCCATGACTCTGTTCTTTGGCATATAAAATAACATGAAGTTACTAAAAATCTAGTGGGCTTTTTTTTATTTATGTGAATTAATGGGGAAAGAAGTTTTATATTGGCTGAATATTGAAGCATATATTGAGCATATGGGAAAGTGACAGGCTAACAAATGTATTTTAACAAAAAATAATCCTCCTAAGAATTAATAGATTTGGTGATTAGTCTTCATTAGAGGATTCAAGGCTTCCACTGACATATTTTTATTAAATTATGTTTTTCAACTTGTCTTTTGTGTTGTGTTTCTGGATAGATGACCACCTATAGACAATATAGTAATTGAAGTACAGAGAATCAGAGGATGAAGTTTCCCTGTGTCCTCGCCTACCTCCCTTGGGCCATGGTATCTCTTATATTAATTTCTAGTGTAGCACCTATGACATTGTACTACAAGTATTTGTTTTTTATGAATGTTTCTTCTACTAGACTTCAGGCAACGTAAGGGCAGAGAAATGTCTTATCTATCTTTGTATCACCAGCATCGAGCCAACACTCAATAAACACATTTATATGAATGAATAACATTCAACCTGCAAAATTAAATAGTCTTACATTTATGGAAAAGATAGAAAAAAATTGCACATGACTATTCGTAATTTCTCATTCAGTGACCTCTTAATAGCAACAATTGTAAATACAGTATTCATAAAGATAACTAATATTTATTGCAAATTTATTATGTGCTAGGAACATGCTTAGTTTCAGGTATTATGTCATTTAATTCTGACAGCAAGCCCTATAAGGTATATGCTATTGTTTCCGGTATGTCCATGATACAAAGCAGGCTTAGTAAAGTTGAATAACTTGCCCCAGGTCACATGGCCTATAAACAATGAAAATAAGATTCAAACCCAACTCTGTTTGATGCTAGAGACTTTCTTCTCAACCACTGTGCTATACTGTCCTTCCACCCCCACTGCTTCTCAATTTTACTAATTATCTTAAAGGACAGTCTTAAGACAAACACATGAGAATCATAAATATTTGCTATAACAGAGACGTGCCTCATTGTGTTTTGGAGCACCAGAGTCTTATGTGATGTTAATTTCTCCAAAATCTGTTTTCTCTTACATGTTTAAAGTGCTGTCTGAAATTAAATTAGAATATTTCTTTGTCGTAAAAGCTGTACTTTCCAACGGCCATTGAAAAATTGTGGGATGGGTAAAATTTATCATTACAGAGTAAACACAATCAATTTTGATTGATTGATCGATTGATCGATTGAAACCTTCCTATTTCCACATTTTGCCTGTTCTTGTCAGTCCTACCATGTGCTCATCAACATTGGTCATCAGCATTGCTTACACCCATCATGTGCACCACACTTTGGATAAAGACAGCTAATGCATCAACCTTTCCTTGGGTGACTTCCATATGCAACAATGTTTCTCTCAAAAGGATGACTGTAATTTCAAGAGCTCAAATAGCTATGTTCTCAGTGACACTACTGTCTACTCAGCCAATGTTAGGTAGACCAGGATTCAAATCAGAACTTGGACTAGTGACATAACACAAGCCAAAAAAAAAAAAAGGAGCAGTTTTCTTGAACTTCAGTCTCCTTGATAGCAAGGAGCAAATTTATTTCTACTACCTGTCCTTGTTTATCTTAGAATGGATGCCTAACAGTGGCATTGTCTCTATAATCATCAGTTTTCACCACTGATAGAAGTATTTCTAATAAGCTCTATGCTAGTTTCTTATGAACTCATATATGTAAATATACACTCTACCTAGATAATCCCACTTTTCCTCCTAATAATTATTCTGGAATACTAGCTGTTCTTATCTTGTAAAGAATCGGACATTTTCACATTGCTCACTTTTCACACTTCCTGCCATTAGTGTTCACCTGATAAAACCAGCTCTTTTGGAGAACCCAGCATATGTGAATAAGAGTAGCATCTGAATTAAAATGTTAATTTGATTTTATTTTACACTCTGCTTAAATTTATGTTGCCTAAGTATTAAAAAGCCTCTTACAAACTCTTTCAGCAACTTCACCCTAAAGTTTATGATGTCCATAACTCATTCTTCTCAGTTTTACATGATGCCCTGAAGTGTCTTCTTTAGACTGTATAATAAAAAGGCTATGAAAAAGTTCAGAATTTGTCATTTTATCCAGTCAAGAGACCATAAATGATTCTCCATTAAACCAGACTCTTTCCTCTGTTTTTCAGTCTTCAGTCAATGGCAAAAGGTGAAGTGTGGAATGAAGTTCTGTTTCAGCACAAATCAGAGAATCTTCCATTTAGACAAAGCCTTCAAGCTCTTCCATTCTCCATCCTTTGCCTCCTTACAGTGCAGCCATCTCATCTCTGAAGC
>NW_011888989.1:4186450-4188573 GCF_000151845.1 Pteropus vampyrus | reverse complement strand
TTAGTGTTCACCTGATAAAACCAGCTCTTTTGGAGAACCCAGCATATGTGAATAAGAGTAGCATCTGAATTAAAATGTTAATTTGATTTTATTTTACACTCTGCTTAAATTTATGTTGCCTAAGTATTAAAAAGCCTCTTACAAACTCTTTCAGCAACTTCACCCTAAAGTTTATGATGTCCATAACTCATTCTTCTCAGTTTTACATGATGCCCTGAAGTGTCTTCTTTAGACTGTATAATAAAAAGGCTATGAAAAAGTTCAGAATTTGTCATTTTATCCAGTCAAGAGACCATAAATGATTCTCCATTAAACCAGACTCTTTCCTCTGTTTTTCAGTCTTCAGTCAATGGCAAAAGGTGAAGTGTGGAATGAAGTTCTGTTTCAGCACAAATCAGAGAATCTTCCATTTAGACAAAGCCTTCAAGCTCTTCCATTCTCCATCCTTTGCCTCCTTACAGTGCAGCCATCTCATCTCTGAAGCCCCTCATAAGTGGTTCTCAAGCATTTTCTTGAGCACATTTAGTGAAAAGGAGCTCCCTTCTTTGAAGAAAGCCAAATCCACTGATGGGTGACTCAAGTTATAAGAAAAATGCTCCGTGAATAGAGACAAAAATCTGCTTCCCTGTTATTTCCACCAATTAACCTGAATTCTGCCTTCAGAAGAAACACCACATGAATTTCATCTTTTTTCCCCTCTGGCAACCCAGTAGGCATTTGCAGACAACCAAATCTCCTCCAGGCCAAACATTCTCCCACTCTCATTCCTCCCTCAGAAGAATGGTATTTGGTATATTCATCACCCTGATAAGTCTCTAGATGCACTATATGTTGGTAAAAATATTTTTTAAATCATAGTTTTTTCTTATTTAAAGAATCTAACAATATACAACATGTAAAGTAGAATATAAAAACCTTCTGAAATCTTAACACTCCCTTCCCAGCGCATAACCCTGAGACTTTTTTTTTTTTTTTGGATATCTTTCTGGCTGTCAGTCTGTCTTAAACTACAAATTTTAACTGAGTAATTCTGTTTCCTTCAAGAGATGTACCATTTGACTTTTTAAAAAACAAATTTTCCAAATCAGAAAGTTTGGTGGTATTTTTAAAGATTTTCCTCACAGATTTGAACCTATATTTTGTTACCAAAAAAAAGAAGTTTAAAAAATAACATACAACCATAGGCTCATCTATGGTTCACCTTTTGGAAATATGGCTTTGGAAGCAAGGGAGAAATGTGGGGGTAGGTTTGGTGAATGATCAAGTCTTTTTAGTTCAAAAGAAGTAATATTCATCTGGAGAAGGGGAAGAATTCTATAGCTTTATTAATGTAATTGGGTTGCGAAAATCAAGCTGTTTGCAGAGATTTCCTTTTCTTCAAACATGGAATATTTATGAATATTTATGATATTGTCCAACAATTTATATACCCCAGTGTCATAGAACTACATATTTTTTCTCTCCTTGTAAAATGTTATCTACTGTGTTTTATTTCTGCTTGATAATTTTTTTTCAAAAGAGCAGAAATGATTCTTAGTACTCTACTAATTAGCTACCTCATAATAACACGTATTTCCTAATAGTGCTCTGCTTTTTAGGGTTAATCTCGTATAGGGATTAAAGTAGATCAGTGTTTTCCTAAGTCTGGAACCTCACCACTGGTGTTACAGCAGGTGATTTTAGGTGTTAGGGACCACACAGAATAACACAGATCATAAATGATAAAGGTATTTCTTCTTCAATTATCTTTCGGTTCTGTTAATTAAAAGAACTAAGTCTCACGTTGGTCTCTAACATTAACCAGTTTCCTTTTAAGTAGAAAGAGTAGGTCTTTTCAGGCACAGCTTTTGGCTGACCATAAGATTTAGCTAGAATTAGATAGTTGGTTTTTTTTTCCATTGTATTTTCATTAACAATTACCTTACTTATAGCAATTGATATTTGTTTTCTTTTAAAAGTAGTATAAGAAGTTTCCTTTAAATCAATTGATTTAGGGAGGAAAAGTGAATTCATTTAAAGAAAAATATGAAGAAATAATGTGCAGGTGGTGTTTGGCTATTAAATGTTATATGGATGAATTTAGGAAACTGAGATGTAAAGGAAATACCAACTAGTATGAGATG
>NW_011888989.1:4182102-4186400 GCF_000151845.1 Pteropus vampyrus | reverse complement strand
AAGAAATAATGTGCAGGTGGTGTTTGGCTATTAAATGTTATATGGATGAATTTAGGAAACTGAGATGTAAAGGAAATACCAACTAGTATGAGATGATTTTCCATGTAGGTGTTTGCTCCCTTTGGAATTTTTCGTCCCTCCTGTTCTCAGCTACAGTTATACTTATATCAGTCACTGAGTGGCCCTTTCCTCCTAACAGTAAGAATCCTAGATATAGGCTGGGAGGAGCATATTACTGTTTTAGTCGTTTTTCAATAAGTTCTTTTCAGTGGCCCTTCCTGATAAAAAGGTGATTAGTGGGTAACATTCTTCTTCTCTTTCAATACCATCATTTATTCTGGTCACAGTACTTTGCATTGCACAACTGCATGCTGCATGTTCCTCTTTCCTTTAAAGTTCCCCTATCTAAGCTTTCTCCTTTGTCTTCGTTAAAATGGAATACTATTCCACTTTAATTTCTGTGTCAGTATGAATGACATCCATCCACAAAGGAGCATAAATTTGAAGAGGCAGGGAATGGAATGATTGCAATTTGGAATAAAAGATCGTTGTATTGCAGCTTGAAAATATTTACTGCTAATTCGGATATCTTGTGTCCAAAGCAATACAAGTGGACTCAAAAAAATAGATGACTATGAAAAGCCCCAGCAAAATTAAGAAATTGTAGAAGTTCTAAATAATCTAAAAATCATACTAAATGAGTTTTCCAATTATATTCACCACTAAAGATTGTCGACCAAGGAGAAGTCCAACTAAGAGAAATGTCTTAATTATTTACTCAGAAAACCATTGCTTCATCTGAAAAGAAACATGTCATATCGGTCCATTACCATGCATTCTCATACACCAAGTTTCATTAGGGAGCAGAGACAAGGACAGGAACAAGCTGTGCTGGATAAGGAACACAAAAGTCCTACAATATCGTTAATGGATTATTAACTTTCACAAAATTAGAATGGCATAAAGTACACTTAACATACAATTATACTGAAAACATAACTATCATCTTTCTATTAAGAAAAATCCCTTAAAGGACTTTACATTTTTAAAGTAGTGCTTTGACAAATTCTAAACCTATGAAAAACTGCTCAAAGCACATAGCAGCTTTCAGAGTTCCTAATTTTTTTTAGAGTCTTTTAGTGGGGAAGGAAGAAGAACTAGCAAGATGTCCTCTAGAAAATAAAATGAAAAAAGTGCTGTGAGAATTCGAGGGTGGTAAACACAGGTATTGTCAAAAATCCATCTATATTACACATTTTCGTGATAAATAGAAATCTAACTACCTATTCTGAAGTGATATATGATAAAGGATCTTTTTTTTTAACTTTGGAAAGCTTACTTTCAGACTTTATTTATGTTTATTTAAGATTTTCCCCCCCAGTCTCGCATAATTTTAGAGTTTTGCATATATTACTCTTCTAGAGAAAGAGAAGGCAGTTTTGGAGTTAAAGAAGAGCAGCAATAGAATGCTCTATGCTCGCAGGTCCTGGGAAAAGGATGAGAAAGGGCACCCAGTACATTTTAACCCCAATGTAATCTGTGAGAGTTTTACTAGAAAACGGTCAGTGCTTTTGATAATAAATATTAACTATTTAATCATTATACATGTCCAATGAAAGTAATAAATTAATTCTTGTACATTCGTTTCTGAGAGAATGAAAACGGAACACGTACAGCAAAAGATTTCTTTTTAAGAAGTGGCTAAGAATATTTTGCATATTACTAATTCTTTAAACTTGAGAATTGGAAGCAGCCTTAGAGGGAATCCAATTTCCCCAGTTTGGCAAGTCAGAAAACTGAAACCGAGAGAAATTATGCCTGACTCAATTAACCATGGAACCAAAACTAGATATCAAGACCCCTGCCTCTCCAACTATTCCACTGCACCATTATCCTTCCCCTGGCTTTTAAGAATTCTCTGTAAGGGTTTGCATGAAGACTATGACATGCCCCTAATTATGTTGAAAAGAACCAACCTTGAAAAGAAATTTGGAGATAAGTTTATTTAAACAAAATAATAGAAATTGAGTATGGCTAGCTAGACAATTCTGACTGTAAATTTCACTGAAAGTGTTATGTACATTTTAATGTTATTGACCAAAAAAAAGTCTATTTTTAACATGTGAAAAGTGGGTGATAAGATAGCAGATAATGCCTCCAGTTGGAGCTAGCACCTGCCCAAAAAGTCCCCATGGTCGGTTCATTCACTTTACTCTTAGGAAATGAGGAGGGAACCTGTTTCCCCTACCCTAGACTGGTGTTCTTGAAAGCAGTGTCTCCAGAACCTCCATGTTTAGGGGGGCAATCTCTTTGGAACAGGTGGTTAAGGAATTTATCTTGTAGCCAAGAGTGCAGACATGCTGTTTATGTTTAGACTGTTCATTTTCAATAGTTTGGGGAAGGGAACAAATGGAGATTATAAGTGGGCTCAAGTACCTACAACATCCTTCCAGTGCTAGGCATTGGCATTGGTTCTTAACCTTTAAGACTGCCGTCCTGTCTAAACAAAGAATAAATTTGCCTACCCCACAACCATAGTGAACATAAGTCTTTCTCCCAGGGCAGACATACTGATCCTCTGTGTTACGGGAGAGAGTTGCTGTCCTTTTGCCATGACTTACACTGTTTTATGGACCATTCATTTCCCAGTGCCATGGGAAATGGTCCATAAAGACAGAGAGTTGCTGTCCTTTTGCCATGACTTACACTGTTTTATGGACCATTCATTTCTCAGTCAACAATCTTATACCTTGACCTCCAGATCCTTTGAGAAGCAAAAAAATTATGGTTATAACAACATCAGGGCTAAGGCTTAAACAAGAAAGTGATTAGTGCCAAATTTCCAAAAGTCATCAGTCTTATCTGCCATCACTTCCTGAGGATCCTTATTCTATAAATGTCTTTGTCTCTCCGACAGTCTCTCACTGGGTTCTTGCCCACAGTGAATCTGTCCCCAAAGTTCTCTTCTTACCTTCCTTGAATTTTAAACTCTAGCTCAAACCTCTGTTTAATCATTTGTCTTCCAATGACTCTTACCCTTATGAAGCACTTCAAAATCAACTGAATCCATATGGCCTCAAGTTTCCTGTTTTCCATGAAAATGATACAGCATTTCATTGATTTATTCATTCAGTACACATTTATTAAACATCGAACATGAATCAATAACTGCAATTCTAAGGATATAAACAGTTCTTGTCCTCAGGAAAGTGATATATTATGCAGATGGGACATATTAAATAGATAGTTAAAGATGATGTGCTCTAGGAGAAGCTATGGGAATGTGTAGAGAAGCAGGTGGGAGTGAAGATGTCAGGGAGAGTTTCCTGGAAGAAGTCACTCCTACCCTGAATCTTAAAGGATAAATAGGCATAAAAATGATTAAAGAGAGAAAGGTATCCAGGCAGAAAGAACATAAACAAAAGCCTGGATGAAAGAATCAGCACAGAGTATATAGAGAATTTCAAATAGTTCATTTGAGAGCATAAAGTGTTAAGAGGAAGTGAGTGGCTAGGCAGTCATTGGAGAGTTTAAAGCATGGGAGTAATGCCAAATTTATAGTCTAAAAAGATCACTCTCACTAAAGAATAAAGAATGAATTTAAATGCGCAAAGCTAGAGGTAGGGGGATAAGTAAAGAGGCTGAGCATATAATCTATAAAAAAAATTATAAGGATCTGAACTAAACCAGGTAGAAGAAAAATTTGAGACCTACATAAGAATCAAAATATGCAAGACTTTGTGAATAATTAGCCTTGGGCTATATGAGAAAGAAGCAGGAGTAAAATTAGGACTCAGTTCTAACATAATGATTGGGTGGATGATGACATCTCCAACTAGGGCAGACAATAAAGGAGGGAGAGCTGAGTTAGAGGAGGGACAGTGAGTTTGGTTTTGACTGTGTAGGTTTGAAGAGACCATCAGATATTCAAATATGGAAGTGGAGCACACAACTTGAAATATAGGAAAGTTAAGTACTAGTTAAAACCATTCAAGTGGATGAGATCACCTAGGAGATTTTTATAGAGTGATAAAAAGAGTAAAAGGAGAAAGAAACTCTGGGGAAAATCCCCTTTTCAAGAGCAAGCAGAAAAAGAAGGTCCAGAAAAAAAGATGTGGAAAAATAACGGTTAGAAAGGAGTGAGGAGAACCAAGAGCCCATGGCACTGTGAAGTCCAAGGAAGTAGAGAATTTCAAGAAGGAAAACATTAACATTAGTATGAAAGTTCAGCAAGGAGATTCAATATTTTAAGGACTGAAGGTGTCTGTTAGATTTTGCAAGCCAATGCAGGATGATTA
>NW_011888989.1:4131932-4178256 GCF_000151845.1 Pteropus vampyrus | reverse complement strand
GACGAGACTTTCATTATTTCAGCTGATTGGATACCCACAGAACTGGAAATTAGAACTAAATCTTTATCATCAGCACATCATTGAGTCTAGCTTTCGAATCAATCATGTAATAGTCCCCCTGTGCCTCAGTTTCTCTATCATGTAAACATGAAGTGGCAATGGAACTACTGCTTTCAAGTCTTAAATAAAATCCTCTCCCTGCCTTTCTTTTTCATGGCATCAGGTTACATGTGGCCAGCCTACACACGATAAATTCCCTTCACCTTGTCTCTTAATTCAGTTGCCTTGTGTTAATCACTTGCTGCTGACTTTCTTTGAATTCATGCCAAGCTTTCTTTTTACCTCCTTTGACATTGAAAGTTCCATATTCTACTTCGAGTTATCTTGATGTATGTGAGGCAAATAATCATATCCTTCTACTATGTACTCGAACCTTTGTGTTTACAGAGTCTTAAACTTTCAGCCACTGCATTTCATAATAGGGCCACATGTAACTTATTTTCTGTCAATGCTCTCAAATATTTTAATTTTTCCTAAAGATTTTCTTTCTATTCAGTGTCTGCAGATTGATCTAGTTCCTCCTGCCTTATAAACTAGCTCCTCACAAGTGTCATTAAGCTCCTGTTGGATGATAAACTATCAAAATTTAAGTTAAGGGATTTTATTCCTTTGGCTATGTCAGAGAAATTTTCTTTTGCATTGTTAAACTATGTTGATTTATTAGTGAAAATCTAGTCTCCACTCTTAATAGATTGTGAGTAGTAATAGGCAATTAAGGTATTTTCCACGTGAAAGTATCCTACTGAAGTGCTTAAAAGAGTGGGAAAAAAGGCTGTCATATCATAGAAACAACAGAGGCCCCCAGTAGGGAGAGATTTGGTGGTCAGAGGTGTGGTTGTATAACACCAGCAATTAAATTATGTTGTTCTAGTTTAAACCCAGTTCTTGTTATTAGCTAAGTAGCATTCACTTAAAATCATAACCGTTTTTTTTAATGCGATATATCGATTTTCAAGGAAACTACAATTATTATCAATGGCAGAGTATTTAATAAGAGGCTTTCCCACAAATATGAATGACAAAAGCTGTCGTTGGGGGATGTGAAGATCTGTCGTTAGAGTTTCATCCGAGGGTAGAGGAGTCAGGAGTGCCTGGCAGCTCAGTAATGGATCACCTCATGATTTCATTTAAAAGAATTTAAATGATTCCATTTTAAAGAATCAACTTTAGGTGCTGGAAGAGGCTTAAGAGCTCGCTTAGTTCAGTTTCTTCCTTTTATAGATGAGGAGCCTGAGCTGTAGCTCTCAGCCCAGGTCTGAAGGTTGTCTAGCTTTCAGCCCAAACCACAACCTAATCTTGAATTCCATACTGTTTAGAATAGTCTTACAAAACATCATCCATGTAGCATTGTGGTACTCTATGCAGGTAGAAGAACCAAGACCATAGTATCATCATCCTGAACTAAGGGAGGTATTTTGTCTATTTCAACTATACCACTTGACATTTCAAATTCCTATTTCATAACTTTAGAAAGATCTACTTACTTTTGTTTACTTATTCAGCAAATATTCACTGAAGACTTACTCTGGGTTAGGCATTGTGTTTGATACCTTATTTATTTTCATTAAATAATAACAAAATATACCTTAAATTTAATTGATGGTTTAATTTGGCATCTTATTTAAAAAGTAGCTAATAACAGTTTGCATAAAGCCTTGTATATATTTATCTTTGAAGGTATTTGGAGATTAATTACACAAATCTCTTTTGAGTGCGTATCATTTACTGTGAGATTTAAAGACATCAGAGGAGAATGCTTTTTACTCTGTACATCTCAGAGAATTGCCAGTCAGTGAGTGTGTTCCCCTGTGTGACCAGAGGTGTAGTTAGCCCATACTTTTTGTCAGTAGCTCACCCAACCGAAGTCGGGAGCTCAGTGCAGTGTGGAGGCTCGCTCATTCACTCGTTTATTACAAACATTATTATGATGAGAATTTTTTAAAAAACAGCTGCAACGTAATTAAAAGTGAAAAATAAAACAGGATAAGGCTAGCTGCTGTTACAAACTTAACTATGTTTTCTAAAAACAGGCAGAATACCAGTTAAACATAGCAGTTCCTCCTGTAACTCCAATAAGATGAAAATGCAGGAATAAAATAGTATAATTCCCACCTACTGACCTCACCCCCAAAATGTAGAAAGACTACTTTAATAGATCAAATACTTTAACAGAGGAGACACAGGAGTGGCAACTGACGCTGCAGAGCCAAGGCAGCAATAATTTAAGTGCCTATAGAAGGGCTACTAACGATCATGATATTAAACTATATTTCTAGAGGCAACTACAGTTATGCAGATGGAATTTTTATAACTTTTTAGAGGGTCTTTCTAACATCTTCTGGGAAAAATTCTCCAGGCCAGGGTTGGGGGCTGCAGTTTAAGTAGTATCCAGGCAAAGGAGCTACATGCTTCCTCTTGGTTTTACACTCAAAAGATTTCAATCCAGTGTAAATCTGATTTGTGCTATTTTACCTTTAAATATAGCTTTTAAAAATTGTTCAAAATTTTATTTAAGTTGGTATATTTTTTTTAAATCTAGTCAATAATACTTTATGTTTTAAAACATGATGTTCCATACGTGGGGGGAAGGGCTAAGTGAATTAAATTCCAGCAGTATATAAATATAAGTATGACTGTGTATATGCTGTATATTTATAAATGTGTGTGTATTCCCCTTGAGCAAAATGAATACTTATTTCATATAATGTTTCTTAAACCTACGTATGGCTTCCCCTAGTGTTCCTCTGATATTCATTGTTTTTCTGGAAGTTCTCTGGTTTCATAAACTATGCCTTCTGTAAATGCTAATGGATAAGCAGAAGATGGAGTTTATTCTTTATAATGTGAGGCATATTGAGCTGTGGTTTCTGTGAGTGGTCACTCTCATTATCACCTTGTATTTTCCAGAAAACCATCACTGTGCCCATTCTGCCCCAAGGCTTCTAATGTGTTCTGACATCTTTAATAAATGCTTAAAGCATTTCCACAATAATACAAACTCTTTTTCTCTCCTTAACCATGGGGAAGAGAGAAAAATACATTTGGCTCTGTTTCTCTATGGAAGAATAAAAAAGAAATTCTGAAAGGAAATTTTGTCAGTTTATCATCTTTTATTGTGACATATGTAGAATGTTCAGGAGAATGGTAGCTCAGATAAAGAAATGCAGTAGGGGACAATTATTTAAGGCATCTTTCTAAGTCACTTAATATCGGTTGTTTGAATCCCAAGTGTCAGAAACAAGTTATAGGCAGTTAGTTTTTCCAGGAAAGAGGTTTTAGAAAGCCACTGTGATTTATGTTTTAAGAGTCACAGTATTATAGACTTGTTTTGAAAAGGTTTCCTCCAGGCATATGTAACTCTTGGCGATCCCCTTGCCGGGGAAGCTCAGCAGAGCTGCCCTGTGATGAGCCCGCTTCAGTCATAATCTTTGTCACTTTCCATCCCACTTCATGAGACATTCGAACACAGAGATTGCCCATCCATGATAATAAATTCTGCTCTTAGCTGCCACATCCACACTCCCCTTCTTTAGCCAGAGGTACCCCCCTGCCTTCACTTGTGGATTCTAGGCCTCAAGGCAGCCAGGCAAAAACATTCTGAGGATCAAATAGGACATCTGAAAATACTTTAAACCCTTAAAAGTTTTTGTATTATATTTTATTATATCACATTATGTCAAATCAAATCATATTATATTATAAGCTCCCATTTTGCACTACTAATCTTGCTTCAGCTTTTCTGGTGTTCATTGTTCAGCATTGCGCTCCCATCCTAGCTAGGCAGGATGGATGCTACTTCACGGTACCCACCCACCAGAAGGAACCACTCTACACTTTGTCTTTCTCAGTCTACATTCTAGATATTGCCCTGAAAATAGTGAGAACAGATAGATGAACACATCAGCAGATAAAGTCAACTGAAAAACAACTAAGAGTGGTCAGTTGAAAACCTTGCTTGGCTGCTCCAAAGCTTAGAGTTATATTGTAAGTCTCTTAATTTGATTTTAGGGCCCTACCCACCAGTTTCCTAGAACTTCCTCTTTATTTGACCAACTGTTTGAGGAAGCTTACTAATGTATTTTGGAAGCATTCATGCTGGGCTAAACTACATTGCCTGATCTTAGCTTAGATTATCACTTCCACATTTCTGAAGGCCCAAATAAATCAGCCAGTGAGTCAACATTGGCTGTTGTTATTGTTATTCTAAATAAACACTTACTTTGTATTTTATAGTTACCTAACTTTCTCCATTCAGAGGTAAACTATAGAAACCAGATTAAAACTCTAGTGAGAAAACTGAGCCCAACCCATAATACAATAAATGTTTACTGAGTATCTGCTATGTGCACGGAACTATGCTAGCATCAAGGGACACAGTAGTGAGTTAAGACAGAGTTTTCATCCTCTGGGAGCTTACTATGTAGCTTGCATGTTATAGCTCTAGGAGTTGAGAGTTATGTCTCTTTACTAGTTGATAGCAAGATTTACAACTCAAAACTCAGCTTTTTGTAATGAAGTACTTACTTAAATTGTTGATTATTGATGGTAGATTCTGAGCTATAAATATGACTTTTCAATATTCGATCCTAAATTGAAAAAGTGAGATGCCCAGGGATGAACTTGCAAAGACCCTCAGGAGATTTACAGAAATTAAATCACTCACTCATCTATAGTCAAAATAGGTTCTGAGAATGTTTTCATGCTTAATAAATTTCTTTCAGCTGACTAGTCAGGTTCCCTCTGAAGTGCTGATATATGCAAATAATTGGTGACTATTTGTGAAGGTGCAGGAGTGCAGTCTGTCAAAGATGACAACTGCAGTACATGTTATCTTTTCCTTTTCCCAAACATTTTGTTGTGAAAATTGTCAAGCATAAGAAAAATTGAAAAAACTGCAGTGATCACCCATGTCTCTGCCACCTAGATTTTAGAATTGTTAATAAGTTTTTGCTTTATCATATATGTTTCCATCTCTCTATCCATCAATCCATCTTTTTGTATATTTCAAGATGAGTTGCAGGCATCAATGACCTCAATACCTAAGCACTTCAGCATGAATATCATTAACTAGAGTTCGATATTTCATTATAGTGTGAAATACAATTCTTAAGTATACAATTTAGTAAATTTTGGCAAATGCATAAGATGCATATACCCCTGTAACTCACACACCTATAAAGATACAGAACATTCCTATTCCTCCAGTAAATTCACCCATACTCTTCCCAGTCAATCCCCACTCCTACCCTCAGAGGCTGTTCTGATATTTTTCACCATAGATCAGTTTTGCCTGTTCTAAACTTCATATAAATTGAATAAGCTCTTTTGTGCAAGGCTTTTTTCACTCAGCGTGATGTGTTTGAGGTCCATTCATGTCGTTGTATGTATCCTAATTCTTTTTATCATTGTCTAGTACTCCCATGTGTGAATGCCCCGAGTTCGTTCATCTACTCTCCTGCCAATAGATACTGAGGTCATTTCCAGTTAATGAATATTATGAATAAAGCTGTGATGGACATTCTTATTCAAGTCTTTTTTTGTGGACATGTTTCATTTCTCTTGGATAACAAGCTAAGAATGAAATTACTAGGTCATAAGGTGAGTGTATATTTTGTTTTATAGGAAATATAAAAATTCTGTTCATCTGTCAAATGCTTTCCTCAGTGGTTGAACCATTGCATACTCCTATCAGCAAAGTATGAAAGCTCCAGTTGCTCTACATCATTACCAACATTTTATGTTGTCAGTCTTTTTAGTTTTAGCCATTCTGACAGATGTGTAATAATATCTTACTGTGGTTCATTTTGGAAATCCCCAAAGGCTAATGACTTTGAACACTTTTTCATGTGCTTATTGGCCATTCATTTATCTTCTTTTGTGAAGTGTTTGTTTAAATATTTTTTCCATTTCTATTGATTTGTTTGTCATTTATTATTGAGTAGCAAGTTTTTTAGTATTCTGGATATAAGTTCTTTGTCAGACATACATTTTGTACATATTTTCTATCGTTGTGTGACTGGCCTCTTCATTTTCTTAATAGTGCCTTTTGATGAACAGAACTTTTTAATTTTAATGAAGACTAATTTATCAGTTTTTTTGTTTTATGCATGTTTGCTGTGTCCTGTCTAAGAAACCTTTCCTACTCACAGTTTGTGAAGATCTTCTCCTATGTCTCCTTCTAGAAGCTTTATAGTTTTAGCTTCTATATTAGTGTCTATGATCCATCTCAAATTAATTTTTGTATAAGATGAAATTCACTTTTTCCATATAGATAGCCAGATGCTGCAGTACCATTTATTGAAGACTTTTTCTTCCCCATTGAATTATCTTGGCACATCTATGAAAAAGCGAATAACTATATAGTATGGGTCTATATCTGGGCTCTAAATTTTGTTGCATTGATCTGTTTGTCTGTTATGTCAGTACCACACTATGTTGATTAATGTAGCTTCATAGTAGACTTTAAAGTAAAGTATTAAAGTCCTTTAACTTTGCTCCTCTTTTTCAGATTGCTTTGGGTGTTTTAGATAGTTTTCATTTCCATATAAAATTTTAAATCAGTTTGTTAATTTTTACCAAATAAAGCATCGATGCGGTTATCAGAATAGCATTGAATCTATGACCATTTTCAGGAAAATTGATATGTTAACCACACTGAGTCTTCCAATCCACACACATCTATCTCCCATTTATTTAGTCTTCTTTAATTTCTCTCAGCAATATTTTGTAGTTTTCATATGAAAAGTTTGTACATTATTTAAGAATGTATTCCTCTTTTAAATCTCTTTAAAATTTATTTTGTTTTTGACACTGTTTAATTTCATTTTTCATTTTTAATATATAGAAATTTTATTGATGTGGACCTTGTATTTTGCCAAATTACTAAGTTTTAATTATTAATTCTAATAATTATCCCTTATTTTATATTTTCTACTTAATTATGCCATTTGTAAATAAAAGCATTTTTCCCTTTTCTTCTGCCTATTATTCTTTTTTCAAATTAAATTTATTGGGGTGACATTGGCTAATAAAATTATATAGGTTTCAAGTATATAATTCAATAATACATCATCTGTATGTTGCATTATGTGTTCGCCACCAAAAGTCAAATCTCTTTCTGTCACCAAATATTTGATGCCCTTTACCCTTAACTACCTCTACCGTCCCCACTTCCCTCTGGTAACCACTAAACTGTGTCTATGAGTTTTAGTTTGTTTTTTTTGTCTTGTTCATTTGTTGCTTTCAGTTTTATATCCCACATTTGAATGAAATTATATGGTTCTCAACTTTTTCTGTCTGACTTACTTCACTTAACATGACAATCTCAAGACCCCATCTATGTCGTTGCAAATGGCAGTATTTCATTTTTTCTTGTGGCTGAGTAATAGTGCATTGTATATCTATATCACATCTTTTTCCAATCATCTATTGAAGGACACTTCAGTTGTTTCCATGTCTTGGCCACCATGAATAATGATGCAATGAGCATCAGGGTGCATATATCTTTACAGATAAAAGTTTTCAAATTTTGGGGGTAGATACCCAGAAGAGGGATTGCTGGGTCATAATGTAATTCTATTCTTAATTTTCTGCTAAACCTTCATACTGTTTTTCATAGTGGTTGTACTAACTTGCATTCCCACTAGCAAGCAATGTATGAGGGTTCTTTTACCCTACACCCTCTCAAAAACTTGTTATTACTTGTCTTGTTGAAAAATAGCCATTCTTACAGGTGTGAGGTAATATCTCATTGTGGCTTTGATTTGCATTTTTCTAATAGCTAGTGAAGTTGAGCACTTTTCCATATGCCTGTTGGCTGTTTTTATGTCTTCTTGGGAGAAGTGACTGTTCAGGTCCTCTGCCCATTTTTTTAATTATATTTTTCATTTGTTTGTTGTTGAATTGTATGAGTTCTTTATGTATTTTGGATGTTAGTCCCTTATTGGAAGTGTCATTTGCAAATGTCTTCTGCCATTCAATTGATTGCCTCTTTACTTTGCTGATGGTTTCTTGAGCTGTGCAGAAGCTGTTTAGTTTAATATAGTCCCATTCATTTATTTTTGCTTTTATTTCTTTTGCCTTCGAGTTCAAATTCATAAAATTTTTTCTAAGACCAAGGTCCCTGAGTTTAGTATTTATGTTTTCTTCTAAGCAGTTTATGGTTTCAGGTCTTATATTTAGGTCTTTTATCCATTTCAAGTTAATTTTGGTGTATGGTGACAGATAGAAGTCTAGTTTCATTCTTTTGCAGGTGGCTTTCCAATTTTCCCAGCACCACTTGTTGAAGAGGCTTTCTTTTTTCCACTTTATGTTTTTGGCTCCAATTATTTGCCCATATATATGGGTTTATTTCTGGGCTCTCAGTTACGTTTCATTGGTCTGTGTATCTGTTTTTCTGCCAATACCATGCCATTTTGATTTTTGTCACTTTGAAATATAATTTGAAGTCAGGCAGTGTGATACCTCTGGACTTCTTTTTTTCTCAGGATGGCTTTGGCTATTGGGGTCTTTTGTGATTCCATACAAATCTGATGATTTTTTTTTGGTTCTATTTCTTTAAAAAATGCCATCAGTATTTTGATGGGGATTGCATTAAATCTGTATATTGCTTTGTTTTTTTCTTTATTTTCAATCTGCAGGCCTTTTATTTATTTATTTTGCTTACCTTATTGCACTGACTAGGATCTCCAGAACAATATTAAATATAAGTGGTAAAAATGGATATCCTTGCTTTTTTTCCTGATCTTAAGAGAAAGTAGTCAACATTTCATCATTAAATATAATATTAGCTATAGGTTTTCTATAGCTACTCTTTACTGGATTGAGAAGTTCTCTTCTATTTCTATTTTGCTAGTATTTATTATGAATGGGTATTAAATTTTGTCAAGTGCTTTTTCTGTCTCTATTGAGATTATTGTATTTTTTTGGTCTGTTAATATGGTGAATTACACTGATTGATTATTTTGCTAAGGAATATATATATAATCTCTGGATAATATACACACATACACGTGTGTGTGTGTGTGTGTGTGTGTGTGTGTAAAATCTCCAGATAAAAACTTAAACTTATTAGTTGCTAGTCTGGCACTTCTGGAGCCATATCAGAGAGTATCTGGATATGTGAGGTTTTAAACTACTGCCAAAATAGGCTTCTCCAAATCAAAACATTGCAAACATTCATTTCCTCCCGGTGGTCAAGCAGTTAAGTAGAAAAGAGAGATCATTTACTTCATTTTCATTAATCAATTTTCGACATGATTGCATTTTGTTCTCTATCAATTAATAAAATGTCATCTAAATGTAAACCAACCGGTAGCCATTATCCAGTAGTAGAGTTCAGTTGTTATATATTAAATTAAGAGGCTAACCAAGGTAAGAAAGTCTCACTGAGTTCTTAGAGTGAAATCTTGAATGTTTAGAAAGAATGCGTTTTCTTAAGGAAATATGTTTATATTACCACTTGCAAGAAACAGTAAAACTCAGAAGTCATCTAAATAAGAAAGAATCACAAGATGGTAGAAAAGATCACTGGTCATAGTGGTCCGCAGAACAAACTTCTAAAAGTCAGCACAGTAGTTCAATGAACTCAACTAACCTAAATCAACTAGGAAACATTAAATAAGGGGCTTCTGTAGAATTATTTTTGGTTTTATGTTTTTATATGTTTTATGTTTCCACTAAAGCCTTATGCACCTGCATGAGGGTAGGCATTCTATCACGTTGTAGTCGCTCAGTGGCACCTGAGCCTCAAGGGTCTCTGCCATAATTGGCACTTCTCTCTACTCCCAACACTCTTGTATAGTCTTCTACCTGTCCTCCTTTTCTTCCTTTTACTATCTGCCCTCTGTCTTCCCTATGCCATGAGCCTGCCACAACTTCTTGTGGTACCTGGGGCTATATTGCCTTGGGGGATGCCTACGACTAAAAGAACTCTACCCAAGAAAACCTTTTAACCAACTCTTTGTTCCTCTAAAGGAAGATATTGACATATACCATGAACAAGTTTAACTTTTGTCAAGATTAGCACAGAGCTCTGCAGCATTCTCCATTGTCCTCCTCATTACTTTAATCCATAGCTACTTTATTTGAATATGATGAAGCTTATGATGGCAGTGGAATACAGCACTGGGAAAAACAATACACGCACACACACACACGCACACACACCGTAGCTTTGTTCATGATAAGTGTTTAAGAGAACAGAAGCCTCTGCATGATGAAAGTTTTGGCAGGTTATGTTGTTCTACAGTTTATCAGCTGATGACTTTTGCTGCCTCCAAGTCACTGCATTTTCCCAAGTGAAGAACCTTTGGCTTAGTGCTAGAAATATACATGCTCCACAGAAATGAAAAGTTATTAAACCAAGACTACAGGGGAATGCCGAGGGATGCTCTGTTTGTAATTCTGGGGAAACAGTTCAGAACACATTTTTTACAACTTAACGAAATTGCTTGAAATCTTGTAGGGGAACACCAGCCTTTTGAAAATCTGGTCCCCAAGGATTTCATTCATCTTTTAGATCTAGTTGCTGCAAAACACTGATAATATACAAAATCTACTAGGTGTTAAATCTGCATCTACCAGTGACTTGCTGAATTAATAAAATTACCTTAAAGTTAATGCAGTCAGTGAGAAGAGTTTAATGATATTCGAAACCTTCATGGTAATAATTACAGATGAAGAGGGTCAGTCAGTTGAGAATTAACATGGAAAGTGAATAGAATGAAAATCCGAATTAGGATATCAGAACCTGCATAAATTGTGGGGAAGGTGAACCATGAAAATAAAATTCACTTATGTTCATTTGTAAGGAAAAAAATAAAAGAAGGTGTGCTAGAATTTGAACCTAGGGAAATTTTAAGGATTTGGACAGTTTTAATGAGGAAAGAGAAAGAGGTGTTAAGGATGGTTAGGAAAGCAAGTTAGAGAAGATGGAATATTATTTTTTCCTATATCTGCTTCTTTCATTTTTTTTAGGGTGCCAAAACAGCTATTATGATTTTTCTACCACTCCTGCCCACAAGTTTCTTTTTCCTGATGTCATCTGTACACACACCTTTTAATTCTCCACTATATTTTTAAGGGGAGAGGTAACATGGTATATAAATTATCCTTCTCACTCAAAAAATAATTGACTATACAAAGCATTACAATGTAGAAAATGGAGATGAGTTAAAATATATTTTTTTCTAATTCATCTTACCCAGATCCCCTTTCTTTTGGAAAGTTATTGTTTTATTAATGGCATTTACTTTAAATTTTATTTTAAGATTTCTTAAATATTTTAGAATTAGTGTTGTCTACTCATTGCATTTTCATAGAAGGCAGTCACAACAGACGGTGTGTTAACTTTTAAAAATATGATTGGCTTACTAAACAGATGCAGGTCTTCTATGTCAGTCATATGTTTTATTAAAAAAAAAAACCCTCTAGCAGAGCACATTAACCCAATCTATAGGACCCTAACAAGTCAACTGAAGAACTCTGGGAGAAGTCAGTAGGTGTTTCAGCATGTAAAATGTTGAAAAGGCCCTTCTTTCAAGTGTATCCTGTTGAAAGATCATATCCATGTTCTTCTCCAGTTCAGAGGCATGAAATTAAGAGTTTAGTATGCATGAGTGTGAAAAAAAAAGGCAGAACTTGGCTCTGTGTGATGTCAAAAATAATAAAGAGGGAAATATTCACTGAATTGTTCATTTATTTATTCTGTTTTTACTGAGCATTTGCCATGTTACAGACACTGTGATATGCTTTTGAGATACAGAAATGAATATGAAAGTATGGTCCTTGCCATCAGGGGAGCCCCTCCCTGGAATGAAGAGATAGCTATGTAAACCAACAAATGTAACAACGTATTTTGAGTGTCATGATAGAAAGATATATAAGCGCATATAGAGAAATGAGGTCAAAGACAGTCTCAGAGTTGAGTCTTACAACTGAGTGAATGTCCAACTACTTAGCAAAAGGAAGAAGGCAAAAGAGACAGGTACAAGAGCCAACATGAAATAGCCCAGTGGTGGAAATTAAAAGTAGCTAAGTTTAGCCAAAGAGTCACATCACTAGGGGGATGACAAGTTGGAGAAATAGGTAGGTTCCAAATTACAAAAACTCTCTTAAACTCTATCAAAGATGTGGATGTTATCTATGAGGTATTTGAGAGTCCTGAAGGTTTTAATCAGGAGTAATAAAATTATATTTGACAGTTACAAAGATTACTCTGGTGGTGGGAAGCAAGACTTAAATATAAGAGAAAATGTTTTAAGATATTTTATTTTTTACTAGAAATTAAACATTCAGCAATTATATCATGAAAGTAATCTGAGTGACGCGCAGGGTGGGTCACACCGCCACAAACTGCAGAAGCCATTCTTCCGGTTGGTTCTGTTGTCTCCATCTACTAGCTTAGAGGCTGCCTCCATTCTTATTGCTTCTCCGCCACTCTGATGAACAAATGCATTCATTTATTCAGTGAGCGCACGTGTGCCAAGTCCTGTGTTGGGCTCTTAAGATTGTGTGACAAAAGTAACTCATGGTCCCTGCTCTCAAAGTGTTCACTGGGCCATCCCCAACTGTCTTTCTGGAGCCAGACATGCTTCTTCAAGAGTCCTAGTCTCATTCCTTCTCATGCAGCCACATCTGACTTTTCTCTCCCCCTTCTCAAAGTCAAACTCATTTGTTGCTCTCACCATCTTCATGTGCCAACTGCAGAGTGAGAAGATACACTAGGAATAGCAACAGTTCCATTTTGAGAATTGCCATGAAGGGAAGAGTGGGAGAGTTGAGTAAGAGGATTCCTAATGGTCCACTGCTGAATCAGAGCCTCATCTACTAGTTTAAATATTTAACGAGGGGACTCTGCATTTCACAAGGTTGCTGTATGAGAACTTGCTAAAAGTTCTTTATATTACTCTGTCACTGAAGGAATCAAAAACTTCAAATGCCCATTATAAACTTTTAGGTTAATATATTAATTATTATTTTGATAACTAGAAAAACCACCCCCTCAAGCAAATCTCAGAGCACAGACTTTATTAACCATAATTTTAGACTGTTGTTGGACCTGTTATCTGCACCGCATATGTCTAAATTAACACTTAGTGGTGCTACTTCCCCTTGTATGTTCTCAGTTTGTGGAGAACACCTTCAGAAATCCCTTGCCAACTTCCTGGGTCAAGTTGTTCCAGTGGCATGAATTTCTTGGAAATTGATTCTTAACAGTGTGAACATTTCCTGAGAGATTTCAATGCTGCCCTTCATAATAAATTGAAACTATTCTTTGATGATGCTGTAGACCTCATAGCATAGCTTTCAGTAACAAAACTTTTATTCATAACCTTGAAGGCTTCATGATAACCTTGTCAGCTTTGGCAAAGGGCTAAACAGCACATGCTGTTCCATCATTACTTAAACAAATGTTTATTTGAGAGCCTACTGTGTGACAGGCACTGTTTCAAGTGCTGTTTTCGGTACCCTGCTTCTATGTAGTCATTCGCCAGGTCTCTGCCTAAACATCAAGGATGATTTCCCTCAGTCCTCTCAACCAGGTTAGGGCCCGAAAATTCTAGGGAACTGACCCAATTCCAACATGTATGTGGAGGCTTTCCCACACCAACAAGCAATTGTCAGATGCCAGCAAGATTCTGAGACTTCAACTCAATTCTGGCACTTTCTACCCAGAGTTAGAATCAGATTCCACAGGTAAAGGGCTCAGCCCATAAACCCACCCTCTACTTCATACACCAGTCACAAGCCCAAGTTGTTACCTGCACTTCTGACTGACTGGCTGTAAATCAGAGGTCCCCATGACCCCCCTTCTTGAGTTTGATTAATTTGCTCACGGAACTCAGGAAAACATGTTTACTCACTAGATTACCAATTTATTACAAAGGATACTAAAGGGTGTAAATCAATAGCCAGATGAAGAAATACAGAGGGCAAAGCCCCAAACAAAAGAGTTTCTGGCCTTGTGGGGCTTGGGTTCCAGCACAGTGGCACGTGGAAGCATTCTGGCTCCTCAGTGTGGAAGCTCTCTGATAAAAGGGCTGGGGAGCTGTCCTTCAGGGTTTTATGCAGACTTCATTACACAGTCATGATTGACTAAGTCATTGGCCATTGGCATTTAATTCAACCTCAAGCCTCACTTCCTCCCTCAGAAATCTAGGGATGGACTGAAAGTTCCAGTCCTCTAAGGAGATAGTTAGCTCCTACAGGTAACCAGGCCCTACCCTTGGGTGGGGTCTGGTAGTCACCTCATCATAATAAGAGAAATTCCAAGGGGTTTTGGAGCTGTGAGCCAAGAGCTGTGGATGAAGACCAAATATATATATTTCTTGACCATAATATTGGATCCCTGACAGATGTTCTCATAACCCTGTACAACTCTCCTTAGAGACATTTAGCACTATTAAAATTTTGTAATTACTTCCGTAATTTAAAGGGTGAGAAAAAGCCCAACCTCCTTCACCAGACTATAATCTTTGTGTTGATGGGAATCATTTCTTTTTTTATAGTTACTAATACAGGAACTAGTTAGGACATAAGTAGGAATAAAGAAGTGTAAAAAGTGAAAATGAAACTATATTTGCAGTTAAATGGTATTTATAATATTATAATTACAATATTCCAAATAATAATATTATAAGTAGCAGAGATTCCTGAGGCATGTCATATGACTGTAAATTGTGTAAACAATCAAGATTGCTAAATCCCAGGTAAGATGAACTACATTGATAGAACCTGGCATTTTCTAATTGTTTTTGAATGAAGTACTCCCCCCAAATGCCTCTTCCTCTTGCAGAATCTGCTTCAAACATCCATTGCAAACATACATGAAGTTAAGTTCAAACCATGAGGACACTTGTTTATCCAATGGTTCTGCAGATGGTCTGGAGCAAGCCTTTCCTAGGCTCCCCTGCTATTGTAAGCATGAGCTCTAGCCAGTTGCTGTGGCAGTGTCCATACTTCAAATAATTCCTTTAGTTTTATCACATGGGATGCATTCTCCCTAAGACCTTCTCAGAGCTCATAAAGATGTGTTTAGTCGAGAGGTGCCATTTAAGAGCTCCAATCCAAGGTAAACCCACGATGCATTTAAATGCATAAAATTGATTTGTTGAGACAAATCACACAAATCTTCTTCAGGAACAGCAGCATCTTCATGAAGTAGTTTCCTCCATTTATGCTTTAAATCTCAATATGATTGATGGATAGCAACAAGACTGAGTGAGGACTTTTCAGCTCTCTTTGTCCAATGTGAAGTAGAGATAATAGTAATTCTACATCTTTTTTGGATCTTATCAAAGATTAGAAAATTAAAATCACTTTGTTCAGATTTGTTTGTTTGTTTCAAGATAGAATAATGGCATACGAATAACAAAATATAACTAGTGACAGAAAGCTCTTCAGTGTGCTTCATATCTGCCTCAGTAATCATAGGATCTACTGTTGAAGGGTGAAGGTTGCATCGAAATACCTAATAATGCAACTGAAGTTTTACTCTCTTATTCTTAGCCAGCTTTCCTTCTATTAGCATCTGACGTTCATTGCCGGAAGATGAATGGCTAGACCTTTTTGCTCTGTATTGAAGTTACTAATGAACTCTAAATTATTATCTTTGTACATGTCTGTCTTCCTCAAGTAACCATGAGCTCATTGAGAGAATTAGTGACCTTGTCTTGTTCATCTACTTTATCTCCAAACATTGTTCACAACATCTAACACCAATCTGGGTGCTGAATAAATGTTTGTTGAACAACAGGAACTCACAAACACAACTTCTGTTCTTCTCCACTGAAAGCAGCTATAGTCATCTTCCCTCCAAATACATTTATGCTGTATCTCTAAGTTACATAGCTATGGGATGATAAATGGATGTATAAGATGCCAAAACAATAGTACTTTGCTTAATGGAAGTAACGTTCTTTTATCAATTTGTATATATGGCATGATAAGGCATTTTTTTTTTGCTACTTAAAGTTCTTTTGGGATAATTGTGCTTTCTTGTCTTTTGCATACTACTTAATTCAATTCAGTCATTCTTTCTGCTGCATATTCATTAAAGTTGCCTTGAGAGCTAACTATAAAATAAAGTTTTCGTTTCCACTCCTTACATTTCAAGCTTCGATACAACTGAATCATTAAACAATTTAGTTAAGACTTGCCGATGCATCTTTAAATTGATCCCCCTTGATTAAAGCTAGTTTGCAGGCATCTGATAATACAGTCATACCAGAAGGAATTAAATGCTTATTATTCTCATTAGATTGTTCAAGTCTACTTTACTTTACTCCACCATATAAATAGACAAATAGAACCTGCCTCAATTGAGATATGTGGTTTAAAAAAAAAAATGTGGTTACTTATTGCATCAATTCAGAGGAAATATAATCTTAAAGTCTGAATAAACTGCACTTTTAAGGAACTAGAATTATCTTTGCCAAAATTCTGACTAGAATTATTCAATCTCAATCAATATATAAAATTGCTTTGTATATTGATAATATTGGCTTCTTATCTTAAATAGGTAAACATTCTCCCAACTGTATCTATTTATTATTTTTAAGGATAATAAAAAGAAAATTTTATCTTGGCTCCCATTTGAATTATCACAAGTTGAGAATTAGTGACCCAATAAATGAGAGTTATTCCTGTAGCTTTCTACTAGTTTATGTGATTTTAAAACTCATATATATAGAATGAGTATTATCACCATTGATAGTCTGTCTCTATCACAGAACTGTTTTATATTTACTTTCTTTTCATTTTTGTTGGAATTAAACTTAGCTTTCAAGTTCCATTTTGGAACTAAATTTTTCTTGTAACCAGCTTCTTGAACTGGCTGTATGGAAGGTAGAAGTAATAGGACAGAGTAATGATATTAGGTGGTACTTGATTGGTCAACAAATCTTCTGTCCTCTCTTTATTGGTAGAGCAGCATTAGACTTTGAGAGTGAAAGAACCTATCATATGTTTTATACATTCCTTTCCTCATTCATTCAACCCATATAGCACCTTTTTTATGCCAGGGACTGTGCACAGCATTGGTGATATGAGGATGAGCTAAACACATACCACTGTCTAATGAGGGAGACATCAGAAATTTAACACCTAGATACAATAAGGAAAGTCTGTGATGCAGACATGCACCAGTGTTAGGGAAACATCACAGAGGGACCTAAATTCATGGCAGCAATGGTGAGAAGGGGACCAGAGACCTGCTTTCTTTCATTTTCCCATCCAATCAACCAAAGTGCCTCTACCAGCCAAATGCCAGCAATGGTTGATGCGAGGCCATTCAATAACCAAGGTCTGGCTAGGCACTAGCTTAAAAGTTTGTAAAAGCCCTAGACCTCTTAAACCCAGGCACCGCCCAGATCATCCCTGACGCTACAACTGCAGGCACTAGGGAGCATTTTGGCCCTTTAGTTTCACCTGACCAGGCCTGTTGACTCCAGCCCTAGGCCAGGAGTCTCCTATAAGGACTTAGACCTCTTGCCCTGGGCCAGATGTCTGTGTATGGTAATGCACCTGGCCTTCCTCACCACTCTTTAATGTTGTGTTTATCCCTTAGCACTGTAACCTGGAACACTTCTGACTCGTAGGTAATACTGGGGAGTGAGGGATAGGAAAATCATCTGAACTCATAGTAGAAGAATTGCTAAGTAAATTTTATCATCATAACATGACTTCGCTATTGAATAGTCTGTTTACTTTTTGAAAATAAATCCTTCATTCTTTTTATTTGACAAATATTTATTGAAGTATTAAACTCTGTTCTGTGGAAAATATAAACCCTCAGGAGCATAAGGAACTGGCATTAATTCTATATACTTTCTCTATCACCAAGCTGATCTATGACTGAAAGATTTTTGTCATACAGGTTCTAATAGGACCTTCACTATTCAAGTGAGCTGTTACCAAAGTCATTGGAGCCATCATTTTGCCGTTGATGATGGTGATGACAAAAAGCTTGTTTCATAATGCTTTCCACTTTTATAAAACATTTTCCAAACTATTGTCTCATTTTATCTTCACAGTGAAGAAGTAGATAATGCTGATAAAATCCTCTTTTTTACTGATAAAAATTTAGATGCTGACCTAAGAATGACTTAGTCACTTAGCTCATGGTGAAGCCAAGAATTGAGAGTCCCATGCTTGAATGATACTCCGTAACTCATAAGTGGCAGTACTGTTTTTTTGTGTTCATTCTTCAGTGTCCCTATGAGTTAGAGTCCCCACTCTTTTACAGATAAGGAAACTTAGGTACATAGAGGTGATATAGCCACCCAACGTCATGCATATTCACATCAAGCTAAGAGGTATTAGCAGCTACTTTGGATCAGGCACTGTGCTGAGTACATTCACATATAATGTCTTATCTCATCTCCTTACAGCCTGTAAGGTAAGTATCATTATCCATATATGACACAAGTGTAAACCAATTAATCATCCAAGTCTCCATTTACTGGTAGTGGAGTCACTTCTTAAACTCTTTTCTAATGTTGTTTCCATTAAACCAGAGGTTCTCAGCCTTTTTCCCATCTCTAATTCATTTATAAGTAGAGTGCATGCTCATTGATACTGTCTCATCTTACACAGCAAAGATTTTTCATAAAGGATTTGTTCCCATAGGAGATATATCAGAATCTGCTGGGAGAAAAAGGAGGTATAAAGAGGGGCACTCAGTAGAGAGGGTAATCTAAATTAACATTCTTCTTCCCTATTGGTGACTAATCTATATCTCTTAACTCTTATAACAATCTTTTTTTAAAAATCCAAATTTATCTCTGTTTTATCCTTTTAACAAAAGGATATTGAGTACCTACATGTGCCACGTATATTCTAGGTATTGAAGATATAGCAGTGAACAAAATCAATGAGGTTCCTACACTCATGAAGCACAAATTCCAGACAGCAACAAGTTCTCTGAATGAAATTAAACTGGATGATGAGATAGACATAGGAGAGAGGGGCTGCTGGATAGGATGGTCAAGGAAGTCTTCTCTAAAGAGTGGCACTTAGGCCAAACTTGAATGGCAAAAAGCAGGTGGCCATGCAAAGAGCTGGAGTCAGGTCTTGGATATTTTCTTGCCCACAGCAAGCACTGGTACTGCTCTTCCTTATTCCACAAAGGCACCCAGCGTAAACTCCACCTCATGGACTCCCAACTCAAGCCAGAATGCTGAAAGCACCAGCCAGGCCTGATCTTTAGCAACCTTTCTCTATGCCAAAGCCTGGAGCTGGGTCTGGTCCACATGACCTGGAATCACAGACTGTTCCATAACTCCCAAGTCCATAGGAGTACTCATTCCATCTTCAGCGAAGGTAGAGACCTTCATAGAGACAGCTCCTGACTCACATGATAGTTGAATTTCAAAATATTTGTTATTTCGAAACTGAAAAACATTCACATCAGTCGTTTATTTTTCTATAAGTCTTTGTTAAGGATCTAGATTCTTTTCTTTTCATGTCCTCTGTAAGGAACTCAACATACAAGCAGGAAGCAAGGCAACTAGTGGAACAGGTGGGAACTAGAAGATTCTGGAAAGCACCTTGGCCCATGGTTTCTTGTTTGCCATGTTTATACCCCATGTCCTATAATTTTTATATATAAAGTGACTGGCAACTAGGTTTCTATTCAGTATTGATTACATTGGGAAGCTAAGTGGTCAAGTTCCCCATAATTAAACCTCAAGGACACAGAATCAACGGTGTCTTCAGTATTGTCAGTAGAAGCGTTTCATACAAATTGATCACTGAAATAGATCAGTCTAGGACTTACACTGAATGGGAATCAACTTTCTATTTACAGAAAAGTAAATAATAAACTTTAAAACCTAACCTTAAAGGTTAATCGTGGGATAAAGGAGGCATATGATCCCTGGGAAGATTTTTCAAATTAACATTTCTTTTGCCCCTTCAAAAAATTCTGGAGATATACCCTTTTTGGCAATAGTCATTATACTCAAGTCTGCTACTCTTGGTGTCTGTTGGAAGAAAGAAATTTCTGCAATCTACTGGAAGAGAATTTTTCACAGAGCCAGCCTCTAAATAAATTATAACTTTTAGAAGCTATCAGTGCAGGGTCAAGATTTGCACAACCTTTGCTGATGACCCCAAGTTGGAATTAACATACTCCCACCTTCTACAATACTTGGCATGTCTGTAATGGCATCTCTGTATTATATTGCACTTACCTGTAATTTGTGCAGTCTCTCATCTCTGTGTGAAGACAGACACCTTTGTAGGCTCACAGTGGTGTGTACATAGATGCTGAAGCTTTGTTGAAAAAAAAAAAGGTTGTATTCAAACACTTAGATATTTCCTAATATTTTGCATTGATGCATTTGGACAAAATCCTGAATTTCTAAAATAAGCTTCTCAAGTAGGATTTAGACTATAAATCAGTTTATTTATTCTTTCTGCAAGTACTCATTCATGTGTACTCTGTTGATCAGCTTACCCCTCACAGATTTTAAAATACATACACAAAAATAACAGTTATCACTTTTGAAATCTATACACATTCTGATGATTTAATTTTGAGATTTCTGCAATTTGCAGTGCTTAAATATCTCATTTCAATCCACCTAAGATGGCAGAAACTCTGAAATAAGCTTTTCCTGGATAACAGAATAACTGTGTCTGTCACTATGATATGATTTTTTTTTAACTTTTGGGGAAAGCAAACAGCAGGAAGATCACATTCCTCCAATAATGGATTTTTCCACTCTATTATTCAGCTGTCGAAACTCCTGGGCCATGCAGAACTAGTTTCAAGACCACTCTACTGACAGATGAAGCTATTAGGATTGCCAGCCTTCAGGGAGCCTGGGAATTGTTTCAGAATGGCCACAAAGGACCATCAGAATTAAATGTACTTTATTGGGGAGAAATTGTTATTTTCCTACTAGAATTTACCAGCTATCTCCTTCATCCTTTAAGGTTCTAAAATGACTCTCAATAAACACAATTCTGTTAATTTCAGCTGTCTATACAAGATATCTATAACTAAATATTCAAATAACCTAGGTTTTGATAGTGTAAATACAACTAACTTTTTTAATCCATAAGAAAAATTCTACACTATCAAAGAAGGTTCTTAAAACTTTGATAGTTCTCATCCGAAATAATGGCTTTTGCTTTGTTTCATAAAGACTATTCCTTAACCTACCTCACCTTTCTAATAGCATGCCTTTCCAAAGAATTATCTTCCTACTGATGGAATAAAATAAATGAAAAGTTTCCTCCTATTAAAGCAATTGAGGAAAATGCCCAATTCCCCTGATTTCCAGTGACAGTGATAGGCATGCATATTAATTTTCTTAATGGCTATCTTAGTTGCCTTTAAATTAGTCTTTCAAAATTGCACTCACTCATATTATAATGCTGCAGTAGTACAGACTTATAAGGTAAGAATGCTTGCCAAGAGTAATGAATGAAAAAATACTTTATTAATATTACACACAGACACATACACACACACGGATGTACACACAAAAATTCAAAAGTGTACTCTGATTTGAACAAGCTGACTGTGAAATTATAAATTCACAAACATCAGTAAGTGATAGGGCTTATAAAAGCAATCTTTTCAAATAACATTTTTGGTGATTCAGTTTACAGATAACTTTAAAGAACATTCCTGCAATGTTTAGCACATTGCAGTTGACACAACCACAGAAAAAACACCAGACTTACTTCCATATTAAGAGGGCAGAAAATCCAAGTCCTTTTTAAAGTTGGTCAGAACCAAAATGACAGTTTGTAAAAAAGAAACATCTTTAAAAATATTGAAAAGTTACCACAGATTTTGACAGGCTCTTGCTTTAAAATATAAAGATCATGGTTAGAGTTAACCAAGACAACACATTTATATGACAGAATTTGAAAGCTGATGGGACTGGAAACTTGCAATATCAACCACACCCTATCATCATTATCAATGTTTATTGATTGGATCACTTCAGTATGCCTGGCTCTTGGTGAGACAATAATGAGTGAGATTTGGAAAGAGAAAAACAGACAGAGATTTTGGAAGGCACTATTGCTTTTACTTTTTTTTTTTTCTTTTTTGGCAAATTCGTCATTTGGCCATGTCTACAGACAACTCGTTTTGTTGTTTTGAACAGCCTGACAGGTGTCCAGGGCTGATTTGCTTTGACTCTGTATTTGAAATGCTTCATCTTTTGTGAGCTTGGCAAATCACTTATCTTCTTTGAACTTCAGATTTCTATAAAAATGTAAAAAGTGGAAATAATGATAACACCACTCCTGCCTGCTTCAAAGGGTTGGGAGGAAGATCTAGTGAGATCCTATACGATAAGGGCTTTGAAAACCACAAAGCAGTGCACAAATGTATGGTGTCATTCTTACTGTCTCAGAGGAGTTGCCTGTCTGAAACACATCAAGCAATCCTGAAACTGTAACAATGTGCAGTAGTGCGTGTTCAGGTCAGAGTCACTGGTCTGTCTGCAAAAGGCTTTCAAAACTTCCTGTGCGATGTTCCCTCTATAACCATCATCATGAGTAGGTCCAGCAAGAATGAAGATTCAGGGCTTGTTGCAGAAGGTCAGCACCCACCAGGTGCCAAGCCCGACACCAAAGGCACCACGCCCGGCATTTAGAACACCCTCATTTCCTTGAAGTGAGAACCAGTTGTAAAAGATACTGATGCTGTTCTAGACTTTGTGTCAGTACCCTAGGCAGTTCGGACGACACTGGCAGAAATCTAACCTTTAAGCAAATGGGTCCAAATCTAGACATGGTGATTAAGTCAATGCAGTACAGAGATTAAAAAGTGAATTCTGCTTGATCCACCTATGTTTGCCTCGGTCTTATCATCTGTAAAATGTGAAGATAGTAATAATGCGTATCTAGAGGGGTTGTTTAAAGGATTAAATTAGGTAATCAAGCACTTAGAACAGCGCCTTTAACATAGTATGCTCTCAACAGAAATTTGCTAGTTTTATGTTTATTATCTTAGTTATGATTGAAACTCCTATACCTCCATTTATAATATAAACACAAGCAAGACCCATCTCATGGAAGTAGAGAATTTTTTTTCCAGTAATTGAGATAAGTCTTGAGATACATAACTGTTTTTTATTTTGAAGAAAATAATGTTTAAACAGAATATTCTCTTTGGTTTAAGAAGTTGGACACAATAAGGGGTCGCAGCTTAAATGAATAGGAAGAGGTACAGAATCACTAGTAATGAAAATGGCAAAGAATATAAATACCCAGGAGAACAGTAAAGTACAGTTAAAATGACAATATTGGTATTACACAGTGCCCATAAAACAGCTAAGCATGCAGTTCTTGCCAAGCTTGTTCGCCATCACTTCCTAAATTTGGCTGGTGAGCAAGAAAGACATCTGGAAAAAATAGTTAAAACAAAACAGTGTCTAATTAGTTTTTAAATATTTTAGTTAAAAAGTACACAGTAATTAAATAATGCAATTCTGAGGGGATAAAAGGAAGTGACTATTCCGGGAAGACACAGTATTCCATTCTCAGACATTGCCAGTGGAGATATTTGGGGCTTGTGAGGGAAGCATAATTATTTCTTCTTTAATTTTTCATAAAACTATTCAAACTAACAAAAATACTAAAAATAATATAAGACACCTTTTTCCCACCACTAAGGTTAAATACACATCAACATTTTGCCTTAGTCTTTTCACAGAGTTATTGCTAAAAACCAAAATTATATCCAATTATTGTGTTATCTGTTCCCCCATTCTAGTGTTGATTATAGCTGGCTATGTTTCTATTTTCTGTGACTACAGATATAATACAATAAATTGAAATTTGGGACTTTGGATTCTGAGTTGTTAAAAAATCCTCCCTATATCTTGGATCTTCTGAGAGACTCACTGGGAATCTGATTGAATTAGTCAGGTTTTTTTTAATAGATTAAAGCAAGGCCAATCCTCTACATTAGGTGGTATGATTTAAAGCAGCAGTCCCTAACCTTTTTGGTATCAGGGACTGGTTCTCCTATGAGAATATAATGCCTGATGATTGGAAGTGGAGGCGGTGATGCTAGCACTGGGGAGCGGCTGCAAATACAGATGAAGCTTCACTCATTGGCCTTCCGCTCACCTCCTGCTATGCAGCCCATTTTCTAACAAGCCACAGACCGGTACCGGTCCAGGGCCTGGGGATTGGGGACCCCTGATTTAAATCACCTTAGATATCCTACATATTTAAAAATGTTTTTCTCATCAACTTGCCAATTTCTCTATTGGTCAATTGAATTATAATCACAACTCACTCCTATAGGGTCCGTATTAGTTTGGATTCTCCAGAGAGATAGAACCTATGTATGTGTATACCTACATACCTACATATAGAGATTTACTATAAGGAATTCACCACTGTCCTTCAGGGATGTTCCAGAAATGAGCTATAGTGCTGCAGGTGTCTCTTTTCAGATGACACCTGCCTATCAATGAAGAGCCATCTCTAAACCAGGTCTAACTCTTCTGTTCCTCTGTCACCTGATCATAGGGAACTTTTCATGAGGTCATAGGTGCAGGCTGGGACAAAGAAGGCAGTGAAGCAGGTATGGGTACCATGCATATTTGGGCCATTTCATGTAACTGACTTGTGCTTTCAGGGCCTGCTCAAACCTAATCACATGTATGCCACTTACATTTGATGATGGAGTGCTGCTGTGCATGCCAAAATTTATGACTTGGTGAATCAGATAACACCCAATTCATGATGAGCAGCTCAGGTTGCATGGTGACATGGTGACCCATGGTTCAGCCTCTACTAGGCCCAATAGTCAGCCATGAGCTGTTACTGAAAAGAGTAGTTATCTGTGGAGAATGATAGGGTTTCACTTCAAAATCCTAAGGCCCTGCTCTATAGTTCTCCTGTAGGAGCCTGCTAAAAGATCCAAATAGTATCTCTCTCTGCCAGACACTTCAAGCACCATTGGATCTTCTGGATCATATAACCAAATGGGAAAGCAGCTTGCACAGCAGCCTGGACCTGTTGCAGAGCCTTCTCTTGTTCTCAGCCCCATTCAAAACAAGCAGTTTTTCGGGTCACTCAGTAAATGAGCTATAGTTGACCTAAATGAGGAATATGTTGCTTCAGTTATAGAGGAAGCCAAATACAGCAACTTATCCTTTACTTTGAAAGGTGAAAAGACACCCAAGCATGCCTGTTTTCATTGGACTCCTAGAAATCTCACTAAGGTAGATAGAAGGCCTCTAAATTTTTGTCAGATTTCTTTCTCACCTTCTGACATACAAAGGTCTTAGTAATAAGTCTAGAGTGGTTTGTACCTCTTGCTCACTACATCCAAGCAGCATAATTTCATCAATGTAATGGACCAATGTGCTATCTCATGGAAGAAAAAGGCAATTAGAACCCCAGAAACTAAATTATGACATAGGGCTGGAGAGGTGATATACATCTGAAGTAGGACAGTGACGGTTTATTGCTGGCCTTGCCAGGTGAAAGCAAACTGCTTTTGGTGGTCTTTACTAACAGATATCAGGGGGAAAAAAAGCATTTGCCATATCAAGATTTTCATACCAGGTCCCAGGGAATGTGTTAATTTACTCAAGCAATGAAACCAAATCTGGTACAGCAACTGTGGTTGGAGTCACCACCTGGTTAAGTTTACAATAATCCAATGCCATTTTCCAAGGTCCTTCTGTCTTCTGCACAGGCCATATAGGCCAGTTGACTAGGGATGTGACGGAAATCACCACTCCTTCATCTTTCAAATCTTTGATGGTGGCACTAATCCTTTAGTACCTCAAAAAATTCAATGTTGCTTTTGGTTTACTATTTTCCTAGATAGAGGCAGTACTAGTGGCTGTCACTTAGCCTTTTCCACCATCATATCCCTAATTCCACTAGTCAGGAAATCAATGTGGGGATTCTGCCAGTTGTTGAGTATATCTATTCCAATTATGCGTCTGGAACTGGGGAAATAACCACAGGATGGAACTGGGGACCCACTGGCTCCATGTGAGACAATCCTGAGTTAAAAACCCATTGATCACCTGATTGCCATAAGCTCCTACTCTGACGTATGGACCACAATGACATTTTGGAGCTTCTAAAATTAGTGTCAGTTCCAAACCAGTGTCTAGTAGCCCCTGGAAAGATTGTCCTCTCCCCCCGCCAATGCACAGCTACTCTGGTAAGAGGCCGTAGGTCCCTTTGGGGAAGGCTGAAAAAAAGATTTATAATATAGATTTCTGGCAGTGTGCCAGGGTACTTACTCAAGGGGCCCAGCCTCCCCTTCATTTAAGAGGTTCTGACTCTGTTAACCCACTCAAATCTGGGAACTGATTGAGATGCCATCATTCTATTTTTAAGATTTCGGTTGGATTTTTGTTCATTTGACCTAGAACTTTTCTGCTTATACAGATCAAGGATTTAGTAGGCTTCCTATCTATTTCACTTCTAAGAACACCATGAACAACTAGCCAACACCATAGGTTTGCGGAATCGGATTGACCCTGTTGCCCTGTAACAGTAACCACACCCACTTTGCCTTTGGCAGTCTAATGCTGCCACTGGGCCTCTGCCACCCTGGAATCTAATTACTCCCACTGCAGTTAGGTTCAATTCAGTGACTGCAGTCCCCACTGTAATGTGTGGCCTACATGGAAGAGCAATCGCAAGACTCTTCGAGGATGCTGGGGCTCCCCCTTACAAATTTATTTCTCACAGTAGTAGTGAAGGATATGTCTTCTGGACCCTCCCAGGGTGGGTGAGTAAGTCTTAAATGACAATAGGTCTTAAATGACAGCTGTGGGTTGGGGAGGCTGTTTTCACTGGGGTAGAGAGGCCTCTTTCACTGCCAAAGAAGACACATCAGAATTTAGGGGCCCAATGTCCCCAGCTTCATCAGAGTCTTCCCAAACATTCTCATTCCAACTTACAGAATCCTATTCTTTCCCAGTCAATGCCCTCATTTTTTATATTAGGTTGAGAGTTCAACTTGCATTGTAATTCAGCCAATTGAAGAAGGAGATTCTGCATTTGATTTTCAGCAATCTCAGCCCTGGGGATACAGGAGAAAAGGGTCCCCTTTGGGGCATAGAAGCTTCCAGTCATTCATGTAGCACTTGAGCTGAGAATTTGAATTCTTGAGTTCATCTTTTTCTCACACAACTTTGTCAAGAGACATTAGGAGCAACCTCATCCTTGTTAGATTTCTAAAATTGTTCAGAGCTATCACATACAGAATTACTTAACTTCTTCTTCTAAGTGGTTTGACTAGAGGTACTAATGGAGATATTTTGCAGACTCCTGTTGTCAGATCATACCATGGACTATCAGTACTTTCTTTACTACTAGAATATTTATTAACATCTTTAAATCTAATCAGCTTAAGGAGCTAATTCCAGAAACCCCTGAAGAATTTTAAAAAACATCCTTAAAAATCTATTCTCTAGAGAAACAGAACTAATAATGTATGTGTATATAGCTATACATTATTATATATATAGTTTATTATGATAAACTATATATATATTATATATGTATAGTTTATTATAAGGAACTAGCTCACACAATTATGGAGGCTGAGAAGTATAAGATCTGCAGTTGGCAAGCTGGTGGCTCAGAAGAGTCGACGATATAGTTCCAGTCCAAGGAACTATAGAACCAAGGGCCTGAGATGCAGAAGAGCCAATGATGTAAGTTCCAGTCTGAGTCTAAGTTCCAAAGCAGGAGACGGCTGATGTTCCAGCTCAAAGACAGTCAGACCAAGAGAGAATTATTTTATTCAGTCTTTTATTTTACAAGGGCTTTCAATGATTGGATGAAACCGATTCATATTGAAAAAGACAATCTGCTTCATTCAGTTTACCAATTCAAATGTTAATCTCATCCAGAAACACCATTACAAATATACCTAGAACTAATGTTTAACCAAATAGTTGGGCACCACATGACCCAGTCAAGTTGACAGGTAAAATTAACCATCACAAGGTGGACGAGAAAAAGTAAAGCAGCTTTCTCAAACACAAACTCAGCTTAAATACCCAGCTTCTGGTTGTGTGGAACAATCTACTAACCATCTTTTTATTTGAGCAGTAGCCTAAATCAGTTGAGTCCTGTGAAGAAATGAGATGCTGGACTGATAATTTTAAAATGCAGTGAGACAGGAAGGTTGAAAAAACAAAGCAGCTCTGAGACATCTGGACCAGGAAAGGCAGATGTAGACTGATAAGGACGTTGGGATAGACTCTGGGATGGTGATGATAAGTGGTGGTGGTGGTGGTGGTGGTAGTGGCGATGAGAGCAGATAAAATTTATTATTAAACAATCATAATGAATTAAGCAGGTACCATGATAACACTAACTTTATTTAATCATCAGAGCAATCATATGAGGCATGCACTGTTATTGTCCCCAGTTTACAAATAAGACAACTGAGACTTCTGGAGTTTATATCCAAAGTCACAGGTTAATGCTCAGATACAGAGCTGGAATTCCAACCCACTATGTGAAACTACTGGGAGGGGATCCTAATGTCATGCAATAAAGACTGCACGGGGAGGGGTCAAGGCAAGAAAAACACCATGGCACACATCATGCACTGCATAGTTTTGCCTTAGCTAATTAGAGGATGTGTTTATCAGAATACTTGAAAGCGTCTAAATCAAAGGGTAAACAAGGCAGACTAATCTCCGATGTTTAGCTCAACTCAGAGAAGTTGGCAATAAGGATAGTTGATGCAGCAGAAGAAGAAAAGGGAAAGGCAAAAAAGAAATAGACTCATCTTTGCTCCATCTTTTCATTCCCAAAGTTGTAATTAATTATAGCGGAGAAAAAAAGAAACATGGGATCAAAAATTAGTTGATTAAAAGGCAGAAAATATTAAAAGAAATTCAGTTGGATTTTGTAGGAAGAACAATAGAGTAAGGTTAGTTACAAATATAACAATTAAATCCCAGTTTAGGTTATTTGAAAAAAAGAAGATAGTATAGAGGTACTGTGCTTTGTATAATAGATAATGCAGTCCTGGGCTGCCTTATACACTTGAGGCTGATGTGTAGGCTCTTAGGAAGCCTATCACCCACTTCTGACATCTAGCTTCTGACACAGAAATTTGCCCAGAGTAAAATTAATCAATAAAATATTGTCATTCTCCAACATTGAATTGTATGATTATCACAACTACTTTTCCATTGATAGACAACAGTCTAATTTTTTTCCTCCTTTGGAGTTCTGTGGTATGTGAAACATTAGGGAGCTTAATTGCTTAAGTATGTTTGAAAATTTGAGACCAGAGTTTGAGAATATAGACTGCTTAGTATACTGGATTTTCAATCTCAACTTCTCTACCTATAAGCTCTAGGACTTTAAACATGTTATTTAAACCCTCTGACCCTCAGTTTCCACTTTCATAAACTCATGCTGATTATAGTCACCTCCCAGGTTGTTGAGGACCTGTATTATCCTGAGTCCAGCATTATCCTGATGCCTCAATAAATAGTGATAATGGATGGATGGATGGATGGATGGATGGATGGATGGATGGATGGATGGATGGATGGATGGGTGGATGGATGGATGGATGGCCAGGAAGCAAAACAAAACAGTGAATACCTCAAAAAGAAATGTGGACTTACAAACACCCAAAGTTTAGAATAGAGAGTCCTATGAATTTTTAGAGGGTACCACCACCTCTCTAATAACTGTGAGTAGTTTTAGAAGGATTTGAATGATTTGTTTGGGCTCCTAAAATTTGACTAGAGATTAAAAATCTTAAAATGAGCTCTTGAAGAAACCTCTATGGGAACCTGTGCTGAGGTCTAAACCTTCACACCTCTCAATTGATTAATCATGTAATTGTGGGCCGTTACAGGAAAGTGGAGTGCTGTGAAGGATGATGGCACTGCTTTGCTTGAAGAGATTGACATTTCATTTTCCTAACTGCCTTTCCAAATGATTCTCTTCCTCCTCCTCCACAGACTATCTGAGAATCCAAATGTTGTGAATTAAACTGTGGCATTAATCATAGCTTCCTCGTTCCAGAATTTTTCATATCAGTGTTTCCCCATATTACACTCAGCTCTCATGCTTATGACTGAGAGGTGGAATTGGAGTAATTCACTTGGAAACAAATATGCAGAGAAATGTATTTAATAATCACCGCACTTGTAATAAAGGCTACTCAATTACATGTGGAATTTAAAATAGTCAAACTCGTGACAGAGTAGAATGGTGTTTACCAGGGGCTGGGGGATGGGGAAGTGGGGACATGTTGGTCAAAGGGTACAAACTTTTAGTTATAAGATGAATTGTTCTGGAGGCCTAATGTACAAAGTGATGACGATAGTTAATGACAATGTATCACATACTTAAAATATGCTAAGCGTTCTCACCACACACAATAAAAAAGTAATGGTGAGATGGTGGATATGTTAATTGTCTTGATTGTGGTAATCATTTTACAATGTGTATGTATATGAAAACATTATGCTTTACACCTTAAATATATACAATTTATATTTGTCAATCATACATCAGTAAAGTGGGAGTGAGTGGTGGGGAAGGAGTCAATACTAAATGATGCCAGAGCCCCAACTTGAGCTGTTAAGAAGAATTTTAAGAACAAGAACTCTATTGCCTTGAATCCTAAAACTTCTTTCCTGTGTAATAGTACTCAATGCCTTTTATTTGCTGCTGTCAAAGAAAGAAATTAAGGGTTTAGAAAATAATCATGCTGTTGGAATTACCTCTTCAGAACCAGTAGGATAATGAAAGGATGATGAAAGGTGGTGATAAAGAACAGTCTTTCCCATCTTACCTTGCAAAACACCAACTCGCCCACCTTCCATTCAGCCTCAGGTCATTTGCCTAAACAACTCCAACTTTTGGACAGTGGCTTAATCATTACTTTCTCTGTAAAGTGTCCCCAACCACTCTACCCGCAAACTTAGATTAGAGTTGCCAAAGAAAAGTTGTACCAGGCAAGTAAAACAGGCAAGGAAAGCTTTATTTGAGACTATTACAGTAGAGGGAGAGATTAAACTAACTCTGTTGAAGGGAAAGGCCAGAGAGCTTTTAAACCCTGGGGTGAACGAGTGGAAAAGTACTGGAGGACATTAGAGGGGAGGTTGGTCAATGAAATTAGGCCATCTGTGTTTGCTAATTAGCACCTAAATTAAGCTCCTACATCCCCCACACCCCAGCCTGGCTGATAGGGGCACTATCTTTCCTGATAGTTATACATCAAAAGATGGCTCCCAGGTCTTTGAGAAAGACATTTCTGAGACATTTCTTCTACCAGAAAGACTTTTCTGGCATAAGGCTGGGAGAAGATTTACATCTCAAAAGGGCAAAGAAAATTTACAATTCCAAGTTTTCTAATGTAAATGCTCTAAGAAAAGGGAGAGCAGGGGTCTACAATCAGAAAGCAGCCTTTCTAAAGTGCAGTCAAGTTGGGGGGAAACTTTAAAGACATCTTGGTCAGGGCCTTCCTGCCTATTATATGCTTTCATAATAGTTGTTCAAATTATAATTATTTGTTTGGGCTCTGAAGGTTAGACTGTGAATTTACTAGCTTAGCAAGAACTCTTGATGAGAGCCCCAAAGGCATTTGTGTTGAATGTAACTGATTTGTTTAATATCTGTTCGTTTGGGCAGGGACAATGTCTCTGTATTGTTTACCGCTATGTCCCTAGTACACAGTACCTGGCACTTAGTAGACTCTAATTAAATATTTGTGGGAAAAGTTCTGAAATAACCCAGTTCCCTCATCCTTTAGCATTCCTCCCTGCTCTTTTTTTTTTTTTTTCTTTTTTGATATCATAAGGTTAAAGATTCCTTTTGATATTGGGGAAATGGAGGACTCTATTCATTAAGTTATAAATATTTATTACCATGAGCACAGCACTGTCCTTCCCAAAGACCATGCCTTTTAGCTGATTGCTCCTTGATAAGTAAACACAATATACCAAAAGTACACACGGGATCTACAAAATATTTGTTTATATGAGCTGACTCAAACTAATTAACTCTAAAAATGTGGAAAAAATTTTTGTATACCCTCTTCAACTTTACAAAGATGCTTTAAAGAAGATAAATGGCATATGTCTCTTTAAAGGGTTATTTGGAAACATTTGTACTAATGTCATTTTTCTTCTCTCAAAAATACTTCCCCATAGCAAGGAAAAGCATTTACAGTCACTCCATTGATCATTCTTTTTCAGAAAGTCATTGTAGTTTTACAAACATTTTAAATCATTGCTCAAGTCTAGCCTTGGACTAGAATAATGAATTCTAATAGAAGAATTAAAGTACTTATAGAACCTGGAACACAAGCTCCTCCATAAGGATAGTTTCCTTAAATTTAGTGATTCAGCTACCTTCTAAATAAAATAAAGATGATTGTTAACTGAATGTGAAGCCCCATGAAACAGACTTTATTAACAGTGAATCTAGAATTTTAAAACTTTCTTCAGCCACCAAGAATCACTCAGGGTTTTTCATGCATGACATGGAACAGCATTCTTAAATCATAACACAAATTAAAGGCTTTCATTTCTGCCAGAACCATCTTGTAGTTGCACTGTAAAGACAAGAAAAGCTAACTTATTCCTTTACATATTTAATTGGTTCTTGCCAAAGTTTTAGAGTTGAAAGAGTTTTAATAATGGCATCAACATTTTTTTTTTTTTGGTTTTCCCTAGATATAATTCATGTTTTCATAGTGCTAAAATATCTAGATATGAGGAGGAAAATCTAATTAATAGCCTTCTGTTTTTTTCTAGATGATATCTAATGTCCAGATATTTCCAGATGCCTTAATCACAGAGACACATAGTTGTGAACAAATAATCAGATGAATGTTCTAACTTCATCCAAATATTCTGACTTCAAGTAGCCCCAAAGCTCACTTCACTATTATTGGCTTCGATAATGATTTCAAGCTGAGACTGTAGATTTTTAGAGTTTTCCTTAACATATTTATGACATTAGTAATTCCATAGTTTGTTGAAGACAAAATCTAAGCCAATGTCTGTGTATTTAGGAGAAATTTGCAATCTGTGCACACTAAATCAACTATATTGCTTGCAGCTGACAAGTAACAGAAAATAAACTCAAACATCTTAGGCCTTAAGCTTCAACAATAAGGAATCAAATTATCTCACCGAACAAGAACTCACTGGTGAGGCAGTTCCAGACTAATTGAATCTGCAGCTTACCAATATCATCACTGTTCTTTGTTCCTGTCCTACAGTCAGTCTTCCAGGTGTCTTCCTTGTCCTCAGAACCAGATATTGTGTATTACAGAGAAAGGAAACTTGTCCTACAGGTCTGTTATTATCAGCCAAGGAACAGACCTTTCCCAGCAATTTTCATGTTGCATCATATTATTTAATCATCTGGACAGGCCTAAACCAGCCACTTGCAAGAAGAATGAGATCATAAAAGACAGAATAATCAAGATTTCCCCAAATCATATGCCCAAAAGAAACCAGGTTCTACCAGTAAGGACAGAGGGAATGCCTTTGCCTAGGCAACTTGCAGGGTATTCTGAACTCTTTAGAGCTCATCCAGTCATTTTTTCATAAGCAGCTATTTTCTGAATGCCTACTTTAGACCCTAGGGATAAAGCAATAAGGAAAACAGATTAAGCCCTACTCATATTAAGCAAGTGGTCTAGAGATAGAAGATATTTAAAACAAAAAGAAACAAAACCAAAAAGCAAATAGACAAGGAGATGAATGCTGTGGAGAGGGAAAAGGAAGGTAAAGGGGCAAGGGGGTTACAGCTTCTGAGGGCTGGGAGTGTATATGTGTGTGTCAGAGGCGTGGGATGGGGGATATTATATGGGGCATTTCAGAGAGACCTCACTGATAAGGTGTCATTTGAACAGAAACTTGGGATGTAATTCTGAGTGAAATGAGAAGACATTGGAGGGTTTGAACAGAGGAGTGATGTGATCTGACTTACATTTTTAGAAAATAGACACTAGGTGGGCAAGGACTGCCACAGGAATACCGTGAGGTAGGAATACCAATGCCATATTCCAGATGACAGATAATGAAGGCCTGGCCCAGGATATTAGTGAAGGAGGTGATGAGTGATAGCATTCTGGATACATTTTTAAGATAGTACAAACAGGATTTGCTGATAGAGACTTGGACATGGTATGAGAGGCTTTGAGCCACTCAACCAGGACAGAATCACCATTGACTGAGATGAAGAAGGTTGGCCAGGGATCAGCCTTGGGAATAAGGGCAGGTTTGCAATGACCACTGGATTTAGCAACATGGATGGAGCTCATTGGTGACCTTGACAAGGAGTAGAGTCTTTTTTAGTAGAATGATGGAAAAGGATATCTAATCGGAGTACCTGCCTATTCTTAAGGAATGGGACTTTGACAATGGCAACTTTTATGTTATGAAGACTTACATGGTGAAAAGACAAGCCCTTCAATAAACACTATGCCCAGAAATGTGTGTAGATAAAAATCATGTCTGTCCTGTCAAAATACTTGATGTATGCAGAGACTGACACAAGCAGGCTTGCATCACTGTTCAGTGGTTTAGTAGTGGTGGTGGTTGCTGCTTTAACGGAGGTTCCATTTTCCCAACACCTTTCCCCCAACATCATGAACAATCCCAAAAGTCATTATTTTCTTAAGAGTTACCCATTTTATTCACCTCTGTATCCCAGCATCTAAAAGAATGCCTAGCACAAAGTAGGATTTCAATAGGTATTTGTTGATCGAATCCATGCTTATTTGACAACAGGACTTTAGTCCTTGGTTGTTGATTTTTTCCTGTAATCTCTTTCCATACTAGCTCCATAAAACAACTATTCCTTTTTTTTTTTTTTTATAGCCAGAGACTTTTTTTCACCCTGGCTGCTTATTAAAATGTACAATACCCACTACTATAGAGAGTGTGTTTTATAACCATGAAAAAAAGTAAGAATAAATTCTATAATGAAGAAAATAGTATCGGCTTGAATAAACAGATGCTTGATTATCAATAACCTTACTTAATGCTTACTACAGGCGTTACAATACCTATTCATACAATCCTTATCCCAGCTCTATGGAGAGGTACTATTATTATAGCCCCCATTTTACAGTTGAGAAGATTGAGGCATAAAGAGGTTAGTGTCTTGCCCAAAGTTTCATAGTTGGTAAGTGCCAGAACCAGGATTCGAACCCAGGGAGTCTGGCTCTGTAATCCATGTTCTTAAAGATCATGCTCTGCTGCCACTATTTACCTAATTTTAAAGACCATACCTCTTCCAATTTATTGTATAGCGGGTCCCTCTTATCCACGGTTTTGCTTTCCACAGATTCACTTACCCATGGTAAACCATGGTGTGAAAATATTAAATGGAAAATTCTAGAAATAAATTATTCATAAATTTGATTGCACACCATTTTGAGGCACATGATGAAACCTCGAGCTGTCCTGCTCCGTCTTGCCGGGAACATGAATCATCCCTCTGTACAGCATCTCCACACTGTGCATGCTCCCCACCATTAATCACTTAGTAGCCATCTTGGTTATCAAATTAATTGCCATTGTATCACAGTGCTTGTGTTCAGGTAACCCTTATTTTACTTAATAATGGCTCCCGAACTCAAGAATAGTGAATTTGACATTCTAAAGAGGAGCTGTAAAGTGCTTCCTTTAAGTGAAAAGATATGTACATATTGTAAAAAACATAGCATGCACAGGGCTTGGTACCTTCCACGGTTTCAGGCATCCATCCACTGGGGGTTTTGGAATGTATCCCCTGCTAATAAGGGGGGCACTACTGTACATTGTTGTTTGATCACCTTAGCTTTATATGTCATTTCTTAATGAAAAACTTACATGGGCTATGTCATAGGCCTAAATAACCTAAAGAAACATATATACATATAAAATATATAAATATATATTAAATGGTTCTTGTTTTCAGAGAGAGAAACTCTGTACTAAGATTCTGAAAGGGAAGAGTAATGGAAAAATTACTAGACTGAGATTATTTGGTCCCAATGGGAAACTGTAAGATCCAGAAAGGCCACATGACTTAGCCAGTCTCACAGCCCCATAATTGTAGAGCTGGAGTTAGTATACATATTATCTTGCCAGCTACTTAGCTGAGTTTGGAGGTGATATCTTAATCAAGTTCAGAATGACATGTAATACCCTTTGCATGAGCAAAGTAGATCACTAGAATGCAGGACAGTTGAAAAAACAAGCCTTTTTGTAGCTTCTCAATTCATCTCTCACCTTGTAATTTCTCAGTCAGTGATCAAGTAAAATCATTAGTTGTGATTGTATCAGGAGCATTTCTCAGACTTAACACCCTCTCCTTGGACTCCTTGAGAAATGAGACAGCATGCCCTGTGTACTGTGGAGTGTGGGAAACTGGGAAAGCTCTTTAAAACTGTACAAATTGATTCTTTTAGATATAAATGACTTTAGTAAGAATAATATACATTTTCTCATATTGTTTCTCATGATATTTATTTCTAATACTATTTTTAGAGCACAATACGGAAAATATCCTACCATTAATTCCATTGCTTTTCTTTATTCTTCCTCTGTACATCTGTTATTTTTCACATATTCCTTTTATCACGACTTGTTTTAAAATGTCTAATATAATGCCAATAGTATTTTATTGTTACATAACAGCTGTAATTATAATCTCTTTTTCTTGTTTGAGAATTTTCTTTGCCAGTGCTCGTTACATTTCTTTTATGAAATTCAATTGAATTTTTTATTAATTTGAATGATTTAGATGAGAGATATTCTGGTTTAATAGAATGTTAAATATTTATTCGTTAGAAGAATATTATATATTTATTAAATCAATATGCTGATATATCAATTTTCAAATAACTCATATTAAACATACTTAACTTCATGCTCATTAATTTATTCTTTAAATCAGAAAGCATTTATTACCTGAATCAAGCAGTATTCTAGATACTGGGAACATAACATTGTCATATCTTTGTTCCCCAAGGAGTTTATGGTCTATTTGGGGAGCTAGACAAGTATCATATAGTATAGCAAGTGTCATATAATGAGGGTAAGAACAAAGCATTTAGAGGACCTTTAGATAAGCCCGTGACTCAGCCTTAGGGAATTAGAGACTCAGGCAAATCTTGTTTACTATAATTTGGTCTTGGACGATTCAGAAGACACTTCAAGGTCTACTAATGCTTTAGATTTGTTATTGAAGCAGTTATCGCTCTACTGTAGATTTATAAAGGTTTTCGCCAAAAGTTTTAGGTGGAACAATGATGAACAAACCCTATAAAAATATAGAGAGATTGTATTATATATTTTTTTGCTTCTACCTCATCTTTGCTTCATTGTCATATTGTGCATTTGCTTCCATTTTGACCATTTATCACTCACTACATGACAGCCTTTGCTTTCTTCCTCCAACTCTGTGATTATATGAATACTTTTGTAAATCAACATTCATTACATTTCTGCAGGTACTTCTTATCAGTGTTAACTTCTTGTCTAAGCTTCCAGAGTGGTCACACGGCAACTCTAGCCAAATAGAAATATTTTTATCTTTAGCGTAACACTCCCCCTTGCACCCACCCCGCCCCCCGCCCCAGTGATTTCCCACTCTAGGTACATAATGGCCCAGAGCTCTCTAACTCATCACTGAGAATCTTGAAATGGCAATAATTCTCATGTATAGAAGCCCAGTTTGAGGGTTAACAATGAACAAGAAGGCTAAATGAAGTACTCGACTACTTTTTAGGTAGCCAGAGTACTACCGCAGATAAAGATATCATGAGGTCATGACTGAGGCTGACCTTCAGTGACCTGAGATTGGGAACTGTCTCATTTTCCTCCTTACAGAGAAAGCTTTTTCCTCAACCTTTTACTGCATAAATCTCTACTCCCTTTAGGAAAACCTCCATTTTCTGTTTCCAGAAGTTGGCTTTGTTCAGGCATTTGTCTTGTCCATCTCCTCTTACATAGGCAATCTATGGGGAAAAATTAGGACTCCTAAACTATCCTCATTTTTTTTGCAATTCTTTTCTTTTTGCTGTCCCGATTGGGTGTTTTATGCTACCTTATCTCCCAGATCGCTAATTCAATCCTCTGCTTCATCTAATCTACTGTTGATTCCTTCTAATGTATTCATTTCAGACTGGTTCTTTTTTATGTTTTCTATTTCCATTTTTATGTTTCCTATCTCTTTGTTGAAGTTCTCACTGAGATAATCGAGCATCTAGTAGATTGCTTGTCTCAATTTTAGTTCTTTTTCTGGAGCTTTGTTCTGTTCTTTATTTGGGACATGTTTCTTTGTCTCCTCATGTTGGCTGCTTCCCTGTGTTTGTTTCTATGTATTAGGTAGAGCTGCTATGTCTCCTGGTTTTATAAGAGAGGCCATAATAGTAGGTATCCTATGGGGACCAGTGACACAGTCTCCCTGGTCACCTGAGCTGCGTGCTCTAAGTGCATCCTTTGTGTGGGTTGTAAGTACTCTACCGTTGTAGTTGAGCCTTGGTTGCTGTTTGCACATCAATGGGAAGAATTGACCTTCAGGCTGATTGGTTGTGAGGACTGGCCAGTGACTACAGTGGAAGAGATGTTGTGCAGGGGCGGTCAGGCTCTATGTAGCAGGATTCGCTTTAACAGGGCTCTGGTGTATGCCTAGTCTGCCCTTTGTGTCAGTCATTTGTGGAGGTGGTTGTGTGGTTCTCTGGTGTGGTCTGAAGCCAGCCACTATTGTTTATGGGGCATCTTGGGAGGGTCTCTTGCTGGTGAAAGTCAGCTGCTGACTGTGTCCCTGCCAGGGACTACTTGGTTAAAGCTAAAAAGTGATCTGCAGATGGTTGCCACTTGTGCTGGGCTTGGAGCTGCTTAGCAAGAGGTACAGGGCATGCCAAGTCCAGATGCTGCTTGTTTGGTGTTTGTGAACCTTTGAGTGATTTTAGGAAAGTCCTCAGCATGAGCCAAGATGGATCATTCATAAGGAAAAGCCACTGGAAGAGGCTTAGGTGGGCCCATAAGTTAGGCAGGGCAGAGTCTTGGAGAATCACCAGCATGGGACAAATGATGTTAGCCAGGTTGATGGAGACTCAGATATGGATGACACCCTGCCTGTGTCTGCGTGCTGGGTATGGGGAGGGCTCAACAAAGGAACAATAGCTTATGCCCACACTTCTGTCTGAGAGACAGCTGCCCTTGCCCTGAAGCCCTTGCCCTGAAGCCAGACAATTCAATTCCTCCCCTTATGTCCCTGGTGCCTTTTGAGCTGCTTCCCTCTTGCTGGAGCTCAGAGTGATTGAGTTCATCAGCGAATAAGTTTGTGTGTGGGCCCTTTAAGAGGAACGCCTGGGTTTCCAGCAGCCTTTCGTCTCACTCAGCCACAATCTCCACTGATTTTCATAGCCAAAAGTTATGGGAACTTCTCTTCTTGGCCCTGGAGCCCTGGACTGGGGGTCCTGGTATTGGGCTGGGACCCCTCGCTCCTCAGAGGTGACCTCCACAACCAAGATATCGTCCCAATGTTTAGCTGCCACATATGGGTTTGGGACCAGCCCATTCACATCTCTACCTCTTCTGTCACTCTCAAAGTGGCTTCTTAGGCAATTCTCAGTGAAGGTTGTTCTGTAATTTAGTTCTAATTCTGATGTGGTCACAGTAGGAGTCAAGCACAGTGTTTACCTACTCGGCCTTCTTGACCCGACCTCAGTTAGGTTTTTTCACTCTTGATGGATTAGTAGAAAACTCTAATATTTTATGTGAGAGGTTGCATTGAAAGTTTCCCACTCCAGAAACAAGCGTGCTCATATTTTTGTGTGTGACCTTTCCTAAAAGCCCAATGCTAATATGTAACCTCCCAGAGTTAACACATTTGCAAACTGAATTATTGCCCATGCCAGCAAACACATAAGGAAAGAAGCAGCTGCTACCAAGAATGAAAAACAAAAACCACTGAAGAGTGAGCTGAGCAAGAGAGGGGCCCAGAACTTCCAAACAGAGGTGCTGACATTGATACCTTTCCCTCCATGGAGCTGGCAGATCATTTTATCTTATTGTCATCTGTAAAGATAATGACATACTAAGGAATTGTTATCTCTCTCACAAGGAGGTCATAACTGGCTTTTTAATTGCATTTGTAAATAGGAAAAAGATGGCAGCATGTGCATTAGGACTTCAGTCTTCTCATTTTATCATAGAATTGTTGAAAGTAGGGAGGGCAGGAAGAACCCCTACATTAATAAATAGAGCTTACAAAACTTTATAGCAACTTTGAGTTCTAGGTTTCCAAAATTTTTTTTTTAAAAAGATAGGCCTCTTATGCCCAATCTTCTGGTCTTTTAGTAATCCACATTGACACAAAAAACATTATTTTCTACTCACCAAAAAAAAATACTCTTTTTCACCCCAGAAAACAAAGCATATGTGTTCATTAAATTCCCTTGATTTCTACTTATTGTACTATAAACAGTGAATCCTTCTGGGTGTGGTAGACTGTGTTTCCAAAAATGGCTGCAACAACATCTCCCTCCCATCACAGCTTTATGGAGATGTAATTCACATAACATTAAATCCACCTGTCTAAAGTGCACAGTCCAATGGTTTTTAGTTACTCACAAGTTGTACGACCATCAATGACAATTGATTTTAGAACATTTTCATTACCTTTCCCAAAAACCTCCTGCCCATTAGCAATCACTCTCCCTTTCCCTTCCACCCTTTCCACCTCACAGCCCTAGGCAACCATTAATTTCCTTTTCATCTCTATAAATTTTCCTATTCTGGACATTTCATATAAATGGAATCATACAGTATATGATCTTTAGTGACTGACTTCTTCACGTAATGTTTTCAAAGATCATCTATATCATTGCATACATCAGTACTTTATTCTTTTTTATTGCCAAATAATATTCCATTGAATGAACATATCACCTTTTATGAATGGTCGTGGACATTTGGGTAGTTTCCACTTTTTTTGCTATTATGAATAATGCTACTTTGAACAGTCATTGACAAGTTTTTATGCAGACATATGTTTTCATTTCTCTTTAGCATATACATAGGAGTGGAATTGCTGGACTAAATGGTTACTCTTATGTGTAACCGTTGGAGAAATGACCAGACTGTTTACAAAGCAAGTATGCTATTTTACATTCCCACTAGCAGTGAATGAGGGTTCTAATTTTTCCACATCCTCGCCACTTGTTATTTGTCTATTTTATTATAATCCTCCTAGAGGGTGTGAGGTATTCTCTCATTGCAGTTTGTATTTGCATTTCCTTGATGGCTAGTGATGCTGAGCTTCTTTCCATGTGTTTATTGGCTCTTTATACATGTTCTTTGGAGAAATGCCTATTTAAATTCTTTGCCCATTTTTTAATTGGGTTATTTGTTTTTTTTGTTATTAAGTAGTAAGAATTCTTTATACATTCTAGATATGAATCAGATATATGCCTAGCAAATATTTTCTCCTCCCACATGCTCTTTTGTAATGTGATTTTGGCCCAGACTCAGTTGCAGGAGTGACTCTGAGTAACTTCTGAGTCTGTATCTTAAGAGATTTTCAGATTATGCCTTTAAATTTAGAAAAATTTCTTCTTGGACCTAGCTGCCATGCTGTGAGAAAGCCCAAATAGCCATGTGGAGAGCTCCACATGAAGGGGAACTGAAGCCCCAGCCAGGCCAACAGCTCTAACTGAGCTCCCAGCCAAAGCCAGCATGAACCGCCAGCCTTGTGAGTGCGGACCTTCCAGGTATTCCAGCACCCCAGTCGATGCCACATGAAGCAGAACATCACAGATGTGCCCTGCATCAATTTCTGATCAGAATCATGAGAAAATAAAATGGCGTTGTTTCAGCCACTAAGTTTTCAGTTAGTTTGTTTCACAAAATTAGGTAACTGAAACACTGGGAAAGCGACTATTTTTGTCTAGTTCAGAAATTAAAGGTTATATCTACTGAAGAAACTTGCTATAGAAAAGATGATGTTTTTTGGTGTTATAATTGGAATCCTAAATCTTGAATATTGTGGATGTTGGGAGATTTTTCAGTCATTTAGGCAGTAGTGACCTCTCAACTGCTACATCACTTCAAATTTAAACCAAATATCCAGAGACATTTACACACATCTAAAAGTAGAACACCCACCTTTAAAAACAATTCAGGGTAGAGTTCGTGGAGCTGCAGCTATGCCCAACCACCCAGCTTCTAGCTAAGAAGCCAATATTGGGAATCAGAAACCTCCTGTAATTAACTCCTGTAGCATGTAGATATAGGAGGACCTGCTGAAAACCAGGAACTCCTTTGGAATTTCAACTATTCTAATAGTCACTCAGAGACAAGGCACTTCATCTTCTTAGAATCATCTTCCTCCAAAGATCCAGAATCCCATAGAGGATTCAGTGGGGAAGAAGGGTGAGAAAGGATGATGAGGCCAGTGAATGGGCCTCCTCATCACCATCCCTTCAGCCAAAGCAGCTTTGCTCTTTTGTGACTTAAATATTGGAATTTTGAATTATAATAATTATTATTATGAAGAAAAAGAGAGATGGATTAACGGATGGAAGGAAGGAGAAAGAATAATATTCTTTGAGAGACCATTTAGCAGTATCTCTTCAACTCAAAAAAATTGAAGCATTGAAAAAAGTGGCAGGTTGAGATTTATGAAAAGTGTGCTTTTCTTCTTTCTTGCTTTAGTGGAAAAAAACTGATTGTATCTTTGGTTTATCACATACGAGAGATATTTATCTCCAGAGAATTCAATAAAGAGAAAAAGAAGAAGAAATCTGGGTTCAAGTATAAAAAAGACTTCCTAGTCATATGGGATATTAATTGTTGAGGTGGTTTATAGATAACAAGCATTGTGTTTCACCTCATTAAAGACTATGAGGAGTTAAAAAGTCATCTTCATTCTTCCCACAATTGTTTAGGTGACACCTACCTGTAAATTACATGGAGAGAGCCCTTCTTCTATTTTTTTTAAAACATCTTCACAAATCACATATAGCCAGATGACTCTTCACTAAAACGGTCCTTGCATCTTACTAACATGGAGATTGTTAACACTCTGGAGAAAGTTAAGTATCATGCAGTTATTTAAAAATACTAATTACATTGAATACATTGTCCTCCTTCACCAAGCAAAATGCGTGAAAAGAAGGCGACCATTCTGTATTAATTATGACATCTATTTGAAAACAATGCCTGTAATTTAGCATTTTGGAGCCTATCACAGAAAACAGTCAGCTTAAACAACAAACTTACAATTTTGCCTTTTTGTTCTATGAGCAAAGTGCTGCTCATCTCAGTTCCATGGTATGTGAGACCCAAATCCTCCCATTCATGAGCAAAAGCCAGGCAGCAGTAATAAGCATGGCATTCTAGCCGAGAGCGAAGTAACACTTGGCATTTTCTGTCTTCAAAGTGTCTAGTACATGTCCTTTAATTTTTTACCCCTATTATCTCATCCATAAAGGAAGGATAAGATCATATTATCCTTTTTATCACTGGTCTCTCTGTTGATACTGACATCACCAATCATTTGTTATGTGAACATTGGCCTCCCTTGCTCATTGGCTGTCCTCTACTTCCAAATTACAAACAACTTGCAGTCTTTAAGTGGTCTCTAGCCCATCTAAACTTGGACTTCAAGAGGAAATTTTTACCAATTTGCAACTCTACCCTGGAATCTTTCATGAACCAAATGTGACTTTACCAACCAAATACAATCACAGTTACCCACACAAAGATGTCAGTGTTTAAATGTTTTCATGATACTCACATCAGGAAACTTTATCAAAATTTCCAAAATAATACCAATACCCTGGCCAGCCAGCTGTCATCTTCCCTCCATGGCCCTGCAGAGCCAATTTGTTTGACAGGCCTTAATAAGCTCCACTCTCACACTTGGCATATATTCAATGAGAATAAACAGCACAATGTACTGTAGTCATTCCTTTAATATAAATAAGACAGTAACATTATAGGAAAAACACCCACCAAGTCCATGTAATTTTTTCTTTTAATCACAGTATGCACTATCTCCAGCGCCTCACATTTTAAATATGAGTGCCTGCTCCTCGCACAACTGCTTTCCAGAGTGGGTGGTGTGTGTGACTCATTATCAATCCCAAAGGCACTTAGAGCTCTGGTTATCAGACTTCCTGCCTCTAGAGTCCAACTGTTCACAGTACAAGTGTTAATATCAGAGGCAGAAGGTTTTAGACTTGCATTCTATTTTTTTAGTTTCCCAAATAGAAATCTACAATAAGCTGAATCGCTTATTGGTTTTCATAATATCCTTTCTTTGTTCTCTCATTTAAGCACTATAAAATACTTACCTCCCTTCCATCCTTCACTTCTATGGCCCCCTTTGTAATGACCTATTGTCTCCAATCTAGTATACAAATCTGTGTAATTTAGGATTTTTGACACATGGATGCTGGGCATTGTGAGAATACAAAAGGATTTTAGATATTATGAAGTACTGGTATGCCTTGGCTGAGAACATCCAGAAATTAAATTATTTAATTGACGGAACACACTTCCTGCTGTTTTTGTAACCAAATTATGGGGTGTGTGTTGTTCTGGTGATGGAAGGAACATCTTCAGAAGGAACTAGAAGAAGACATATTTGGGGTGATTAGGCTTATCCACAAAATTAGGTCTCTTCCTGGGTGGTTCTTCCAATGCAAAAACCCTCTGACTTTTGCTAGGCCCTCATGAAGATACCATCCCTTTCATTATTTGTACTGAATGATCTTTTGAATAACAAACAAGGAAGAGTTTAGCACCTAAGACAGTTCCTTGCATAGTATAACTCCTTTGTGTTGAGAATGAGATTAGAACTCCGAATTTCTAAAATTTGATCTATGATTAAACTGCCAGATTATACTGCCCTTAAGGCAGAATCCAAAGAAAGCGCTTTTGATTCATTATGTGGTATTATACAGAGTTATTGAAAAATCTAATAGTCTCCTCTGCATTTGACGGCTGCTTTTGCAATAAAGGATATTGGGAAATAACTGTAAGCATGAATTATCCAAACCAGGTGTCTATAATCCATTAAAGGTACTACATTTATGACCCTTTTCATCCCGAATCATCAGGGTAATCAGGGTTTCTAACATTCCTATGGAGTCAAGGGTGCTGTGCCCACAAGTAACTCTTGAATGCCTTGGATGGAAGGGCATAAAGAGCAGACAGAGGGAAGCACAAGTTTGAGGTGTATGACAGTACTACCTGTGACAGTAATAGCTGTTGTTCTTTGTCCGTTGACAATCATACACATGGCCCACTCCTGTTTTACATCAATGTTGGTAATTGTGCATGGGTGTGGAATCTCACTGGAGGTAATGTATTAGGTACATTACCAAGCAAGTCTGAAATAGAACTGTACTTAATTGCTGAAGCTACTACCCTAGACTGAGCCTTCCCTGAAACACTGCCGTATTCAGCTAAGATAAAGCACTAGAAATCAAAACACAGTACTTCCTTGGCATACATAATCCCCAGAAACTGACAAATCAAGCTGTAGAATTTGACAAGCAACAAAAATCAAATGCTCAATGATTTTTTAAATCTGATGATTTACCAATGAGCCTTTTATATTTACAACATATCTCTTGGGGAGATATCAGTGATGACATAAATAATATTTACTTTGAGCCTGCCTGTGTTGTTGGAATACTAAATTTGGTTAATAAATCTTCCCTAGTGTTCCTATCGGGTGAAAATTGCCAAGGATCTCACTGCATGTGCAGAAGTACTAAATTATTAAAACTAGAAGTAGTGTTTTCTGATCATTGGAAATAAGTGGCAGTGTGTATATGTGGGGAGGGCAGGAGGGAGGGAGGGAGGGAGAGGGAGAGGGAGAGAGAGAGAGAGAGGGAGAGAGAGAGAGCGAGAGCGAGAGCGAGAGCGAGAGCGAGAGCGAGAGCGAGATTGATTCATATTACTGAGACTCCCTAGAGGTAAATTTGGCTTTTCCAGTTAAAATTAAATGTACCATTTTTATAGGATTTTTCTATGTAATGTTAACTAAAGTTTAGTTCTTTTTAAGAACTGACCCCAATTCTAGACTCATTGATAAATAGTGGTGCATTTGGACATTTAGGTCATAATTTTGGGAAGCTACACCTTCAGTGGGAATGTTTCTTGGTATGAGATATGAAACAGGCTTCTCAAATCCAGGGGGTTGATGACTATCCTCAGCACTGGTCATATCAACATTAGCTTAAGTATTTTGGAAACGTTCTTTGCCTAAGTGTCTGAGGATATCATTA
>NW_011888989.1:4126685-4130932 GCF_000151845.1 Pteropus vampyrus | reverse complement strand
CATTCAGTTAGCTCAGATTAAGTAAGAAGGCTCCAGTGAGCATGGTACTAGATCCCTCAAGGAAGACATACAGAAGAAAGGGAAGACAAAGTCTCTGTTTTGGTGGAGTTTGTAATTTACTGTCAGAGTCACAACAGACTTATAAAAGAGATTTTAAACATTTAAAATGTGTATTTTATATTGCACATGTACGCCAAGGCCACAGAGGTACCGAGGGCAGATGCAGGACAAATGAGCAAATAGTATGTGATAAAGTTCATTTAGAAAGATTTTTGTTAGAGGAATTGAATGGTAAGCCAAGTTATAAGGCGATAGGATTGATTCAGAGGAGGAAAACAAGCATTCAAGAAAGAACTAATCACATGCAAAAAAGGCATAGATGGTCATGAGAATACAGGTCATCTTGTGTAAGATAGCATGCAGATTTGTCTAGATTAAAGAGTGCTGGCAGGAGGAAGATGAAAACTGAGCTTTCTAAGATGGCAGAGCAAGATGTAGACTATCATTGGGAAGCCAAGAACACCATGCACAGGAGTTTAATCTAGTAACTCGTCACCAGATGATTCAAGGCAAGGGACAGCTCTACTGTTTTGTTTTACATTTGCCAGGTGTTATGGAGTTATTTACTTACTTGATCTTTACAAGTTGGAACCAGGTCTTTCTCATGGCCCTTGTATACAGTCAAGGTCCGATTATGAGAGAAAAAACACATAGTAACTCAAACTGGAAAAGTTAAATATAAAGAATTAATATTTATAACAGGAGAACGGAACAACAAGAGATTTATTAGTGAAAAAAAGTAAAGAGCTTGAAAGAGGATAAGAAAATCAGATATAGAGTAGCCACTAGCTTTAGAGCTTAGAGTATCCAAGGAAAAGCCTCCCTCCCCCTCCCTCCCACCTCAGGACTGAGATCCAGAACTTACTGGAGAAGAAAGAACTGTAACTCACTGAATGGAGGAAAAGTAATTGTGGTGCTGCAATGGTGGAACTTGCTGGAAATCTGCCCTCGGGTGCCAGGAAGTGTCTCATCTCCTACAATACCTCTGAAACACCCTTTACTGACAAAGCTTAACATCATACTAGCTGACAAAGAAAAAGTATTTAAAAGGCTCAGCTCAATTTTTCAGAGCAGGTGGTAAAGTATGATTTGCACCTGAGGTAATAAATTAATAACTGAAATACTCTTAACTTCTCATTTCAAATATAAAACCATGTTGAATATTCTTTTAAAACTAGTCACCTGTGTCCCACCTACCCACCCAACTCTACTTTTTCCAGAGATCGCAATTGGTCCTTGGAGGGAGCATGACCCATGACTGAGAATCAGTAGTCTAAACTAACATGATTATATTCATTGAGTAGGGCTACCAATCGCCTCTACATGCAAAGGATGGAGGAAGAATGGTTTCATCAGTCTTTGTGAAAAAGTCCTGGGTTGGGAAGTAGGGGGCAGGGCAAGGGGGCAGTTTGTTGTAAATACACTATGGGCTCACAATTTGATATGATCTCTAAAAAAATAAAAATAAAAAAACACACAAATATAATCTTAAGATGCACTAATGGAGTTCAGAACAAGAGATATACTGGCCTAGTTTTTATCTGCAGAGCTTTTGCTATGGCCTAAATATTGCTTTCAATCTAGGCACCTTCTTTTAAAGATAATGAAGACCTATAGCACTTTCAAAACAGTGTGATGAAGAAGCTGAGGATGGTGAAAGAACCTCAGGATATTAGCCTAGGAAAAAGAAGTCATAGGCAAGACATGGTTACAACTTTTATAAGTACTTTCATATCAGAAGACAATTTTAACTTATTCATCATCGTGCCAGAAAGCAGAAGAATCATCAGGAATATACTATGGGATGGAACTTGAGATTCAATCTAGGAAGTACTTTCTCAACATTAGCAGTATTGAGAAAGGTCAGGGATGCTTTCAGAGGTAATGAGTCACTTCTCTTTGGATAGAGGTAGGACTAATTTCTTTGGGTTTCCTTCTTTCTCTGGTCCTTTATAAAATTCTATGAACTGGCCAAGGCAGTCCTACTTATCCTAATATTCCTTCAAAAAGACAGGTTCAACCCTCATGTTTAACACATCCACTAAGTTGAGATGTGATAAAGTCACATCTCTTTGAGGAAGAAAATAATGAAGAGACCTCTAAACTCAGGTATTCATATATTGGCAGCAATAAGACTTGAATCATCCCAGGCCTAGAGACCCAAGTAATTAAATTCCTGCACATAATTAAGTTGCATAGTACCATTACTAATACTACTGTTTGATTGTACTTTTCAGGGTGTAGACATTATTATTATTATAATAAATAAAAAGGATTTGATGGTTCATTTTAAACTGTTATATAAATTCTTAGTGTAAAGATTATTACAGTCCTATAACATGAAGCAATTTCTAATATATAATTATTATGCAATAACCTGATTGCATTTTAAGAGGTGAACAACGACTATCTTATAAATGGTTCCTTAGAAACTTGATAAATCTCCCTAGCTTTCCATACAGATAAACTTTTTAAATTGTCAGGATTGTATACATTCAGGGCATTGGGTTAGGTGATAAATGATAAAGGTATAGATATGGAAACTATGACTATTATGCAAGTAATTAGATAGTCTTGATAATGCTTTGAGCACCTCAGATAAATGTTGTCTCAATAAGTACCAAGGATGGAGATGATGATAACAATGATGATAATGTAGTCTAGAGACCAGTTTTAGTGCTGAGACACTTCTGAAACATTCCCAACCCTGGCTAAGGCTTCTGTTTTGGTCATCTGCAAGTCATTCAGTTTTTCAATGTAAGATACTCTCTGGAAAACATCAGTCAATCTTGAGTGATAGTTAAATATTTGGAAGCAAAATTTAGTGATTTGTCTTCCATTTTGAGTTTCTAGATTATATTCAACATATATAAATTTCAAGGGAAAGAACATTCATTCTAGTCCGCAAATGATAACTGAGCACCTGCCTTGGGATAGGCATTTTGTTTGTTTCTACTCAAGTGGCTGGAAAAACCACTGGTAAACTACAGGCAACCATAACTTAGGACTAAACGAGTCTACCTGTGGCCTTCTCATAGAGTGATGACTATAAGTGGCCTCTGTCCCCCATCGGTTTGGCTCAATGTATAGCCATAATGAACCAGGAATGTTTTTGTTTCTATAAGGATAGAAACCACCTAAGATCGCCATCTTTTAGACCTTTCTTCCTAAAGCTTGCTATTAGACAGAATGGCCACTTGTTCATTATAATACAGTAATAAGGGATCATTTTCTCAACATGTACAATGTGTTATTATGTTGCATAATTACATTAGTGGAGGCTATTTATCTTTTTAATCTGTCCTGGATGTAAAAGTTCTCACTTGGGAAGAATTTGCCATCTGTAAATATTCACCTTTATTAAAGTAACTACTAAGGTTGCCTCCATTTAGCTGATTTATTTCAATATAAGGTATCCATTTTTTTCTGCCTAACAATCATCCATCCATTTTTCTGGCACCAACCTCGTGGGCCCACTCACTTATGAAACACAGCAGCTGGTGTTGAATATAAAGATTACTTTGGTAGTGTCAATCACTCCTCACTATTCATCTGCACAGTTCAGTGATTCTAATACAGCACTGGTTAAGTACCACTATTATCCTAAACTTTCAAAAGAATATACAACAAATATCTTTGTTTCCTCACTGATGTCTTTTTTATTTTCTGCAGCAGTTACGTAAAGTCCAGTGACTAATAAACATTTTTTTCAAAAAATATATGGTCAACTATGTGTAGTATTAGTCAGCTTGAGCTTCCATAACATACCATTGATTAGATGGCCTAAACAACAGAAATTTATTTTCTCAGTTCTGGAGGCTGGAAGTCTGAGATCAGGGTGCCAGCATGGTTGGATTTGGCTCCTGATCAGGGTTCTCTTCCTGAATTATAGATAGGCCTTACAGCTGTGTCCTCACAGGGTGGGGATAGAGAGCTCTAATGTCTTTCCTCTTCTTATAAGCTCACCAGCCTTATTGGATTAAGGCCCCACCCTTATGACCTCGTTTAACTTTTTTCACCTCTTCAGAGTCCCTATCACCATATATGGTCACATTGGGGTCTAAGACTTCAACATATGAACAGTGGAAGGGTCATGATTCAGTACATAGCACTATGTCTTCGGGATTTCTAAACTATTAGCTAGAGTGCCAGGGACTATGCTAAAAACTTTACACATATTCATTTAA
>NW_011888989.1:4108874-4125430 GCF_000151845.1 Pteropus vampyrus | reverse complement strand
AGAGAAGAAAAACAAAACAAGAATAAGATACTATGTAAAAAAAAAAAAAGGAATAATTAAATACTTAGGAAGAACAGTTGCAAATTTTAAATAGTGTAGCCAAATAATTTTTTTCAATGGAAGCCTCTCCAAGAATGTAGAACAAAAAAGAGACAGAAAATATGGGGGTTAGGTGAGGTAAAAAAAAATTGAGTATTAATCCAGAACACCCAACATCTAATTAAGAGGAGTTATAGAAAGAGAGAACTTAAAAGATAGTGAGGAAGAAATTTTTAAAGAAATGATACAGAATTTCCTAAGACAGGGCGATATTAATTTCTAGTTTGAAAAGACTACCAAGTACCCAGATAATGAATGAAGACAAGTATACTGGTATACTCCAAGGTTCATCATAATGAAATTTCAGAAAGGGGAGAAAGAGAAGATGTGAAAAAGCTTCTGAAGAAGACAAATGGACAAAATGTAAAGGAAGTGGAATAAAAAAGTTTTGGAATTCTCAGGAGAAATATCAGAAGACAATAGAGCAATGACTTGAAGATATTGAAAGAAAATGATCTTTAACCAAGAATGCTATGTCCAGCCAGACTATCATGTAAATACGAAAGTAAAAAGAAGACATTTTCAGTCATGCAAGCACATGAAAAATTTTTCTCTTTGCACCATTACTCAAGAAATTACTGAAGAATGTGTTCCACAGAACCAAAGAGAGTGACCTAAGAAAGAAGAAGGCAAGTAGAGATCCAATACAGGAAAGAAACAAAGGAAGCCTCTGATATGAGAGTGAAAGGAAGTCCCAGCATGACAGCTCTGCTCTAGAGCACAGTCAGTCAAGATGGTAGCAGAAAAATAAGGATCTAGTAGGTATGTCTTCAAGAGAGAAATGGAACAATATGTTAAATGACAAATTCAATCATGTAGAAAATCATACTGAGACGCATTTTATAGAGCTGTTAGAGGTTAACTGTTAATCAAGTTCCAGTGAAGATGGAGGAGTGGGTAAAAGCTGTGCTTGCCTCCTCTCACAACCACAGCAAAATTACAACTAAACTACAGAATAACAATCATTGGGAGCCGCCTGAAGTCTAGCTGGACAGAAGTCCAACAGTGGACACACAAAAGAGTCCACATCGAGACTAGTAGGAGAACTGGAGACAAAACAGGCTGGTCCCACACTTATGTGTGGCTTTTGAGAATTGGGAGAAAAATCTCGGCTGTGGTGGTCCCCCCAGAAGAGCTGGGAAAAGAAGTCCCCACAACTTCTGGCTGTGAAAACAAGCAGAAATTGCGGTTGAGTGAGATGGAGGGCTGAAGGAATTGCAGGCTTTCCTCTTAAGGGGACCATGTGTGGACTTACTTGGTGATGGACTCTCTCATTCTGAGCTCCAGCTCTGGAGCAGCAGCTCAAAAGGCACCAGAGACATACAGGGAGAAACTGAATTGTCTGGCTTCAGGGTGAGGACTAGAGGGACGGCTTTCTCCCAGACAGAAGTGCTGGCAGAGGGCATTGTTCCTTTGTTGAGCCCTCCTCCACCCAGCTTGCAGACATAGGCAGGCACCATATCTGAGTCTCCATCAACATAGCTAATACTGGTCGCCCTACCCTGAGTGATTCCCTGAGACCTGCCTCTCTCAATATTCGGGCCCACCCAACCAGCTTCCAGTGGATCTCCCATACATGAGGCCGATCTTAGCTCATGCTGTGGACTTTCCTAAAATCTCTCAAAGGTTTACAAAACCTAAACAAGCAGCATCTGGCCTCGGTGTGTGGTGTGCCTCGTATCTCTTGCTGAGCAGCCCCAAACCCAACTCTAGTGACAGCTCGCCTCAGTTTGAGGCTTGGCCTCTCAAGGCACTTCTAAGCCCAGCCTGGGTGGTGGCCATCGGCAGATTGCTTGGTAGCTCATGCCAGGTGATCTGGGGAAGGGCACAGGCTGCATATGAACTTGGCCTGCAGCAGGGCCCCTCCTAAGAGGCCCTGGCCTGCACACCTTCCAGGAAAGACTGTGCCACTGGGACTCACAATACATCTACTACATACTCTATTCTAAGACTGGGACACATAGCAGTCCTACCTAACACATAGAAAAAAACAAAAGTAGGCAGACAAAATAGGAAGACAAAAAAATATGTCCCAAATGAAAGAACAGTACAAAGCTCCAGAAAAAGAAACCAAATGGAGACAAGCAATCTACCAGATGCAGAGTTCGAAACACTTGTTATAAAGATGCTCAAAGAACTTAGGGAAAGAGTAGATGAACTCAGCGAGAACTTTAACAAAGAGATAGAAAATATAAAAGTGGAAATAAATAGAATACATTAAAAAAAAGAACGAGTCAGAAATGAAGAATACAATAACTGAAATGAAAAATACCTTAGGAGGAATTAACAGTAGATTAGATGAAGTGGAGGATCAAATCAGCAATTTAGAAGATAAGGTAGCAGAAAACACCCAATCAGAACAGCAACAAGAAAAAAGAATACATCTAACCAATGTACTGTATACTTGAAACTTATAATAAAATAAAGTAAAATGCTTTAAAAGAGAGAGAGAAAGAAAAGAAAAAAGAATCCAATAAAAAGGAGGCTAGTTTAAGGGGCCTCTGGGACAAAATTAAGCATACCAACATTCATATCACAGGGATACCAGAAGGAGAAGAGAGAGAATTGAAAAGCTATTCCAAGAAATAATGACTGAAAACATGCCTAATCTGGTGAAGGAAATAGATATATAAGCCCAGGAAATAAGAGAGTCCTAAACAAGATGAACCTAAAGAGGTCCACACCAACACACATCATAATTAAAATGTCAAAGGTTAAAGACAAAAAGAGAATCTTAAAAGCAGCAAGAAAAAAGCAGTTAGGTAATTACAAAGGAGCTCCCATAAGACTATCAGCTGATTTCTCATCAGAAACTTTGTAGGCCAGAATGGATTGGCATGAAATATTCCAAATGATGAAAAGCAAGAACCTACAACCAAGATTACTCTACCAACAAAGCTATCATTTAGAATAGAAAGACAGATAAAGAGCTTCCCAGACAAGAAAACGCTAGAGTTAATCACCACCAAACCAGCATACAGGAAATGTTAGAGGGACTTTAAGAAAAAGAAGAAAAAAAAAGAGTAATGAAAAGGCAATAACTATATATCCAGCAACAATTACTGTCAATGTAAATGGATTTAATGCCCCAATCAAAAGATAGGATGGCTGAATGTATAAGAAAACAAGGCCCTTACATATGCTCCCTACAAGAGACTTACTGCAGATAGAAAGATACACTGAAAATAAAGGGCTGAAGAAAAACGTTTCATGAAAATGGAAACAAAAAATTCTGGTGTAGCAATACTTATGCCAGACAAAACAGACTGTAAAGCAAAGGCTATAACAAAAGACAAAGAAGGACCCAGTTATCCCACTTTTTGATATTTATCTGAAGAAACATAAAACATTACTTTGAATGGACATGTGAATTCATATTTCATTGTAGCATTATTTACAGTAGCCAAGATATGGAGGCGTTCTGGGTGTCCATCAATGAATGAATGGATAAAGAGGTGGGGTGTGTGTGTGTGTGTGTAGATATATATATATATTACTCAGCTATGAAGAAGAATGAAATTTTGCTATCTGCAACAACATAGATGGACCTAGAGGATATTGCCCTGAGTGGAGTAAGTCAAACAGAGAAAGACAAATGTCGTGTGTGAAATCTAGAGAACAGAATAAACAAACGACAGAAACAGGCTCATAGATACAAAGAGCATTTTAGTTGTCAGATTGGGGGGTGGGAGAATAGGCGAAGAGGGGAGGGGATATAGAGGTACGAATTTGTAGTAAAATAGTCATGGGGATGTAGAATTAGCATGGGGAGTATAGTCAGTAGTATTGTAATAACTGGTGTCAGATGAATACTAGATTTATCGGGTAATCACTTCATAAGTTATATAAAGTCTAATCACTGTGTTGTATACCTGGAACTGTAATATTTTATGTCAACTATGATTGAAAAAAATTAAAATTACAAAAGACTTAATCAAATATTCTCCCAATGAAGAGTAAATAAAAAGTCAGCTATTAACTATAAGAACAATAAAATGTAATTCAAGAAAGGAAATGAAATCATATTAACTTTCTAGCTCAGTAGGAAACAATCCTTATGTAGTTACTATAATGAAAACACTGAATATATATGGACCAAAGCTGAAGTATAATTATATTGGGAGGAGAAGGAGAATATTTACCTTACATAAAGGAAATCAAGCTTTTTTCAATAGCAAATGTCTAAAGCAGATGCATTGAGTCAGCAGTATACATACATTACTTAGAAATATGGAGGTTAATGCCAGAAGGAACAACTCAAACCTCTGAAGGATGGGACGAGATAAGGCAGGATATGAAAAACTGCTATTTTTTATTATAAGACTTGTAGCACTGTTGGACTTTTTAAAATATATTTGTATGTGTAATATTTTTATTAAAGTAATATTTCACTTTTTTGAAAAGTGAATAAAAACCTTTATTTTATATACAAGGCAATATTTGGGGGGTGGGAGGGAATGTGTTCCAAGCAATGCAATGGAAACTACCATTTGGATCTTGGAAGGAAATCAAAAGCCACACACATCAATGATTAAAATTTACTTATCTATATGCCAGATTCGTGTGGGTTGATAATTTGAATTAATGTGTATAAAACCACTGACATCAAATAATTACTCAAAACTGTACATTTAGAAATGTACTCGAAGTTTCCATATGTCAGAACTCCTTAATTATTTTATGATCTTATTGCAGTTTTAAGGTGTCGGGGAAAATATTTTAGATTATAAATATACTGATGGCCAAATCAGCCTCATTCAGAGCATCCAGTACCAGCATCTATTATGCAGTCTCTCTTCTCTTCTTGCCAGCGTAGCTGGAAAACCTACCATTTATAAATCACACAGGGCTTTCTATAGAACCAGAGTTCTTTAGAAATGTACATTTCAGGAGCAGTATATATGAATTCCAAAGAAACCGTTTCTAAATAATGAAAATTTGAGCAATTACTCTAGGCTTAAGATACTTAACACTTAAATATCTACCTCTTGATTAAATCTGCTAATGGAGAGAATGGCACAGATTATCTAAAACATTGAAAGAAAAATATTTGTTCAGTTTTAGACCATACTGTACGACTTTAGAAGCATATTTACCCCTTCCATATTGATTCCTAAGGCTGACTTATATTAAAGACAAGTTTGCTTTTTTCAAGTGAATATATCCTGTGGGTTGGGGAGCAAGAATAAATCAAGTTCAAAGTAGGACAGGGAATAAATAAGTGTATGTCGACTGTGTTTTGGTACCACATTATTTCCTAGACAGCCTATCTTATTTTCAAGTGGGATGCCAAATAACTTGAGAAGAATCCAAAGTAATAAAGGTTTGAATGTGAAAATAAGCCAGATATTACTTTTGATCACTAGTAATGCACATGATAGAGAAAGGTGGCAATATCAGACTTTAGATCATCAACTAATGAGTCCAATTAGAATTATGAGGTGGCAATATCAGACTTTAGATCATCAACTAATAAGTCCAATTAGAATTAGCTTCACTTGAATGGGACGATGTTACGTCCTCCATTAATGCACCATGGAGAACATAACATGCTCAATAAATTATGTAGAGAAGATACATGAATGAACTAATTTTGTTATGAAGGAAGATTTGGCTGATCACTTACGGAATAATTATCTCATTAAGTAGCCTTCATTTGTTCCATTTTCATTTGAGATTTTCAATTAATTTCGATGGAGAACTGCAAGGTAAACAAAAGTTTTATTTCGTGGTGTTTCAGGAATTGCAATTTTTAAGGCACAGATTTGGGTAGAAACCCCAACTGTGAGGGGGAAAGAAAAAACAGTTTATAAAGACAGAAAAGGAGAGTATCTTCCAAAGGGATTACACAAATTACTCTGAAAAAGCTGTGATTAGTCCTGGCAAATGGATTGACACTATGCTATATACATGATTAATTGTTTATTTCTATTGCTAGTTAGAAATTTTATTTTCTTACAAGAGAGTTAGTTCAGTGATGTAGAGCCATTTTCAGGTTCTATATCAGGATGTAGCTATTTAGTTTATCCCAGTTCAAAAGTTCATTTTCAAATGAAGCGGGCGTGTTAGCTCAGCTTCCGAGAGGCCTCGTGGCTCCATTGTAGACTATTCTCAAGATAAACTTAAGAATCGGAACTGATTTCTTCTAGAGAAAGGATAGTATTCAAATAGATACTTATTTTTCTTGGCAATTTCCTTTAAGTAAGTTATAAGACGGTTTCTTCTGGTGGCTAACCACTCTTTTTTGCTGATGTGCCTCTGGTTTTAGTGATAAACTCCTTAAATTGGAGAAAGCTTTAAATGAAAGGAGAAATAAACGAGAGAATTTATAAAATGTTTACGACTGCTTAATCACATCTTCATAAAGTTAGGTACTTACAGAACTTTCTCTTTTTTTAATGGTGAACTTTTTAAATTGAGATATAGTTGACATTGTGTATATTAGAGCTTTTTTATTGTTTACATAGAAAAAAAGACTTCCTCATGAAAGTGATGGGTATCTGTTCTCTGCACCTCACTATATTAGCCAATGTTTTTGAAGTAATACATAAATGATGAAAAAAATTCCAAGTTTTGTAAGTTTTGACATAACAAAATAAACATTGAGAATAATATAGCTTTTGGTTATTGCCTTTAAAGATTCCTCGGGAACAATATTTAAATTACTTCATACTGAGATTTTCTACTGGCCCATAACTTTAAATTTTCACAAATTGTTTTATTTTCTGTTCCTCCTCTAGAGTAATCTAGGGTAGAGAACATGGTAGAAAATAGGGAAGAGAACATATGTAGAGAAAATAATGATAGAGAACAAACATAAGTACGAATGTTTCCAAATGCAAATGGTTTTTCGCTCCCCTCCTTTAATTTTCAGAGCCTAGTACATCTCGTGTTTACAAAATGAAGTATCTCACTTGTGAAGTTTCTTTCTTCTTTCTCTTTCTTACTAGGTAGAGGGTTTCTTCCCCCTCCATGTAGAAAGAAGAGCCACTTTTTACCCACCTTCCACATTCTTTCTCATAACCTGGTCCCCCACACCTCCATGCAGGGCATGATAGGAGAGGACTGGAGAGCATCATGCTCCCAGCTGCTGCCAGATCTGATTATAAGACATCTGGTGGAAGTCTCAGCTCTGAAGGTTTCCCCTTTACCAGCTGGCATTCTGAATCTTAAAATATTGTAGAACTCTAACCCAGCATCTGTCTCTTGAGCTGTTGTTTTTTAATATCTTATAATACACAGCAATTTTCCTCCTTAGTTTTCTCTAGTTTTATGAAGTTAAAAGCTTAACCCCTTTTTAATCTAACTTTAGTGATATTTATCCAAGAGTTATTGAGTTCATTTACTTATTAGCTCTTGTGTTTTAGATATTTTTTAAATAAACTCAGCTTGCTCATTATTCTGCAGAGGGGAACAGGAATGTCGCAAGGATCTGAAATTTCAACTTCGGATAAATTGGCTCATAGGGAGGCTTTAACCACCCAATCTGTCCTGTTGGTGGATCCTCCACTTCTTCATCTAGCTCTGTCTACAGGAGGGCAGCTACCCTGGCCTCATTCCCTTCTATACTGAGTTCTCATGCAAAAAATTTTTAAAAAGACATAAGTAAAAATTTATCTTAGCTTTCCTGTAGCCTCCATAAACCTGTTTTCTTGTGTTTAAAGTAGGGATAAGAATAGTATCTACCTCACTTCATTTTTCTTATGATTACTTAAGATAATCCATATGAGTTATTGTTATGCTCTTAACTACTTCTACCACTACTACAGGGTCTGTTATATATAGAATCATATACATTTTGTATTCATTATTATTATAATATATGTTATGATTCTTTTGTATAGATCTTCTTGAAGAGTTTCTAGAAATTTTTACTCTTACCTTGCAGTCTCCATGGTAAAGCTAGAGCCATAAGAGAAATTGAGTGCCCCTTTGTGAGCTCTAAGTCACTAGGGCTTAACCCTGGATGCACATTGGAATCACATGTAGAACTTTACAAACTATTGATGCCTGGACTCCAGAAGTATTAAATTATTTGGTCTGAGACACAACCTGGGCCTTTTAAAGGCCTCCCAGATGATTCTAATGGGCAACCAAGGCTAAAAACTACTGTTTTGTTTACATATAAGCCACCTGAGCAAAATCTAGCCTGGGGTTCTATCTTCAGTGTACAGCTTCTAGAAACACCAGCGAATAGCACATTCACAAAGGAACTCTCCACCCTTTGTGGAAAGAATTGCAAGACTTTCTTGGGTGGCAATTGAAGTATGATTTTATCCATGAGAGACCTTGAGAAGTCTACTAATGAGCCCTTGTAAGTTAATGTAGTTCAATTGCAGTTTCTGAGTCTTTCTAAGAGACTTAGAGACTTGCGTCTGTAGAATGATCAATCCTGTGGCTGTAGCCGCAAACTTCATGCACCATCCACATTCTCTCACCCAGAGCTCTTGTTTGAACACTAACCCAAGCTCAACCTGCCAACACTGTGAGAGTTCTTTTCCAACTTTTATTAACCTGACAGTTTCCAAGAAACCTCTTTTTCATACACTGCCTGTAGCACAAACTGCATAAATAGTATTGGGAAATTGTTTTAAAAAGCTCACACACACACACACACACACACACACACACACACACACACACACACACAGCATGGATTAACTAGCAGCACTCGTGCCCACTCTTAGGAAAATAACATCTAGAATCAGTCGTAATAAAACTGAGTTAGTAGCATTCTCTTCATGTGCCAAGCTGAGCACTTTAACAATGGTCAAGACTGAATTTTCTTGATAGAAAGAGTCCTCGATATCTGGCAACCAGCAGGAGTAATGGCTTTATCCTTAGCCATCAGAGCCCTGCTCAAAACTCTGAGAGACTTTGGGCCAGCTTCTCTCCCCTGTCTGTGCCTGCTGCTCCCTCTAAGGACATTCTTTCTCCCCCTTTCCTTCCTCCCACATGTCTAGCATCTATCACAATGGTTTTCCAGCCCTGGCTGAACATAAGAATCACCTGGAGGAGCTTTTAAATTATAGAGGCCCAAGCTTCATGCCAGATCAATAAAACAAAACAAGCAAAACTCCTGGTATTGGTGTTTTTTTAAGCTCCAGTGTGGTTTGATATATAGTGAATGTTGCAAATCACTGACCTGGGTCTCTTGTCCATCACCCATCACCTCTCCCCACCATCCCTCACCATCCCATCATTCCCAGACCTTGTCAAAGAGGCAACTACCTGGGATTTTCAGTTGCATCTAGACTATTTAGATTCTCCCTATTGCCTTGTACATGTAGACAGAGCCTATGCTTTGCTTCTTCCACACCTGCAGAGCAATCCCAGTTACTCTTCTCAAAACAGAAAGCAGAGCCCCAAAGTGAATTATGAGCAAAACTGGAACAAGGATACATGGTGTGCATATAATCCAGACATTAGTGAACAGAATTAGAATTAAAAACAAGGGCCAAGCCACAGAAACATCCCTCTACCTGCAGGTGCTCAACAGAGGTGAAGTGTTGGAGGGCTCCATAGCGAAGAAGTCCCAAAGGTATTACAAGGTCTTCTTTTCCAAAACGCTTGTGTTTCAAACATGTATTTTTATCACGTTTTGTGAATTAACTACATCTTATTTCAAGGTAAATGTTATGTGCACACCTGAAAAATAGGATCAGATATCTATTGGAAAGAAGAATAGACCTCGAAAAGCTCTTCTACTAATATTAAACAGTTATGCCCATGGCACAATTTCTGTGTTTTAAGTTCAGTAGTTTGAAGTCATTTTCTATTTTGTATGGCTCTATTTCTCAAGACTTATACCAATTCCTCTTGAGCAGTTCTCTGGTGGAACGTGGTACCTGGTGTCTAGGTTCATAGCACATTTCTAATCTGGGGCCTTCTCATCCAGGCAAGGGAAGAAGTAGGCCCTGCCTCTCCCTGAACCACAAGTTAGTTCTTTTACTCAGACCAACTCTTCTGCCCTCAACTCTTCTGTCAGAGAACTGCCCAGGTAAGCTTGCAACTCTTGTTGAGGAAAGCTTGGGCCAGCTTTGCAAGTGAGTTGCTTAAACTTTCCCACTGCTCCTTGTAAGGCAAAGTCAGTGTTTGAGGCAGAGTAGCTCACAAGTGATACCTCAGTCTCTGGATTTAAATCTTGACTTTCTCAAAATTGTGAGTAGACAGTTTACTTGACATACTTGTGCCCTAGCATCCACATCTGTAAAATAGGATTGCCTAGTTTAGAGAATTGACTGAAGGAGTACGTTAAGTGCTTAGACTCAATACTTGATAAGCATGAACACTTATTAATGTTCATTATTGCTATGGTTAGATGTTTAAGAGCATTTTTAAGTTTGGAAGATTTTAAAGTTTTTTCTATATCAATTAAGAGAGATTACTTCATATGGAAGCATTGGCTGTATTAATTTTGGTTGCAAGAAGCAAAAATCAACTCTGGCTCTCTTAAGAAGCTTGAATTATTATTATTAGGATACAAAGATGTTTAATAGAATCCAAGGATAGGAAGGCAGCCTGGAAAGCACTACAGTCAAGGACCGCTCTGTGATTCCCGTCTTTGCTCTCATGTCGGTCTCTGTGCATCTGCTTCCTTCTTCTCTTTCTAGACCAGCCTTGTCTCCTCCTCAGTCATATAGCAGAGCTTAGCTGGCAACAGGTCCAGCCACCAAAAGAAATAAAGTTGTTCTATCTCAATCCCCCAACTCTAAATTTCTAGATACAGTCGTGAGATTTTCTCGTTTAATCACTGAGACCAGGGCAAAGCAATGTTTTATAAAATGGCTGCTGAGAGCCTTCCACTGTATATGGGGTGAAGGGAAGTGGAGGTCCAGGAAGAGTTGAAGAGGATCATTAAGCCACTTGGAAGACACAGATAATCCACAGTTCAAATGATCATGGTTCACATTATGAACCAACTATATTTTCTATCTCAAACAAATGCAACCTTTTAGAACATGAACTTCTCTAACGAAGGTTTGCATGCTTCCCAGGATGATTCAGAAATGTAACTGGTAGTATTTTCTCCTAGAAGAACAATTTTGCTAAATGATTGAAAGTGGGGAAGAATTTTATGTCATATTAAAATAAACATTTGTACAAACAACCAGGCACACCGTGTTGTATGTAGATGAGACCATTCAAATATCATAAAGATGTTAACTCTAAGTTGATTTGTAAATTTAGCCCAATCATAATAAATAAAGGTATTGAGAGCACTCTCTCTTTCCCTTTCTCCATTTTTTGAAATAGAAAAATAGATGAACAAGAATAGTCAGGGAAACTCTGAGAGTGGACAATAATGGAGAACTAGCCCTCACTAGATTTTATAACATTATAAAGCTTTAACAAGTAGAACAATGTGCCACTGGTGCATGCATCAGACCAATGTAATTGAGTAGAAAGTTCAGAAATAGATCTTGACGTAGATGAGATTTTTATATATGACCAAGACAGTGTTGCAGATTGGTGGGGATGAACTAGTCAATAAGTAGTAACAGAACCACTGAGCATTGAGTGCAAGTGGGAAACAAAAACAAAATTTGACTAATGTGATGGACCAAATGTGACAATAAATTATAAAGAATGAAGCCATGGAAATACAGGAAAATACTGAAAGAATTTTTACATGTCAGAGTAAAAAAGGACTTTCCAACTGTGATTTAAAATCAAGGGGCAATAAAATAAAAAATCAATAACTTTAAATATATAAAGTTCAAAAAATTTTAGTGGCAAAACAAACACCCTTAAGCAAAATCAAAAATCAAACAAACTGGGGAAAATATTTCTCCCTCTCAAAGAGCCAAACTTATCAATTATATAAAGAGGTCCTAGAAATCAAAAGGAAAACATGAAGCAGAAGGAAAATGGGCAAAAGATATGAAAAATATAGGTCATAAAAGAGGAGTTACAAACTGCTTAAATGAAAATGGCTTAAATAAAAAGATGTTCACCTTCACTCATAGTAAGAGAAATTAAAAATTCAAACTGCACTTAGATACCATTTTTTACCCATCGAGTTAACAAAACTTCAAAATATTAAAAATTGTGTTGAGACCATGGAGAAATAAACTTTCCTATGTAGCTTATGAGGAGTAAATTGGCTCAATTCCAAAGAATGAGATATGGCAGTATTTATCAGATTGTAAGTGCATATTTACTTTGACCCAGCAATTGAAGTTCTACCAATTTATCTTACAGGTATGCTTGGAAGTGGACAAATTGTATGTACAAGGTGATTCATTCCAACAACAGAATTAAAAATTAAATGTCCATCAAATGGTGACCAGTTAAATAAATTATGGTACATATAGACAATACAATACAAAGCAACTGTGAAAGGAAAAGCAAGGTGCAGGATGAAGTGTATTGTAGGCTAAAACATACTTTAAAGGGGGGCAGTTAAAGAATACGTGTGTGGGTGTGGGTGTGGGTGTGGGTACATGCAATGTATTGACTTGGTTATCTCTAAACATTACTGGAAGGATAGACAAAGGACTAAAACTTGCTGTGACCTATTTCATGGGAGGATAGCAAATGGAGAGATGAGGAGAGTGGTGGGGCATAGAGATTTCATATTAACCTGTTTAGACTTTATTTCTGAGCCATACGAATGTATTATAATCTATTCAAAACTTGCAATACAAAGTTTTTAAATAAATAAACATGTTAGCCTAAAATACAAAATTTGCCTATGTTTTAAACATAAAAAAGGAGTCTTTTTTTTTTTTTTTTTTTTTTTAGTAGTAGTTAGATTGACCCCTTTGAACAGTCTGAAACTTCTCTATCCTCAGTCCACAATCCTGGAATCTTTCCAAATAGGTTTATCTTTCACTTGATCATAACAAGAAATTGGACTGAATGATTTCTAGTTTTATCACATGAAATATAATCTCCCAGTGAAAAGAATTTTTTTTTTAAATTCTTTGGGTAATGCTGTGTTCCTTTAGAATATCTCACAATAGTTTGTTCCTGACAGAAAGAGAATGTAAAGTATTCTGTGAAAGAAATCATTTATAAATACAACAAAATGTTTCTAAAGAAACTATCTCTAACTCCTCTTGTGATGTGAGGGACTCTCCTGACATTTCTGCTCTGTGGGGGTAGGTTTTCCATTCTGCTGCTCTTCTCATCATCAGCAAGCAGAGCGATGCCTTATGCCTCGAGGAGAGGCTCCCTGACCTGCTCCAGGCACTGCGGCCTAGGGGTACATGAGATTTTCCCTCAGTCAGGCCTGGGCTGGACTCCAGGCACCACCTCTTACTAACCTGGTAACAAAAATAAAGTACTTAATCTCTTTCCCCAATTACTTAACAGAGGGATGATAATATGCTATTGGGGAGTAAAAACTTTTCCTCTAGGTTCAGTGAATGGGGGCCTGTGAATTTAACCGACACAAGACAGATTAACAGGAGAAAAAGAACATAAACGTATTGATATTTTATATGCATGGAGCTTAACAGGAAAGAAATGAAACTCAAAGAAGCAGTTAGACCTGGGAGTTTATATATCCTTCTTAACAAAGGAAAAAGAGTTTGAGCTTCAAGAGATGATAAATTGTAGGGAAGTGACTAGAAATATACAGAGAAATTAATGGAAGATAAGGGGTATTTTAGTGAGATTTGTTTAGGCAGACTCATCTCAGTGCTGCTCTTGGTCAACAGTGATAAGAGTCACTCTCATCTTAGTATGGGAGAAGGGGAAATTCACACCCTGCTTTTAGGCAGATAAGGGGAGGGCAGGGAACTCTTCCTCTCTATTAATTCTTAATTGCCTTCAGTTCAAAATAATCCTTATGTCAACGGACATATTTTGGGGATGACATATCTTGATCCCCTTCAATGCTGATATGAGACTTAAGTAAATTATGTACAGCAACACCTCCAATACCAGGTGTATTGTAAGGTGTCGATAAATTGGTTGTTCAGTTTATAAATGTGTATTTTAAAGAATGTATTCACTTCCATTTGGGTTGTTGGTTCCTCACCAAGAACACTAAATTTTATTTTCTATAAGAAATTTTATTTTTATAATTTTATAATATTATTTTTATAAGAGAAATCATTCTTTAAATGATCATCAACATTATTGTAAGCAAAGAAAAATAGTGCTATATGTGTGTATGAGGAATTATGATTCAGAGTTTTGTTCCTGCAAAATAGAATATAAAAATTGGCAAACAGAGAGAAAGGAAATCTGAAAATTTTTTAGCTGCAATATCTGGTTTCCTTTGGGAAAATGGATTCTAAAACTCAATAAAAAATTGTTTTAACTGAGAACACTCTTGAAGTTTACTTCTAATGTGTATTGTACTAAAACAAATTAAATAGGCAGGCACAAATTGTAGTTGTCCTAATCAAACATAAACATAATTATAGGGGACTGTGCTATTGAATGTTTATATAACCTAAATCATTAGTCACTAAGTTGATTTTCTGCAAGTATAATACACTCAGAGTACAGCAATGAGATTTGAATTACAATTTATTGTTAATAGAAACTATTTCTTTTATTCAGTACATAGCAAACTTCTGTTAAGTACCAGATCCTATGCTAAGTGCTAGAATACAAAAATGAATAAGCGCAGTGCTTGCCCCTCCCTCCAACACCAAGAGCCCCCATGGAGCTGTGAACATGAGCATCTCAATTCAGTCTGCTCAGTACTGTGGCAGCCAGTAGAAACAGGTATTGATTATCCCAGAGTCACAGATCTCATCCTATGCCCAGTGAAAGGTATCAGGAATACCTCTCAGACACCCGAGAATAGTCTGGAAGTCTTGGAGGAAGTCTTAATTATTTGCTTTTTTTTCTTTTAGCCTAATAAAAGCACAAGTCTCCCTGATTTTTGCTATTTGTAATATAGCTGCTGAAGCACGTGAGTTTTTCAAAAAGAAAGAATTCCTCTGTCTGGACCAACTCTAGAAAGCTTAAACTTATAAAGGCTCATGTCACCCAACACCCCAAGTAAAATGGTCTGAACTAAGTCAAGCTAACATATTTCCAACTCGGGGTAGCTCTGGACCTCTGGAAGCTAGCTGAATTTGGCTTGAGGTACTGATTCTTGCCCAAGGAAAGTATCCATCCAGCCTCCAAGGAAATATAATGAGTCGGGGCTGGAATTATGAATTTGAGTTCTACAAAGATCTAGGAATAGTCTCAAGTAACTTGTTGGTTCGTCTTCCTGTTGTTGCATTCATTCTTAGCACATATTTGCAGGGTTTTGCCACATCAAACATTCATCTTAAAAGTACTATATTAATTAGAAAATGCTTTCAGCTGCAAATAGTGGTGCGTTCTCCTAGCGTGGCTTTAACAGTTATTTTTCTCAGGTAAAATTACCGGGATTTGTTTCAACAAATCTACAAGACCAGTGCAGAAATCTCCTTGATTCTCTTGTCCTTTTCCTCACCATCAGTAGATGTCCAGTTCCTGCCACCTTTTTTCTGTCCCTTTAAGAAGGAGGCAAAGAAAGGGGCAGCATGTGTATCAGAAAAGCAAAAGTTTCCAAGTGAACCTACAGCAGACCTGCTGGCAAGTCATTGGGCCAGAAAGGGAAAGGGAGTTGGGAAGGGGATGAGTCACCCAGCCACCAGAGTCTGTTGTACATTCCTCTCATGGATCCAGTGGATGATAGCAAGACAAATGGATAATTGGCCTCATATGCTAATTAAAACAAATTGACTCGTATCACCAATGACATCTGTCTTCTGAGGAAGTCTTCTAATGAGCAGATTGAGGAGTGAAATATCTACTGTTTCTATCAGATATTTAGATGTATGTTCTCCAATTTTTTTATTCAGTTGGCTGGGTCGTTTCCATCTGATGGATCAAAGCATCAGTATAATTTTCTTGGAGGCCCTCTCCTACGTAGGGTGAGAGAGGGAGCAGAAGACCAACCCAGAAAGACAATCCAAACCAGGATGTTTGCTAGACTGGGGATTTTGACAAACTGAATATAAGCTCCTGTTGAGAGGGCCCAAGACTGCTGGAAAGTGCAGAAGGGTGGATCTGTGTGCACCTAGCAAGAGGTGTGACATAATGAAGAGCAGCAGGAGCAGGGAAAGTGCCTGTGCATCTCAAATTGGAACATGGGCTTTGGGGAGAGATCTCTTTAAGATGCTATCACAGTATCACCAAATCTAGTACCCTGTACTCAAAAGTATGGTTCATACTGACGCTGCCTAGGAGCCTGTTAGAAATGCAGAATCTCAAGCCCTACCTGAGATCCGCTGACTTGATCTGCATTTTTAATAGGATCCTCAGGTGACTCATGCCACTGAAGTTTGAGAAGCACAGCTCTAGTATGCAGGGAGGAGAGATTTTTATCAAGGGGTCTGTTTTAAGTCTCATCCAAGCAGTGAATCCCAATAGGAGGTCTCGCATGAGGAAAGATAGAAACCAAGAGTAAACATCTGCTGTTGCCCAATTGAGAGTGAAAGGGGAGTCCAAATTGT
>NW_011888989.1:4068268-4108824 GCF_000151845.1 Pteropus vampyrus | reverse complement strand
CACATATTTGCAGGGTTTTGCCACATCAAACATTCATCTTAAAAGTACTATATTAATTAGAAAATGCTTTCAGCTGCAAATAGTGGTGCGTTCTCCTAGCGTGGCTTTAACAGTTATTTTTCTCAGGTAAAATTACCGGGATTTGTTTCAACAAATCTACAAGACCAGTGCAGAAATCTCCTTGATTCTCTTGTCCTTTTCCTCACAATCAGTAGATGTCCAGTTCCTGCCACCTTTTTTCTGTCCCTTTAAGAAGGAGGCAAAGAAAGGGGCAGCATGTGTATCAGAAAAGCAAAAGTTTCCAAGTGAACCTACAGCAGACCTGCTGGCAAGTCATTGGGCCAGAAAGGGAAAGGGAGTTGGGAAAGGGATGAGTCACCCAGCCACCAGAGTCTGTTGTACATTCCTCTCATGGATCCAGTGGATGATAGCAAGACAAATGGATAATTGGCCTCATATGCTAATTAAAACAAATTGACTCGTATCACCAATGACATCTGTCTTCTGAGGAAGTCTTCTAATGAGCAGATTGAGGAGTGAAATATCTACTGTTTCTATCAGATATTTAGATGTATGTTCTCCAATTTTTTTATTCAGTTGGCTGGGTCGTTTCCATCTGATGGATCAAAGCATCAGTATAATTTTCTTGGAGGCCCTCTCCTACGTAGGGTGAGAGAGGGAGCAGAAGACCAACCCAGAAAGACAATCCAAACCAGGATGTTTGCTAGACTGGGGATTTTGACAAACTGAATATAAGCTCCTGTTGAGAGGGCCCAAGACTGCTGGAAAGTGCAGAAGGGTGGATCTGTGTGCACCTAGCAAGAGGTGTGACATAATGAAGAGCAGCAGGAGCAGGGAAAGTGCCTGTGCATCTCAAATTGGAACATGGGCTTTGGGGAGAGATCTCTTTAAGATGCTATCACAGTATCACCAAATCTAGTACCCTGTACTCAAAAGTATGGTTCATACTGACGCTGCCTAGGAGCCTGTTAGAAATGCAGAATCTCAAGCCCTACCTGAGATCCGCTGACTTGATCTGCATTTTTAATAGGATCCTCAGGTGACTCATGCCACTGAAGTTTGAGAAGCACAGCTCTAGTATGCAGGGAGGAGAGATTTTTATCAAGGGGTCTGTTTTAAGTCTCATCCAAGCAGTGAATCCCAATAGGAGGTCTCGCATGAGGAAAGATAGAAACCAAGAGTAAACATCTGCTGTTGCCCAATTGAGAGTGAAAGGGGAGTCCAAATTGTTGTGATCAGATGCCACGTGCTCTGGCACAGCGAACTGGGGAAGTGTACATAGTTAGAGGCTGCCAATATCTGAAGATGTGGCTTCTCTGGGGACTGACAGTGCTATCCCCTGAGGAGACAGAGGATGCGCACATCCCTGGCAGCCTCAGAAGAGAACCCATGAGGTAAAACAGGGAGAGGCACTTCCGTAGACAACTCCTAGATAATAAGGCTGATGGTAGAAATCATTGTCCTCACCGCCTCTTTCTCCTTCGCAAACAGCCCCTTCAAGCAAGAGTTAACTAGTTAAATATCTTCAAGACTTAATGAATCTGGAATATTAGACAAATATTTCACACAAGACTAATAACAACAATGCATAGCTATACATAATTAAAACTTATTCCATTCAGATTGGTGAATTCCTTGCTGAAAGCATTGTTTTCATTACACCTGAGTGCTCTTAGAGTTTGTAACCTTCAGAAAGCTTTTACGCCCTGAAGAAAATGGGCACTTTAATGTTAAAAGCTGCTGATTACCCTTTCTCATGTCAACACAAACAAATTTTGGGGAGCGGGTAGAAATTCTAGTGTGGAGGGAGGACCGTCCTTGACACTGTGGAAAGATGCAAAAGAAGTCAGTGGCAGAAAAAGGAGACAAGATTGTAAAAGCAAAATGGACAATCACTTTGCTTCAAAATTTCTATGGAGCATCACAATAAAACCTCTAAAATGAATTCAAAATTTCTATGGAACATCACAATAAAACCTCTGAAATGAATGATTTGTATGGTCAAAGAGAGCCTGGTGAAAAAAAAAAATCAGACTCAACAGTGATTTGCTTCAGTAAGAGTCTATCTTCACCTCAAAGGACTTTTAAGAATCTAAAGCCATCTCTGAGTGTTGTAGACCGGTGAGGGCACAGCCATGCAAGAGTAAGTCACACTGCATAACACTGCATGGGATACGGAACAAGGGCGAGTTTGAACCAAGCCATGGAGGGAAGTTGGTCATATCTTTGAATGAGTGGAAAACAGGGTGCAGTTTCATGGGCCACACTGAGAAGCACTTTCCCTGGTGATGCGATTTCTCTATCATGAGCTAAAAATCCAAACCTTCTCGCTCTAAAAATGGTAGAAATTTGAACTACACCTTGATTGTCTGGGCTCCTTATTGCCACTATTCAGAAATAAGGATTTTTAAAGCAAAGTCCAGCTGGCCAGAATGCACAGAGCCGTGTGAACCCGAGGTGCTGGAAGGAGTGGGGATCTCTGGGGAAACACGTTTGTGTGCGGCCCAGAGCCCCAGGGCCTTGGCATCTGCTCCGAGGTGCCTCTGCGCCTGGCAGCAGATCACATGCTTGCCCTGGCACGCGCCCTGAGCAGGCAGTTGGGAAGAGAAAGGAGGCAGGTGCTTGCCTTCGTTTTTCACTCAGGCAGGGCTGGGTTGGGTACGAGAGATCCGGAACCATGATTTTTTCAAAGAAGTGTACAAAAGAAAAAAAGCGATTTGAGCCAGATTCTTCCTTCTGTCTCCAAGCGCATGTATGGTGAAACATTTCTGGTTTCACCCTCCGAGCCTCCAGCATATACCACCGCTTTATCTTGCCAGGAAGCACCTTGGAACGTGCACTCCGGAATCACTCTGCCTCTCACTATCAGTGAGACCTTGGGAAAGGCAGCCACCTTTCAGACCCTCAATTTCCTGATTTGTAAATGGTGCTAATAATTCCAGACATACAGGTGTTCATGAGGATTTAGTGATATCACATCTGTGCGGTGTCCACGATGGTTTTCTGACCCAAAATAGATGCTTGGTAAATGTCAGTTACCTTGTCTATGTCCCCCACAAGATGTAGAGGTTTTGTGATAAGATGTGGGAAAGGAGCAAGAGAAAGGCGTCTGCATTTCTAACCTTGGCAACTAGGTATATAGAGTTGCTTTTAACTGAGAAAGGAAATATAAGAGGAGGAAGAACTGTGGAGATGAGACGTTTGGTTTGGCACATGCTGAGTCTGACAGAAGGAGATGTTCAGAGATATTTGAAAAGATGATAACGTGGGACAGTAGATGGTTTTGGTTGAAGTCATTAACAAGGGTCTGAGGAGTACAGAGGAAGGGCCATGGAAAGGCCCTGGGGAGTGCCAATGTCGAAGGGTAGGTTGGAGGAAACAGAAAAGTCAGAGGAGTAGAACCAGCTGACAGCTCTGGACTCTTAGGCAGTTTCAGAAAGAAAGTCTGAGTATGAGGTCAGATGCTGCAAAGGCCCGGATGATGAGGATGGAAGGAGGCCACTAAAGGTCAGTGGGGACATAGGGGAGAAAGCACCCTGATTACTGGAGATTGAGGAGTAGGTGGGAGGGGAGGTAAGAGGTCAGAGGTGGTGCATGAAGGCCATTCTAATGGGGGACCAAATGTGAGAGCATCAAAGAGAGAGGAAGGGGACACTAGATAAAGGCTGGTTTTAGTCAATAACCACTACAATAAGGAAGAGAGTCCAGTACGAACAGCTAAATTTTGATTCATGCAGAGGCGAATGGGTGTTTTAAAGGGAGAACGATGCAGGGGGACTGATGGGGTGGGAGTTTGAGCAGTATCAGAGAAGTGAAAAATTAGAAAATTCAGATAAGGGGATTGGTCATTGTGAGTAGGCCTTCTGGTTTTGCTAACTGATCCTTATCAAAGTTACACTTCTACCTTCCCGCAGAGACTGAGAGATAGGGGTCTTATCTTCCCTCGGTGTTAGCTGGAACAAGAAGTAAGTTCTTTCGGCAGCCTTGAGTTTTCCCAGACGTGAACTTAAGGGGTGCTGGGACATGGACTTGAGCTGCTATAAATTGTGCTAGAGTTTGTTCAAGTCTCTTAGTGGAGTGGGGGTGGGGTGGTGGATGAAATCATTTATCCTGTGTGTCTGCAGTCCTTACTGGCCAAGGTTGAGGCCTCGTCTAGAAGAGGGCTCAGGAGCTTGAGTTTGTTTCAAGGAGAGAGTCTTTGTCAGAGGAGGCAGGGTCATGGAAACAAAGATATTTTTAAGCTGAGTGGAAGGATCCAAGAGAAAAGAAAGATCGAACCAGAAATTGAGGACATGGGAAAAAGCACAAGTGATAAATGCCCGGAGTGGAACCATGAGGCATGGTGGGGCCCTAAAGTCCCATAATGGCAATGTTTTTTCCAAGGGTCAGCAAAAGTGGCCAGATACTAAATATTAGGTTTTGCAGACCATATATTATCTCTGTCGAGTATTCTTCTTTCTTTTTTAACCCTCTAAAAATGCAGAATCCTTTTGGCAATACCAAAACAGGCCGCAAGCCCGATTTAACCAGCCACCACTTTCCAATTCCTTTTTTAAGCTCTGGTTTGATCCCATCACGTGTGGTGGTCACCCTTGTCACCCCTCAAATTTACATAGAACACTTTGACATTCCACTTGCTTGGGGAGACTTCCTCTGAACATTCACCTGCAAAATTTCATCCCTTCCTCCTAGCCAAGAAAAAGAAATTACAACCTCATCTACTAGATGCAGAACTAATTTGTTGCTTGGCATCCCCCCAAATCTTCAGGCCTGATTCATCCCATCAAGCTGCATGCCAACAACCTCCATTCAGAGCCAGGTGATGTTGCCTCCCTGGAGACAGCACTGTCTTGCCCACTACTTACCCTTAATTGGGAGCAACTTCCTGCATGACAACGCTCACATTAAAAATATCTTAGGATGGCACCTAAGGTCTGCCCATTCACTCCGGGCCAAGAAGTTCCTGACTTGCTTCCAAAGAGAAACCACAAGTCAGTAACCCTCGGACTGCAACTCTACATGCAATTTAATTTATAAGTTTCTTACTTAGCTGCGTTGTCTAAGAACAGAAATAGGAAAGCAGATGTGACATGCGTCCATCGCATCATGTTGGTACTTCTGCCCTGTCGCTGGCAGAACATCCAAGGGATGACAAAGGAATTTGCTCCTTTCAGCTCGTAAAAATGTCTGAGAATTTTGTTTGTTTTAAATATTTGGAAATGTTTCCAGAACCAGAGGATTTAGGCGGGCTGCCACGCAGCAAAGATTTCCTGCATCTTGTGCTCTCGTAAGTGTACCTGTGAGAAAAGCAGCATGCTATGGTGGGAATGTTCCAATTTGGGAATCAGCCTTGGATCTGAATCCTTTATTAAAAGAACTGTACGACCTTCAGCAAGTTACTTAACTTCTCTGACCCACAGATTTCTCATCTGTGAAATGAGGATAATCATGCACACCTTGCAGGATTATCATGAGGATTAGACATAATACTCATAACCTTCCGAGTGAGGCATCTGGCGCCCAGAAAACACTCAGTAAATGGTTGTAAAATAATATTTATAAGGTCATAGAGTCTCATTTCAGAAAATATAAAAAGCAACTAAGTGCCATATATGCCCAACAGTATGGATATTCATCTGCTTGAGCAATGTGACTTTTTTTTTTCAAAGTCTCTTTCACTTCTAATTCTGTAAACTCCAGATTCCTAATCACACACTCCTTTATCCCACCAGCCCTTTCTTATACTCCAGATCATACTCCATGTCAGCTAAGTAAACCCTGTCACACACATGCACACACACACTCCCACTCCTACCTTCTAGCGTTCACACCTGCTGCATTTCCTACCTCAGGAGCTTCCTATGGCTCCTTCCCTCTCTGCCCCGCCCTCCCAGCTAGTTCAGGAAGCCAGCCCTGAGCGATGACAGCCCTGTTCCACTCACTCCCCCTCTCTCACATGTACATATAGTGCTATGTAGCTACCTTTGGCAAAGTGCAGTTCCTGTGTTTTCTCTTGCTATTTTTCCAGTTGAATGTCTTTTATTTTTTCACTCCACATATTTGTTCTGTCTCTTAGGTTATCTATTTCTTGGCACAGGGTTCTACATCTTGTTTCTTCTATTTTTCCTCTGGGCGTATGGCTGGCATTCTGTGAGTGTGTTTGGTGATTATAAATGGAGAAAGATGATTCTGTAGGCAGATATGGGTGTGCAACTGACAATTTTATATTCCAAGAACGATAATTTGGCTATTACAACAGCAAATAAATATTTTGGCAGGAAATAATATCTGATATGCACTTTGGGGTGACAGCTTTTAGGGCAAAATTGGAGAAACCCAAAAATCACATGCATATGAAACATTAAATGTCTTTTATTATAAAACACAATTTTGGAGACGAAGACTAAAAGTAGGTATTCCTTATGTTGAATTGTTTATAGCAGGGAATTTTGTTACAAAAAAAATCAGCAAAATGCAAATAGAGGTGGTATTTACAGGATGCTTTGGCTTAGTGCATCTTTTCTTGCAGTGAGATTTAACCTATGTTGCATTATCTTTCTCTTCTTCCTTTGAAAGAGTTCCAGTGACACCCGACCATTCATTGTTAGTTTCCTTGGTTACCAATGACTTTCGGTTTTCATTTGTGGGTTTCTAGTGTTAAACAAAATATCTCTCTACTTTTGTGCTGCGTTGACAAAGGTTTAGAACTAGTGATTGTCCTTTTGTCTCCAGAAAAGCACTGTGTTTTGTTTTTTCAATAAAATTACTACAGTAACAATAGAATGGAAAATAACTCATAGCAGTTTTCTTTACTGAAGAAGTTTTACTTCCCTTGTCATAGATTCCAGAATTTTGACATTTGTTTTAAAACTCTGTATCATCAATCTGGTTTTATGAAAAATAATTTGAATTTCTCCACCTAAATAAAATAAACAAGATTACTGCTGCTAATTTTTTTTTCATTTGATTCTCCCCAACATCCCTGAGTTGACTAAATGTTTTATATGATTCCAGGGGAAAGTAGGTAAGATGGGGATTAACCAGTGCAGGTGAAAAGGCTGTTCCAAAAAATAAATATTTTTTACAGAATTACTAAGAACCATTCTGTGTCTTAGTGAGTTCAAATGAGCTTAACCCAAGTGAATCCATTAGACTTGTGAGGCCTGGTATAGGCCATAGAGAAGGTAAACATAAGCTGGAGGAGGTAAACATAAGCTGAGAAATAAGTGTCTGTGAGCAACCCTGGGGGCTGCTTTTAAGGCTATGACACTACTGACTTCCTGCTCGCAGCCCTGCTTCTCGGTTTCCCTCCGTGCTGCCTGGAACCTGGTGACCAGATCTCCTGGCAGAGGCTGATACACGATCCTGAGTGGAGGGATGACAGACATAGGCATCCTCCACTTTCAGGCTTCCTAAAGAGGGTTGCCCTTCAGACACTGCTCAGCCTGAGAAGGACCTGCCCAGAGGAAATCCACAGCCCATGAACCACAGAATTACTCTGATTGCCATCCTTCTCAGCATTCTCTCCAGACTTCTCCAAGACTCCATGAGGGGCTATGAACCTGTCTGGCTGGATATCTGCTGGTTGTAATACCATTTGCAATAACATTTTATTTTCCTTTTAAGATATCACTTGGAAATTCTAATTCCCCATGTGAGCATCTTCACATTCTATCGCCTTTTTAAAGAAAGATCATGGGTGTCTACCACTTCCCTTTGGATCCCACATTTTTACACTTTTTGGACTTGTGGCCGTTCACCAGTCCACACCTGAGAAAAATATGCCTGGCTAGAAATAAAGCCCTGGCCTCCCACTTACCTGTTTAAAGGGTATGACTAGGAGCTTAGATGACTGTGATAACTCAATTTCTCTATATCTCCTTATTTTTTTAAACCATGTGAATCTAACAGAAGATAATACATGCTGAGCACTCATATGTACATACTAATTGAGGTTATGAATCCCTCTTCAAGTGATTTGTAAGCATCAAACTATTCTAGTACCAACATGCTTTCTAGCTCTGTGTATTTAAAACTAGTAGCTGTTTATACAACCTCATCTTTGAAGAATTTAGACTAAATGAAATGCTGATGAAATAAACCCTGCTTCCCAAAGCATGCTCTAGTAAACTTGCCTATCAATAGTTTCACCCGTTCTAAGCCATGTGTAGCTAATGACATTTAAAAGGCAGAGTTTAACTTTGATTCTTCAGGCAGCAAATCATTGGTTGAAATTTATTCTGAGGATTAAAAATAAAATCTCTTTTTTAAAGTTTCTGTCAGATATACCCTTGTTTAGTTTTAATAGTTGTTACTTGCTTAATGTCCAATATCTGCAGAGATCAAATCTTCCTAGCCGTCCTGTAACATAGGCAATAATAGTCCCATTTTACTGAAGAAATTGAGGATTTTATAGCTAATTACTTGCTAAATACATAAAGATTCCTGGATGTGAATACAGGTCTGGTTCCAAATCCCACACTCTTCAGCACCTTTGGCTTTCTGTCCGTGCATTCCATTCCCACCCACTCTCCGTCCTTCCATTTCTTTCCCTGCAGCTTCCTTCCTGGTCTACTATAGACTTCCTCTTTTCGGCTCAGAGGTCATGGCTTTAAACTCTCCCTTTTCCACTGTATTGAAAACTTCCACAATCACATTCAACTTGAATAGCACTAATTATAGTAAATCCTGAATCTTGACAGTTGAATAATATTTCATTTTATTTGGTTACTAACTTGCCAGTAGAAAGCAATTACAGTGATATGTAGGCCCACTTAATCAAGTTTTTTTTTTTTTTTTCCTAGATATTAGTACAGTTATTTTCAGTGCTAAGCCTTTGAAATAAAGGCTTTGGCAGAAAAAAAAAAATGTGTCATAATATTAAATCATAAAATGCTTATTGGAAGAAAATAATACATTATTTCAAGAAAAATTATGGAGCACTTTCAAATTTTTTGCTGCACCACAGAATTGTTTGGTATTTAATGCTAACTTGGCCAAATAATATGCATATAGCACTTTACACACCATTAAATACAGTATATCTCTATATTTATTCTTGCAAGTTCTCAGTTCTGACTTCTTTTAAATATCAAGTGCATTTCTAGATAGATCAGGTTGAAAGACTCAGGGGCATACCTCTTCTCAATATGTACACACATATATCTTTCTGTATTCTTTTCACTCCAGTCCAATTTTGAAAACATGCTGACCTAGCGAGTCTGTGAAAGCAGTTTAGTTCATCTCTGAATGGCTCAGATTCCCTAGAGATGACATCAGTGGTTCTCTATCTTTAATACCTGGAGTACTTATTAAAAAGTTGCTTCTTTGGGCTGCACCCCAGATTTAAATTCAGGATGTCTGGTTTGGGGCACAGGAATCTGGATTTTTGACAAGTACCTCAGATGATTCTGACACAGGCGATCCCCAAACCTTACTTCGAGAAAAGCTGGATAAAGGATAAAGAGATAAAGGAGCTAGCATAACATCCCTTATTGGATTCTCAAGACAGGCCTGTGAGATAGAAATTTATCAGTAGAAAATCTGAGATTTAGTGAGGTCCCCATGTGCCTTTGCACATGACCTCCCCTATCTGGAACCCCCTTTACTTCCTCTCTGCCTGATTAAACCCCACTCGTCCTTCAGGGTTCAGCTCTAGGTAGGCAGAGTACATTATCTTCTCCTTACTCACAGAGCCCTTGGCTTGCTCTGATAGTTTGATATCTACCACATTGAAGATGGCTAGTTCTATACCTGTCTGTGCCCCACAGGCTGTCACCTCCTCCATGGCAGACTTCATTTCAGGTACCCAGTGCCTCCCCCAGAGTCTGATACTTAGGGATTGCCTCCTAATACAGCACCTAGATTGCAGAGCCAGGATCTAAACCACTATCTTCTGTCAGCCATTCAGTGCTCTTTCCTCTTCATCAGGAAATTCCAGCTGCTCCAGAGGGTCATGGACTTTTAGATGCCTTCAAAGAGTGCTCTGCAATACACAGTATAGCCACATACTTTTTCTGGATGCTTCTGGTGATTTAAATTCTGGTAGGTGAGTTCTTAGCAGGAATAGGGGAATAATTTGAGGCCCTAAAACAAACCAAAGAGACTACTTTTCAACACAAAAATTGAAACCATTCACTTGGTACCTAGTGCAGTGTTCTATATGAGCAACTGGACTGAATGGTGGAAGAACTTTACATCGTTCAGTTTCTCCAAAGTTCAGATGGTAAAATCAGGGAAGAAGCTGTCTGCTACCATAGAAAGCTGTCTTCCTTTTGTCCGCCTTAGCTACAGACCCTATTTCTGAGCTAACTACCACTAATATTAGAAAGCATTAGTTAGAAGTGACCCCTGGTGTGCCCTGCTGGCCCTCTGCCCCCAGAGAAAGGCCTCACTGTCACTTTCTTCCTATCATTACAAGATGTTTAAAATTTATTCCCTTCTGGCCCTCAAGTCTTCCAAAGCAACCCTTTTTGTTTAATTGAACTTGATATATAGCAAGTGATCCATTTACCATCTGCTTTGTCAGCACAACTAGCCCAGCTCTGCCCATCTCCGATTCCAGGCTGAGATCTCTTTCTGATCAGTTGTGACTTGAACCAAAAAAAAAAAAAAAAGGATTTTTTTCCTCAGTCAATATGAGGGAAAATGTTAGTCATACTGCGCTGCCTGTTTATACTATGCCAAGTTGTCTATTTCTATCAACTGTATGCAAAGTTAACAGAAGGCACATGATTTGCATGTCAGAGTGTGTTAGAAAGTTGCTGTATAAACAACCCAATGTTAACTTCTTAGTCACCTTCTGTTGTATGCGAAGGCATAAGGAAATAGATTACTCTCTAGTCAATGTCAATCAAGTCATCCTTAAAGACTTTCATCTTTGCCTTGAAGGTTATATTAATAGCTACATCTGCATAGATCTTTCCTTTTTTAAAAACTTCCACATTTGGCTTCACAACAGCCCTTTGGGCATCAATATTCATCTCATCTTGCATAACACACAGAAGTCAAATGGTTTTCCCAAGGTCACATACTCCTTTGTACACCATTGTGTCTGGTCTTTTTATTATACTAGAGCACTTATTATTATACTAGAGCACTATCCTAAAAATAGATGCCACATGTCCTCATATTATGCATACAAATATAAACTCATATAGATTTAAATTGTAAAACTGGTACTGCTGCTGCTCTATGTGGTCATAGAGACATCACATTTCTATCAGTAGTACAACTAACTTTCTTAATGAGACAGATGCCTTGTATTGAGACCATATGAGCATTGGTTTCAGGCACTCAGGGATGATGCAGCAATGGACCATGAGATTATGGAACCAGAGCACAGTGAATTTAATGAAGATGGCATTGAAAAAAATTGAGGTTCCCATGAGGTGGTGATGGCAGCTGGATACCTAAACAATACACAGAGTCTCCTTGGCCTCTGGAAGTGTTGCTCTGCTGACTGAAGAGTGAGAAGGTGGCCGTCCTACCCATTCTACCCAGGCACTCTCTTCCCAGAATCATTTCCCCCAAATAGTTCCATCATCCATGGCAATGTCACTAACTAATTGAGCTGGCTCATTGTAGACCACCATTTGAGAAAACAGGCCACCTGAACTGCCCTCTCCGAACAGGCAATTAAGTCAGAAAGCAAGAATGCCTATGTCCTGACTTTTTTTGTCTTAGTTTATTTGGTTGAGAGGAGAAAAATATACTTTTATGTTATTTTGGCATGGGGTCAAGGAGAAATATTTGGTAGGTCCAAAATGTGTTTCCCTCATATTATATAGATACTAAAACTTTGACAACAGGACATAGCTTGTAATATTTTATGGTTCAGTTCTGGGGGTATGTTTGAACTGAACCATCTTACAGATAATTATTATAGCAGAAGTATGTTATTACTCACTATTTGGCTTCACCGCTCTAAGAATTTTCCATATATTATCTCATTTAATCCTCCCAAAGACTCAGTGATGTAGGAACTGTTATTAATTTCCATTTTGCAGAGGAAGACACTGAGTGTGACGACCTTTAATAACTTGCCCAGGGTTACACAGCTAATAAATGGAATGCCTATGGTCCAATTCAGATAGCTTTGCTTCAAAACCAACTCTATAACTATGTGCTCTATGGGATGTGGTGGGTGACACTCAACTCTCATAGCAATGAAGATGCTTTACAAGCACTTAATGAATATTTATTAGATGAATGATACAAACAAATGAGTGAACAAACAAACAAATGAATATTCAACCAGCTTTTAAAAAAAAAAAGAAAAAGCAGTATTGGAGGTAGTTACTATTGATGGAAACTATCTTCCCAAATATTGGATCAAAATAATTTAATAAAAGCAATAGCTCTGTATTATTGCCATTAGATTACCAGTTTTTAAAGTTTTAAGTCAAAATGTATGGTTTTCCAGAAACACTACTTAGACATTTTGAACTGGTTCTCTCATAGTTATCTCAAATAAGTCATGACCATCTGTGTTTAAAAATACTTTTTTCTTCACTATAATTTATTTAAGTCTCAGTTTCTCATGTAGCCTTTCTTTACAAATCTTACTATGCTTGGCTTTTTTTTTAAATGTTGATTTGAATGACTCTTCTGCTAACATTAACATTAGTATATAAAATAAAATAGTAACCTTGATCACAAACTCAAGAACTTGAAGATTCTTTTTAGTCCAGCCTTCTGAGTTTGTAGTAAAACTTGTGTACAGTGTACAGTGCATGCAAATATGAATACGAAATGCTTTATGGATTTTAAAAACAAATTATTTTAACAACATGCTAGAAGACAAACTCATACACTGAGGGAAAAAAACATACCGGGAGTTACAGATAGCCAACATATAAAGAGAATCTGTGTGGATTTCTCCTTTTTCCTCAACATCTTTGGGCAGCCAGTGTTAGGATTCCAATCCAGGAAGAATTGAAGTTTTTTTTTGGAGGGATTCAGCTAAAGAAAACCATGCTGTTCTGGCTGAAATTCCCCATCTGCAGGAAGAGCCAAGACTCACTCATCCTTCCCTGAGCATAGATCCAGGCTGCTGATTACAAACACAGCATGGCTACACCATCTGGTTGGAGAATTCATACTCAACATTCAGAGTGGTAAAGACTCCATGCCCTGCTAGCAGCTTCACTGTCATGGATAAACCAAGGAGAGTTATACTATATGACATAAGTTTCCAGGTTACCATGTGGGAAAGCAAGTTTGGGAAACTACATATTTTATGCTGAAAGAAAACAATCAGAAAATTAAAAGAGCTGGGACTTAATGGCGTATTGCAAAGATAAATTCATATTCACTGTCACAGAGTCCCATGATTCCAGAATTGGATCCATGTAAACAAGAAGTCTTTGGAGATGAGTACTCAACTATTTAGTCACTCAGACCATATTTATTCACCTTGCCTGTAGGACCATCAAAACTTTGAATAGGGCAAAGATATTACAGCATGTATTTTCAGTGTTAGGTGACATACTAACTAGGTATCTGCCTGGGAATTATCTGATTCTTTAGGGGTGTGTTCCTTTGTTTGAATTCCTATTTACTATTTGATTAGTAGATAGATAATGACTTTTAGAAAACTGATTGTGATGGAAATGATTTTTGTCTGATAGCAATCCAGTGAATTTTGTCCAATGGAGATAGAAGTAATTTTTGCCCCATATTCTGTCCCATAGAAAAGATAACTCAAAGGTTACATTTTTATTGCCCTAGGACATTAGCCAGTTTTGTACTAAATTAGCAATTTTATTTAAGGATTCTTTTTTTCAGCTATATAAACCTTTGGCCCTCTAATTCTCTTCAAACACATGCTAAAACAATACAAATTTAAAGAAAAAATAAAAAAAAAATTAAGATGCCTCAAATACAGAAGTTTATTTTTTTCTCACACCTTCAGATCCAAATAGGTGTTCCTGATCAGGCACTTTTTCTCACCATGATGATTCAAGAACCCAGGCTCCTTCCATACTCTGTCTCTAATACCCCCAATGACAAGAGCTGACAAACTTTTTCTTTAAAGGGCCAGATAGTAAATATTTTAGATTTTGCCAGCTACACAGTCCCTGGCAATTCCTCAGTTCTGTTGCTATATGTAGTGCAGAAAGCAGCCATAGATGACTAAGCATGGCAGTCTTCCATAAAATTTTATTTACAAAAACAAGTGGCAGGCTAGATTTGGCTGACTCCTGACCTTGGGTCTCAGAATCTTCTCAGAAAAGGCACATATTCTTTCTTGGGTCACCTTTTTCTGAAAGCGTCACACATCACTTCCATTGGCAAGAAGTAGACTGATGGTTTCCCCTAGATCCAGGGGTACCCAGGAAATGTAGTCCCAAGCTTAGAAGCCACTTCCCGGCAACATCCTACACTGTGGAAGAGAAACACGAGTACTTCATAGACATCGAGCCTTCTCAACCACAGGCATATCACACACATAGCCACTATTCTGCTGGTTCTATAAAAGGAATGCATGTTGAAATTCAGATTTCTTAAAAGCAGTACTATTCATTGAAATGAATTTTAGCACTTAATCACTAATTTACTGGTTACGAATTTCTTGGCCTAGACTGCTATTATAAAACTAGCTTTCAAAAGAGGTAATTCTTTCTGTGTTAGAAATAATATGTCATGTTTTTATTGGAACATTGTTGTTATCCACAAATATAGCATCTAATGGAAAGTGGTAGTTTGTGTATCTATAATTACCTGTTGGCTTTTCTGTATAGTTTCCATCAGAACACTCAGCAGGTGGGTCTCTCCATAAAGATCAGACATTGAATTGTTTCCATAGTTGAAGTGCTTTCTTCAGAAGGGGAGAAAAATATTGTTCAGAGATTTAAAAGCCAGGTTCTAATTATAATTCATTTAACTAAAAAATACAACCATATTGAGATTTTTTTTATTGTAAAGAAATTCCAGGAGTTTCTAAGCAGTAGTTTCCACAATAACTTTGACTCATCTATGTGCATAAACTCTGCTTTGCATAGTTAAAGTTTGTCCAAGACAGCAAAAGTTACAATATGGACACTCTAATTCACATGTATCCCTTGTTCATAATTTGTCTGAAAGAAAATGTGATTATTTTCAGTGAAGCTTTACATGTTTTATCTCTCCTCAAAGGTGAGTTATTTCAGATGCATGAGAAAAGAATGACCTATCTCTAATGTACTTGCAGATGAAGGAAGAACCGATCTTCTGCTTTGTCTTTGACTTTTTCCAGTGCCTAGATTGACAGGTGTCTTTATAATCTCTTAAATATCAAAGAAGACTTCCTGACTCAAACCATGTGAGGTGGTGAGTTCTCCCACTGCTCATCTCTAACATCTTTCTCTTGAAGATCTCTCTCTCTGGTCATAAAACCGCAAACTCCAAACTCACTGCACATGTACCTTGCTTTACCTTTTCAAATCCTATTTAAAATATTCCGTTACGGCTTCTAATGACTCTTGGTTAAACCTTTTTAAAAGTGCAAATTCCCAGTGCAAATATCCCCTCCTGCAATTATCCATTTTTTTCTGTGGGAAAAAGTCCTTAATTGGCTTGCATAGCACCTGGTACAAATGAGCCCATAAAGGTGTTTTATGGTGGCTATGCCCACATTCTTGTAATCACAAATCACTTTCACACTCCTTGCCTGTATTAAACATCACATGCTTTGGGCCATTGCTGTCACTTTATAGATTTGACTTTTCAAGGCTCACAACCCAGCATCTCCTTCCATCCTCCTGGGTGCCTCTGCTTGTAATTTAAATTAGCTGCCCCAGCAGGACTGGTGTCATCTGAGTGATGAACTTGAGGTCAATTTACTCTTCTTGTAAAGCCTTATAATTGGATCAAATATCATTATAACTAATATTAGTTATCCATTTGGTATATAACATTAAACTTGTCAAAATAGCTAAGGGTAAATAATAATAAAGTTGACATGCCATTATATTTGCAACTTACAACTTCCTGGAGTAATTAAAGAAATACAAGGAAAAATTACAGAATTTTCCACTATAGAGTCACATAGTGATATCAACTTCTGGCTTCAACATTAACTAGTTATGTGAAATTGAACAGATTACTTAAACTCTTTCATTCTCAGTTTCCTCTTTGTAAAAAAGACATTAATAATCCCCATTTATTCAGGCACCTCTAGGTGCTCAGCACTGAAATGGCTGCTCCACATTTTATTTAATTTCTTCCTAATACAACCTAACAAAGTGTTATTATTCCCATTTTATAATTTAGTTTTAAAAATGGTGTTTGAATTTCTTTTTCTCGGCTAATATTAACGTCCTTATTTCTTTTGAAAGAATTATTCTTTCCTTCCATTTCTTTTGTAGATTACGACAGTATTACTACAGAGCTATTGATACAAGCAAGAGGGAGAGGGTTTAATTTTCTTCTAATACCTTTTACCTTCTTAGAAAATTCACTTTTATTTCCAAGTGTATCTTTTGCTGCTGTTGCTGCTGCTGCAATAGTTACTCGTGCAAACCTCTTATGTGGTGGGATATATACAGGGCTAAGTAAGATTCAGCCAGTAGGCATGGGAGGGACCGAACTAGGGTCAATAGTTTATATTTTTATGACTGTATCCTTTCTGACTCACCACATTAACTGAGATGTTAAATATTTTGAATATCATCCCACAATAAATGGTCTGGGCTCACGGAGCCCTTCTCTGTCGGTTGCACTAACCATCTTGTTTTGTAATCTATCTGCTAGGTGTGTGTTCCCCTCTTCTAGACTTAGGGCTTTTCGGAGCCAGAGACCATATCTTAATTCATCTTTGTGTTCTTTGTTCCAAGCACAGTAGTTGGCACAATGTATGTGATCAATAAATGTTTAGATGAATAAAAAGTGACTAAAGAATGCATGACATGAAACCAAGGCTCAGAGAAATGAATAATCTTTTCAAGGTCAACTGCTAGAAAATCACAGCACCAGCTCTGACTCCTCTCCCTGCATCTAATCCCGTTGATGAGGGAATTACCATCATAAAATCATGAATGTGCCTCACACTTGGTGGGAACTCAATGTTTGTTTCTTCCCCTTCTTTACTGGACTATTGGTAAGTAAGTATCTTAGTTTTAGACCTTTATTTCAAATCACAATTTAATCTAGTCTTGGCTTTGTGGACTCAAGAGAAGCACACTCTTCAGTTCACCCTGAATCCTTGTGGAGTTTCTTTGGTGTTCTTTCACCTTTCTTCCTCCCTCTCATTTTGGTTGATGCTAGGAATAGCTTTACATTGCTACCCTCCTCTTTATAGCAAGTAAGCCCTCAGGGTTCCTGCATCTTTTTCTCTACCCCATCAGTAAAGGAAAAAATGTGGTCATTTCTCTACACTACTGTCTAATCTGAATGAAATAATGTTCTCCCCTTTCACTTAACCCTAGATGTTTATCCTTTGCAGTGATAGCTCACTTGCTGATTAATTTACATTTATGTGTAAATCTATTAAGACATCCAGCAGACCCCCTGCGGGGTCACAGGCTGCCCTCTGCATAGGCCCTATGTCTTTAAAAGGCTGGGGATGACTTAAAATCTGAACTAAATCAGAATTTAATTTTTTTAAACAATCAAGCAAAATACATAAAGAGTTTATACACAGGTCCAAGGTGACTTAGCCACACGTAATATAAAGTTCTTAGTTCTTCAGAAATACTAAATTAGCATTTGTTTGTTAGTTTGCCTTAAGAATTTCCAAAATAGAATATTAAGTATAAAATTATTTGCCTTTATCTGTGTTATGTGTTCTCACCTGACACTTTCTGGAAGGTCACTGATTTTATGTAATCTTATGATTAAAACGGCTGATGCATAATCAGAGATCTTTGTAATCAAAGGCGACACGCAGGGAAGCTTCTGGCTGGTAGTTACTACCCGTCTTTGCATTTTTGCCACATGTGCTGTGTGAGATCTTAGCTCAAATAGAGCCAAGTGTGATGCTTTCTGATGTTTTCTAAAAGCAGTGTGCATTAGATTGAAAAAAACAAACAAAAAATACTTGGGGAAATAAGACATGCAGGTATAAGGCAACAGTGCAGAAGAGAGGATGTGATGGAAGGCAAAATTGCCTGCTGGAGACTGTGAGTGCCATGTGAATTTACAGACATTGCCCGTAGTAAGCTGTGCATCTCGTGGCTTAAAGCCAAATTAATCCTCAATTAGTGGCAAGAGCTCAGAACTGAATGAGAACAATAAAGACAGCTATTTTCTAGTTTTGAAGTTAGAGCTTCAATTAGACCTGGGAAGGCAATGAAAGCATAGGACCTTTAACCACTCTATGTTGGAACTGTATCTGTGTGAAACTTTTTGCCTATCTGTGTATCTCATCAAACAATATTGCCCAACTCATTTAAGAAGGGCAGAAACTGGGTTGCTGAAGAGGACTTCAGCAGGACTGTTCAGATCCTGGTGAGAAGAGACCAACAGTCATGCTCTGTTCTTCACTGGGGCTTTCTTGTCCACATTGAGGCTTTTCTTGTATCAGCTTAGAGAGAGCAGGTTCCCAGTAGCAGGGACTGGGGCATCTTCTGCTTTGTCCATGATTAGGAAAAGCTCAAAATAAATGCTCTTTGAATTACAGTCCTATACCACTTAACAATGGGAATATGTTCTGAGAAATGTGTTGTAAGGTGATTTCATCATTATATGAACTTCACAGAGTGCACTTACACAAACCTAGATGGTATAACCTACTACACACCTAGCCTATTGGTATAGCCTATTGCTCTTGGTCTACAAACTTGTACAGCATATTACTGTAGGAAAGAACACAAAATGTATGAGGCTATTGTCAGCATAACGTGGCATACTGATTTATAGCACAATTTTTTTATAAGTAAAAAGACTATATTCTAAAATATCAATAAAAAATATAGTAAATACATAAGCCGGTAACATCGTTGTTTATTATCTGTACATAATTGTATGGGCTATACGTTTATACAACTGGCAGTGCAGTAGGTTTGTTTACACCAGCATCACCACAAACACGTGAGTATTACGATGTACTCTGCCATTAGATGGCTATGACATCACTAGGCAATGAGAATTTTTCAGCTCCATTATAATCTGTGGGACCGCCATTGTATATGTGGCTCGCCCTGACAGAAACATCATCGTGTGGCTCATGACGATATCAAAATCATGTGTTCAAGAAGCTTTTATTTCGTCATCCTATTCTGGTCAGTTCCCACATACCTCAGTGTTAACTGTCAAATACATAGCAACAGAGAACCCACATCAATTGAAAGGTGCAAAATTTTAAAAACATTCTACAAGAAAGCGTGTGATTATTTTATTACATTTGAAATAGGAAAAGGACTTTGTAAGGCATAAAGCAATGGAGTAAACTCTGCAAGGGGGAGAGACTGACACACATGACAGTATAAAATTTTAATATTTCTATACTTCAGAAGACATCATAAAATTTTAATGCGACTCAAAATTAGGAGAAAATATTTCCAACAAAGGGTAAGTATATCCCAAATATAATCAGTCTTATAAATCCATAAAAGAAACACTAAAACTGTAAAAGAAAAAGAAATCAAATACCTGAGCAATTCACAAGAAAAGAAATACAAATGTATTCATTAAATAAACACCAACTGTGTTGCAAGGTATTATTTTAGGTGGAAGAATATACAGTAAAGAGAAGACTGAGTTTCCACCTTCATGGGAAAAAACATTTTGATGTGAAAAGACAGGCAAGAAGCACATTTTAAAAGTAATTAAATATATAATATGACCAATGGTGATAAATATTTTCGAAAACAATAAAGCAGAGTAGAGCAATAAGGATTCGCAGGGGGTTGGGAAGCTGTGTACCTACGAAGGTGACATTTGACCAGAGGGAAAAGAGGGTGCTCGACAATTAGATGTATAAGAGTAGAGCTTTCTTGGAGAGGGAATAGCAGGTGCAAGTGCCCTGAGGTAGAGAATACTTTGTATCTTCAAAATAAGAGCCACCAGTGAGGTTGAACAGAGTGGGCAGAATGGAGAGCAATGAGCAATGAGATCAGAAAATCAGCATATGAGATGAGGGCATGCAAGGTCTTTCTTGCTACTCTCTGTCTTTGCTCTGAGTGAGACATGAAGCCCTTGGAAGTTTAAAAGGATCATTATTTGGGTTGCTATGTGGAAAAGGGTGAAGAGCACAAAGGCTGAAGCAGAGAAAGCAGTTAAAAGGCAATTGCAACAATTCAGGTAGGACATGAAGGTAGCATGGACTAAGGATAAAAAAGGAGTTGTGAGAAATAATCAAATTTGGATAGATTTTTAAGGTAGAGTCAACACATATTACTGAAGGAGCCAATATGGGATATGAGCGAGGAGTCTCCAATGACGCCTCTTTTTTTTTTTTTTTCCTTGATCTGAGCAGCTAGAAAGATGGATCAATGATTTGCAGCATGGGGAAGACTGTGTGGGGACAACTGATAAAACTCAGGGGCTCTCTTTTAGACATGTTATATTTTAAAAATCCCTCCAAAGTTGTTGGATACACGTGTCTGGAGTTCAGAGGAAAGGATGGGACTAAAGAATAGACGTTGGGAGTTAGCATACGGATGTTTTTAAAGCCTGAAACCAGAGGAGGTGATCTCTGTCTAGGTGCTGAAGAAGTAGAGACAAGAAAAATTGTCTGAGGCCAAGCCTGGGGCACTCCATTTAGAGCCCAACTGACGACAAGAAGCCAGCAAAGAAAACTGAGAAGTATATAAAAGTAAAATTTTTCTGTAGTCAGCTATGTCAAATTTTGATACATGGTTTGCTCCATTGCTTTTAGGCTTGCCTAGTCATTTTATGCTTCTAAGGATATTGCAAGTTAAATCTAAAGGCAAAAATCAAGATCAGGGGAAATTTTTGAACAAAGAGTTAATATTCCTGATATATAAAAAACTCAAAAATCTCTAAGAGAAACACTAACACTTCAGTGGAGAAAAGGATTACATATATGAACAAGTGTAAAGTCAGGAAGTCATAAGCTTTATGCTTGTCATCTTTTTACTTTAGCAAAAATCCATCTTTGGCTTCCAAAGAAGTGAAAATGTAATACTTTAAGTATATAATCTAATGTAAAAGCAAAAATATAATAAAATGTTTCATCAAGAAACTTTCCATATCATGTGTTTATGATGCACATATCCTTTTCTGGTAGACAATATTTTATCAAGCATATCTGGGTTTTGTTTTTTTTTTAAATTATCTGATAACCACATTGGAGGAAGCAAATCATTGTAGAAATACCATTGGTATAGCCTCACTGATATATAAATACCTATAATTGAAATAAAACTTTTCCCTTACCAAATTGGCAAAAAACACTGTATAAAAAAGAATTCCAGAGTGAGCTAGGAGGTATAGAAACGGTCTTTCCAAAACAATGTTGGAAGGTCTGTAAATTGACATATGTTTGCTGGAGGACAGTGTGTCGATTTGTATCAAAAGCCTGACAATTTGGCATACTTTTTGATTCTTAGTCCTCGTCTTATGAATTCAGATTCTAGAAATGTATTGAAAAGAAAGAGAAAATTGATAAGGGCAAAGATCTAACTATAAGAATGTTCACATTATCTACAATTGAGGCTGTGAAAAGTTGGGAACAATGTAAACAATACAGAAATGTCTAAATGATAAAATACTATGCAGCAATTAAAAATGATGTCATAGAAGTAATGACATAGAAGAATGTTTCCAACATAGTGAAACTTTATGACTTATTTCTATTTATATATGCCTAGAAAATAGACTGGAAGAAAATCGAAATGTTATATTTATCTCTGGGTAGTATGAGATAAATGATTTTAATTTGATTAGATTTGCCTCTTTCAAATTTTCTACCATATATTTATTAGTTGCACTGGCACGTAGAGCAATTACAGAAGAAAAGGCTAGGCATTTTTTACAAAAATAACACAAAAGCAACATTCTAGGGCAGCACGTACATTAGAACTTTCTACAATGATGAAAATGCTTCATATTTTTGAGGTCTAATGCAGTAGCTACATTGGCTATTGAACACTTGAAATGTAAATAGTTCAACTAAAAACCTGATTTTTCATTTTAATCACATTTACAGAACCACATATAGATAATGGCTACTGTATTGAACAGACTGTCATGGGGCATAGAGGAAAGGATCAGCAGACCTTGTTCAATTCAAGGAGAGCTCTGAATTAGTCAAGATCTGAGACCATGCACCCCATTGGAGTTAGGATACCCATCAGTTTCATAGGAGAAACTGGAGTTTTATTTCCCACTCCAATGTAGAGAATTCAAAGATACGTGTGATTTAGGTATAAACTAACTAAACCATATAGAGTTCTTATTCCATAATGTAGGTTTTTTTCTTAATTTGTATATTTGGTTAGTCATAAAATTTATAATTAAAGAACTTCTGGATCTTGGCAAAGATAGAATTCTGGACAGGGAAAATGCTATCGTACTATTACTGGCAAGGATCTTTTTTTTTTTTATGGTGACATTGGTTAATGAAATCCGATGAGTTTCAGCTGTACACTTTAACAATAACAATATGCGTGTTCGTTCGCCTCCTATAGTTAGATTGTTTTCTGTCACCACATATTTGACCCCTTTTACCCTATCTACCTCCTCTTTTCCCCAACCCCCTCCCCTCTGGTAACCACTAGTCTTTTGTCCATGTCCATGAGTCTCTGTTTGTTTGTCCTGTTCATTTGTTACAGGCAAGGTTCTGATACCCAGAGGAGGTAAACAGCACACCTTATCAAATGATGCTTTTTAAATAGGCTTATTTCTGTCAGAACATACTGCACGTTAGATTTACAATTGAAGAACTACTGTGTAATAACCTCTTAAAAGGAGGAGGGAAAAAAATTCTTTCTTTTTGGTATTTTGTTTTGCAGTTGATGGTTTAAAAGCTGTTTCCTTCTGTTTTAAGTGTTTAAAAGCTTCCAAAAAATCTACTATTTGTTTTTAACTAGAAGAAAAAGACACAATTCTTAATCCTTCTTAACCAAGATTGTTAAATTTTATAGCACTTAAAGGGATGTAAGTGCTATACGCTGAGGGGAGAATAATGTTTTAAAAATAATGAAATTATGGCAGAAGCATTTAGATATAATTATATAGCCATAAAAAAATTTCAATTAGGCTTTCATTACATTGCAATTAACTCTGCATTTGAACACTAACATTACTTTTGGCCATCAGTTTCACTTGTTACTTGCTTTTTAAAAATAACATGAATTTTTTTTCTTTTTTTCACGTTAGTATGAGAAGACTCCTGGAAATTTTAATCGAAATATAAATAAATTTTCTTTAAGAATAAGCAAAAAGTAAAAGAAACTATACTTTGCTATTATAATTCATAATTATACAGTGTATTTAGTTATCTATTTCTGTGTGACAAATTAAACCAAAACTTTGCAGCTTAAAACGTGTATTAGTTGCATGATTTCTGAAGACAAGGAATTCCAGAGCAGCATAGCCAGGTGGTTCTGGCTCAGGGTTCCTCATGACATTGAAGTCAAGCTGTGTGCTAGGGCTGCAGTCATCTGAGGCTTTAACTGGAGCCTCCAAGCGGAGGGTGCTCCTCCAGCATGGCTGTTGGAAAGAAGCCTTTGTCCTTACTGGGTGTTGGCAGAAGCAGAGGCCTCAACACATGGATCTCTCCACAGGGCTGCTTGATTGTCCTCACTACGTGGCAGTTGACTTCCCCCAGAGCCTTATTCTCTTCATTAGAAGAGAGTCACTAAGTCTAGCCCATATTAGAGGTAGGAAATGAGGCTCTGCCTCTTGGAGGTTATAAGATGGTATCAAGAAATGTGTATACTTCTCTTAAATCAAAACATACATGGAATATTACTCTGCCATAAGAAAAAGTGAAATACTGCTATTTATGACAACATGGATAGATCTTGAGATTATCATGCTAAGTGGAATAAGTCAGGCAGAATAAATTGAGAGCCATAGGATTTCATTTATATATAGAATATAAAACTGAAAGCAACAGACAAGCATGACAAACAGAGATTCATGGACATGGACAGTGGATTAGTGGTTACCAGAGGGGTGGTGGTTGGAGTAAAAGTGGTCAAATATATGGTGACGGAAGGATATTTAACTTTGGGGGGTGAACACACAATGCAATATACATATGACATATTATCAAATTGTATACTTGAAACCTATACGATTTTATTAACCAATGTCACCTCAATAATGGTAATAAAAAATCAAATTAAATAAATAAATAAATAACATACATAGAATGCTTTAGGCTGTTAACTAGCTTAATCGGTGTATGTTTATTTTATGATGCTATAGTCAAATGGAAAAAGGCAAAACCATACTTAGAACCTGAGTAGAACTTACATGCTGAGGTTCGTAGCCAAATGTCAGATTTGCAATATACCTTTTCTCCCCATGTTTCTTGGAGTTTTGTTACACGGCAATTGTAACTTTATGCCTGACACATTTTTTCCCACTAAGGATGTATCTTTGGGAGATCAAAAGTTAAAAAAATATATATGTAATGCTACCCTCTGTTTTCCAAGATTTCTGCTAGGCTCGTTACAAAAGAAGAGCTCAGGTGGTCTCTCAACTCTGAAAGAGGCAAACAAGTATAATAGTGGGTGCTCTGCAGCTTTTCTTTCACTGATAGAAGACATTCTATTTGAAATAACTCCTAGCCCTCTGCTTTTCCCTACCGGCATTCTTTCCCTGGCTGATCTCATGCAACTCAACAAAGTTCAAATTTTCATCACCAGCCCAAACCTCTCCCTGGTCCTCAGATTTATATATCGAGCTGCCTAGTCAACACCTCTGCTGGGACGATTAATTAGCTCCTCAAACCTACCATGTCCAAAGCAGAACATTTCCTTCAGAGTCACAGAGAAAAAGAAAAGCGGCAAGCTAAGCATACAGAACACTGAGCACTTCTTGCTCCCCCTGAAAATGAGCTGTTTCTGCCCACGTGGTGATGTGGCTACTTAGTCATCCTACCTCTCCCATAGGCTGTGCTTCTCCTTATGCTGAGGGGACAGAGAGTTGTGTCCCCACTCATTTGCAGCAAGAGTAACTTCCTGATTGGGCTCCAAGCTGAAAACAGATTTCCCTTATTGGGATGTCATGGCACTTTCTATGTGACAGCATTCATCATCCCTCATGGCTGCAGGAATATTTGCCAGCAAGGGGATTACTCCTCAATCATTTATGCCCAGGATTGTGTGGGCGACATAAGCAAGTGTTCTAATGGTATGATTTCGGCGTACTTGCAGTCCTTTTTCACCCCCCAAAAAATCTCCCTGTTAAAACCTACTATTTTCTGATTCTCACCATATCAGTCATGCCTCATCGGCCTTAAAAGTAACTCTTCTTGTAGGGCCTAACATTTCTCAGGTCCTTCCAGGGAAGTCCATCCAGAAAGACTTTTGTAGGTTTTGTTCATGATTGTATAGGAAAGAGTGTGTACATTACAAAGTTATACATTAGCAGGGACAATTTAAGATGAGATGCTTCCTGTCACCTCTACGAGATCATTGCTTGGAAGAACCAGGACCAAAAAAAAATAAAACAGAAAAAGTAGGAAAGGAAAAGCAAGATAAAAAAAAATAGGGAAGCTTGGGTGTTGCCTAGATAGGGGAATGTTACTTGAGGGCCAAAACACAGAAAGGGAAACATCTAAAGGAGGGAAAATTAGCCTGGTTCTAAATTTCACTGAATGAATGAGTTACCGGCTGAATGCATAGAACTACAGGTATCCATCAAACTGAAACCAAGCTTAAGCTTTTGAAATATTGCTATTTTATACAGAAAAGTAAACACATACTTGAACAGGTTTTGTTATATGAGATATAGTCTCTATCCCAGTGTATTAATAACAATATTTTAGTTTATCAGGCAGTTATTAAGTGAAAGTCATTGTTCTAAATCCTTATGCTTTTGGGGGGTATACCCTGTGTATTGTCTGTCTCCCCCAGTACAATTTAAGTCTCATGAGGAGGAGGAGGACAGAAACTTTTGTCCATCTTCATTGTTGTTGTATCCCTAGGCAACATCTAGAATAGTTCTTGGCACAAATTATGTTTTTATTTATTGAAAGAAAGAAGGAGATCAAAAGGTACAAACTTCCAATTATAAGATGAATAAGTTCTTGGGATCTACAGCGAGGTGACTAATATACTATATTGTACACTTGAAAGTTGCTAAGAGAGTAAATCTTAAATGTTCTCATCACCACCACCACCACAACAAAAATGGTAGCATGTGAGGTGAAGAATGTGTTAACTAACCTTATTGTGATAATCATTTCTCAGTATATTGTGTATCAAATCATCATGTTGTATACCTTAGACTTACATAGTTATATGTCAATTATATCTTAGTGAACTGGAAAAAAAGATGAAGGAAAGAAAGAAGCGGGGGAGGAAAGGAGGGAGCAAAAGGAAGAAAGGAAGGACAGAAGGAAGGAAACATTACATTTAGTCTCCACAGGGCCGTACATAGTGCCTGACAGTAGTAGTAGTGCTCAACAGGATTTTGTTCCTTATGCCCCAACCCCCTATAATAATGGTAACCTTGAAACGTCTGGGAAGACCAAAGTGTTCTGACACTACAGAGTCAAGGTGAGGGTCTGGCTTTAGAGGGTCCTATGCCAACTGGAAAAACAATTTTTTGGATGAATATGCCCCCTTCCTTTTCTCTAATGTGTATTTGCAAGTTTATTCTAAACTGATGAGCTGTTGTTAGGATTTGATTGTGTCATGTGCTTTGACATTAATTTTAATATGCAACAATTTGAATTCAAGCTTGTCTTGGATGGAATATTTTTCTTCTTTGGATGCTTATTTATATCTGACTGTAAAAGCAATAATACATGCTTATTGCAGACAAGTTAGAAAACACAAACCATTGCTGGTAACATACGTGCCTTTCTTACCAGTCTTATTTCAGGCAAATGTGGGATTATACTGTTGAATTTTGTGACTTGATTTTTTTACTTGCCCTGAACACTTTGTTACATTATGTAATTTCAAGATAATTAGATGGATCTCAATTATTCTCTTTTGCAACTACATCAAAACTTAACCACTCCCAATTGAAAGGATATGCAGTTTCTGATTTTGTTGACTATTTACGTCATGTTATGATGAACGTTCTCCTTTATAAAGAAGAATCTTTGTCCATGATTTATGACATATTAGTGTTGGTTCCTTCCAAAATTTACTGAGTCAAAAGGTATTTGGTTGCTTTACTTTTCGACATAATGTCAGCTTCCAGAAAGACTGACAGTTTATGGTCCCAAAAGCAGTCTAAGTACTAATCTAAATAAACTCTGGAGTTAGTGTATGTTTTTAAGGTTCTACTATAATTGAGGAGCAATATATTGATGTCAATATAATTACTTAGATTTACATTCTTTGTTTCTTAGTAAACTTTAGTATTATCACCAAGTTACAAAATCAAAAACAACAATCAAAATTCCATAGCCCTTTAATTCGAGCTGGGAAGAATAGACATTTATACAACATTTAGTCCTATTGACTATGAAATTGACATTCTTCTTCATTTATTCAAATTAAATACTTAATCAAATTTGGGGGGGGTTGGCTATAGTATATACAATCTTATTATTGATAGACAGCTAATTCTCTAACGTTTGTGAAAAGGCATATCTACATTTTAGGGTAGAATTTAACCTCTTCATTTTATAATAAAGGGAATGCCAGGATTACTTTTAAAACTTGAGTTTCTGTAATATACATTAGTGCCAAACTTGTTAATTCACGACTCTGTATTTAAGTTTTGCTTTCTATCATTTTCCTTTCATTTCTCATATTGTTGTGGTGCTAGAGTTTATTCATGATAAATAATTCTTTCCTGCTTAAATGAGATGCAAGCTGAATGACTCAATCCCAACATAAATAATAAAGTTATATTAGTTCAGGGTTTTTCAAAATCAGGCCCCTAAAACTCCCTCTTCTAAGAGACTTTCTAAGGTGAAGATGACGAAGAGGTAGGATTCTGGATACCCCTTCTCATGACCTAACTGCCAATCTACCCATCAGCCAGTTCAGCTCAGCTCAGCTTAGCTCAGCTTCTTACCTGTTTTTCATGCTTCTGCTTCAGATTTCCATTGAACAAAAGACTGTGTAGTAAAATAAATAATAGAATGAAATGGTATAGAATGGAATGCCGCTAGTCCTTCCACAGAGAAGAATCTGATTCTTGCTCTTTCAAACATCTTTAATATTCCTCTGAGGGATAAGTTTGATAGAGATATTTTCAATGGAACTTTTTAACCTATCTTACAGCCAAATCCTAAAAGATCTTCCACCTTACCACTAGACAGTATAACATGGTTGGGTCATTTTTGTTTTTAGAACTTGCAGCTTTTCTAGTTGAGACTGTATCATGTTTCACTCTACCAGAGATGGTATTTGAATACAAGATGACTAATAAAGACTAATAAAGCACGTTAAGGCAATTCAATAAAACTTATGTAATCTTTCCTGCAAACAATAATATAGCAGGAAATAATAATTTTTAAAAATAATAATTTTTAAAAATAATAATTTTTCTATAAAGAGAGAGATAGTAAATTCTGTATCTTAGGCTTTGCAGGCCATACTGGTCACTATTACAGCTGTTCAATTCTGACACTGTAGTAACCAGCCATAGACAACATGTACATAAATAAATGAATGTAGTTGTGTTTCAACAGAACTTCCAATAAGACACTGAAATTTGAACTTCATATAATTTCCATGTGTCGTTGGGCTGGAAAAACCTTAGTCATCCTTTATTCACAGTGCTACCCCCCTACCAAGCAATTCTGTGACACCAGCTGGGTGTCCTATAATTTAACTCAATTCTGACACCATCTACCTGGAGATAGCATGAGATTCCACAGGTTTAGGGTTCAGTCCCACAAGACTGCCCCACCCATCCTTCAGATGCCAATCATAAGACCCAGTTGTCACCTGTACTTCTGATCGACTGGCTATATATCAGAGGTTCCCACAACCCTCACCTCAGGTTTGATTAACCTGCTAGAGTGGCTCACAGAATTCAGGAAATAAGTTTATTTATTGTTTACCAGTTTATTCTAAAACATGATAAAGGATACAGATGAACATCCAGATGGAAGAAATGAGCCTCCATGCCCTCTCCTTGAACGCCAACCTCCCATCTCCTCAACTAACTCATTTTTTTGAAGTCAGAGGGTAAGAGCACCCAGGTGCTATATGTGCTCAAGCTTCCAGAAGATATAACCAGGTACCTGTAGCCACGAGAGATCAACCATGCGTCATAACTTCAGGACCCTCTGTCTCTAAATTCTATTCATCCAACAAGAGACATTACATAGTGTTGTCTCATATAGCCCATGATACACGTATTATGCATGGTCACTTTTCAGACCTGCCTAGTGAAGTTGTAGGTGTTCCCATATGCGGATCAGTCACTCCTTGAGGTCAGTTGTTTAAATGTCTATGAAGATTTAGATGAGAAAGAATCGAGAAAATGGATAGCAAGTGCAAGCAAGACACAAGTAGACATTGCAGCCAGCTGATTGCATTTTACCTTGATAAACAGAAATACCATTAAGTAACCACGGTGCTGCAGAAGATAATGGAGGCCTGAAGCATGTCATTTAGCCAGGGGGGAGAGGAGGAAGAGGACAGCAGCTGATCCTGACTTTATTGAAAATTAGAGGGGTACTTTCTAAAATGACTTTCTATTAGATGGATACTTTCTGAAATTTCTGGTCAAGAGAATAAATTTCTACTTGAACTCCATACACTGTATACTTCTTAGTGCCTTGCCCTTCTTCAGAGAATAGCTGTAAAAACAAAGTTCCAAACATTCAATAGAATATTCAAGAAGTTCTACTTAATCTTCAAGGCCAGGTTCAGAATAAATTTCTCCATGGCCAGAATTAACCAGGCTCTAAGTATGAATGGCCAATATCATACTCTTAGCCTCAGTCTTAATACTCCAAGCTCCCCAATTGCTTGACCCAAAAAAGTCTGTTTCTTCCTGGGTTGCCCTCTTCAACAATTTCTAAGAATGACAGAGCAAATGGGATCAAATCAGTTCTTTGCCACCATCTTAGGCCCCAGTCCCAGGTCAGGCCTCTGCTTCCAAGACCTAGATACTGAGTATAAGTTAAAAGTTCAGATAACACAGCATATTCTCAGAAGGAAGGAAGAAAGGAAAGAGAGAGAGAAGGAAGGAAAGCCTTCTTTCCTGGAGGGAGGGAGAAAGGAAGGAAGGATTCTCAGGAGGCTTAAGCATTTAAGATATAAATGGGCACAATTTACTAGATTCACGGAGAACTTTTGATTCGCAAATGGGTGAGGCATGTCTGGCCCTATTAAAATCGTTTTACTGATAGTAATGTGTTCAGCACGGAAACAGTATAGACAAAAAAGTTAAGAACTAGTTCTTTAGACAGAAGCACATGAGAATTAAGTACCCAGGTTTTGCTGCATTGGGGTTCTTGAGTTTCTCAAAATAGAAATTGAGGGGAAACCCTAGAAAAATTCCCAAATGCTCAAGGGCAAGGGAGGCAATACAGAGGAAAGGAAGTTCCTCCTAAATGACTGGGCTGGCTTTGTTTGGCTGCTTTTATAAACTGAGAACAAAGCAGGCTTCCGCGGGGTGGGGCGGGGAGCAGGGCGGAGTGGGGGAGGAGGGCTTTTTGAAAATAGCGGTCTTGCTTTACCTGTTATGTTGCCTAGTAACCATGTTTGCACCTGAGCTGTGGGGCAAAACGGAAGGATGCTTGTTATCTCCACCTCCTTCTCTCAGGAAAGTCTTATAGCAGTCAAACTTTGATCAACTGGGCATGCAGAATAGTGGTTTTAACATTTGTTTGGAAGTAAACAGAAGGGAGGTAAGGGGATGAGGTGGTGACATTCTTGTGGTCAGCTTCTCCGGAGTTCCTCTTGGCCATACCGTATTCCTTCAGCCCAGGGCCCAGGGCCCAAGTCCCAAGCTGTCTCACAAGGGTTGGTGAGATCCTGTTTTAGAATAATTTATGTTTTCACCTCTAGTATTTTATATCACCCTGCTCTTTCCCTATTTGAGAAAGCTAGGCAGAATTCTGCCTTCATTCCCCCTGATAAAGGATAATAAATACATCAAGACACAGATAACCAGAGTAAAATTCTTGGCTTTTGAGTTTCAAGAGCTTAAGCCCTGGCCTAAGACAAAAGATGTGGAAGAGTTGTGAGAAATGAGAGCAAAGGGCCTCTCAAATTTTCTGGGAGAAGGAGGCAATTAGGAAAAAATATCTAAAAATTCTCCTTAGAGGGAATTATGAAGAAACAAAGGTTGAGAAATACTGGTCTATTGCTATATGGAAGACTTAGGAACCAGATTTAATAGTCTCAGCCCGTGTATATCAAAAACAACACTTACTAAAGGCAATATGGCAAACCCATTGAATTAACATAGTTAATTCAGTTATTCCATTAAAAACCTAAAAACCCTTCCTTTTCTTTTTTCTGGAAATAGAAGTGGTGGGCATAGAAATGTATAAAGGTTTGTGGATATGATGTCAATACACTGTGAAAAATTTGCAGTTCTGTGGATGCCTATCACCACCACCTCACCCAAAAGAGAAAAAGGAAGTAGTTTGTCAGGTTTTTAATTGAATATGAATGAATTAATTATAGTCATTCAATATAATGGCCATCTCTATGTAACCAGAACTAAGAGTGTTATAATAAAAGATGCAAAGTAACAAAGAAGCAAGAAGACAGACGAGACCCTTATCAAAAGAATATAACCTTATCTGTTAGGTTTCCTAGCATTTTGAATCTTCAGTTTTGTGGTAAGAACAATTAGCTGGCAAGAAATGCCAGATGAACACGAGAAAGTATCCTAATTTGGAAACAAGGCCAAAGAAGCTATTTAAACTTGGAAAATCAAGGGCTTTGAATCTGTATGTTTCAGATCTAGAAGATTTATGCATTGTTTCTGGTGGGTGAGGTCCATACAGATGAAGTAAGGTAACAGGAGAAATGGAAGGTGTCGGGAGGAAACATACCATCTACACACTGGGCCTAAAAGCAATAGCAATACATTTACTAGATCTAGCATGTACCCAGTTTAGATAGTCAAGGTCAATAGGCAGTTAGCAGAAGCCCTGGAACCCAGGAACAAAGCAGTAGGCTATAGTAGAAAGAGAAAACAGATTTGGGCTCACATCCTTGCTTCCCTACTTTCTAAATATGGGTGCCCTTTGCCAGGTGATTGTGATTCTGTGCTTCAAACCTCTCATTCATAAACCAAGAATAATCCCTACTTGCAAGATTGTTTTGAGGATTAAATGAGAATACATGAACTGCAAAGCACCAGTGTCTGATAAGTGTGTTCAGCAAATGAGAGTTTAAATAAAGAGCTGGGTGAAAGTTTGGATGGATTAAACATAAAAAGATAACGTGTCACTAAGTTTGTGTGTGTGTGTGTGTGTGTGTGTGTGTGTGTGCGCGCGCGCGCGTGCATGTGTGGGTTACCTCGTAAAATGTATCAAAGTTAATCTTATAAAGAGTTCTGAGATTGAGTTATCTTAGCTAAGGGGGAGGGGAGGAAACGTTTTAGAAGGGAAGATATAAACAAGTGTCAGTCTCTGCTTCGTCATCACTAAAGAAGAGGACTAATCACAGCAAAGACTGAAAAATTCAAGAGCATTTCACGAAAGATAGAGAAATTGATGGCGCTAAGGATTTTTTAACACCTGATAAAATGGGTTTCCCTGAAAAATTCTAAACCAGGAATTCGTTTGGCATTTGAGCTGCTTTATAAAATAAATAAATAAATGCATAGCAGCAAACAGACTCATTGGAAAGAGGGTTCATAGCAAAGGAATGAACTTGCACAAATGGCACTAATTAGGAAAGGCTGAATAGGAACCATGTGAAAAGACAAATGTGGTCTAAGCCATGTCAGCTGATGAAAGTAAACTTAAATTACCCATCATTTTATCCCTTTCTTAGAAACTATTTTCATCAACAATCATGGGAAAGAATGAATCAGTCACTCTGGGTAAGATTGCTCTCTTCCATGTCAAAGAGACCTTTGATAACAAGGAAATAGTTCTGAAATCAGGAAGAAATGATACAATAGGAACAATGATACAATAGGAAAATAATGTTTCTAATTATAAAGGCAAGCATTGACGACCAACAAGAGATAAGCTCTGAGAAAGAACTTAGCAAACAGTTTGAGTGCTTTGAGAATATATATGAGAACATGCAAGTTATTTCAAGTTGACAGATGTATGAGGGTCACATAATTTATGTGTTGCGAGAATCCATAAACAGGGATTGAGCAAATATACTGCCTGAGAGAATTAATAGCACATGAATAAAAAATATAGAGTGATGTTTCCTGCCAAAAGGAGGTTTATAGCCTTCTTTGAAGCACCAATAGAACAGAAATCAGATTTGCAGTATATTAGGTCAAAGAATGTAAGTATAATAATTCATTTGCCTTTTCAAAAATAAAAAGTAGTGTACTTTGGAGATTGGAACAGTTTCTCTTTAATTTCAGAAGCACAGCAAAACTATAGAGCAAAACTTTTATTTTGAACTTTTCATCTAACTTGTCTTTATAATTGAGTTTTAGCCTAGCGCTGATGCAATATTTTCTTCTTAAGTATGAAGGGACAAAAGCCAGCCTGTCGATTCTTTAACTTGCATTCATGGAACGTCGGCAGCGAAGAGAATACCCAGTTAACGAATTGGTTGTCCTAAGAACCTGGTGGGAAGGCAGTGGGTACAATAGCACATCAATTCCTTCTGTAATTGTTTTGCCTTTTATGACTTTCAATTTAAATTCTCATTTTTACCATGGTTGTATTATGGGTTTCTTATTCTCTGGGTGATGGTTTTCATGTTCTTGAGACGGAAAAACAAACTAACCTAAATAAGTTTCAAATCTTCCTCCAATATCACAGGGCCTTTGTGTATAACTCTCGAAATGCCAAGAGGTAGACTCTGGCTGTGCCTCATTTCAGGCAGGTTCTTGGTGTGGGACAGTAGTCTATCAAAGTTTTTATGGGGCTTTTGTTACATTTTGCTTATGAATTTTCTGGCATCCTTTTGAGTGAGGGCCAAAAATGAATACACTAAAATTCAGACATGTAACAAAAACTAAAAATAGTTTTTATTTTCTGTAATTGATCCTAACTTGCATTCGATCTCCCATTGCCAATTAGTAGCAAAAAATTTTAGCAATCATAAACTTACCAGTTAAAGTGAATCATGTTTCTTTCTGTTCATTAAGCTCTTAAGGAGTTGACTGAAACTCTTTTGGGTCTCAGTCAATTCAATTGTTAAAACCTCACGAGCACCAGAAGCACAAGCAACAATAGAAAAACACATGTAAGTTGAACTTTATCAAAATTTTAAAGTTTTATGCATCGGACACTATCAACAGAGTGAAAAGACAATCTAATTGGGAGAAAATAAATGGGAGAAAATATTTGCATACCATACATCTGATGAGGAATTGATACGTAGAATATATAAAGAAGTCCTACAACTAAAAAAAAAAGAAGTCAATTTAGAAATGGGCAAATGATTTGAATAGACATTTCTCCAAAAAAGATATACAAACAGCCAATACATGAAAATATGCTCAATATCACAAGCTATTAGAGAAATGCAAATCAAAACCACATCGCCTCACATCCATTAGGACGGCTAATATATATATATCACTGGAGAGGATATAAAGAATTCGGAGCCTTTGTGTGGGAATGTAAATGGTATAGCCACTAAATGGTATGGTTTTCCACAAAAAAATTAAACATAGAATTACCATATAATCCAGCAGTTCCACATTAGAGTATACACCCCTAGAAATAAAATAAATTGAAGCAGAGACTCAAACAGATATTTGTACCTCCATGGTCATGGAAACACTATTTGCAATAGCTAAAATGTAGGAGTGTTTATTGATGAATAAATGGATAAACAAAATGCAGTACACATATAATGGAATATTATTCGGCCTTAAAGAGGAAGGAAATTTTGCATGTGCTACAACATAGATGAACTTTGAAGACATTATGCTAAGTGAAATAAACCAGTCACAAAAGAACAAATATCATATGATTCATCGTATATGAAATTCTTAGAGCAGTCAAATTCATAGAGACAGAAAGTAGAATGGTCATTGCCAAGGGCCAGGAGTACTGGAGAATGGGGACATGGTATGTAATGACTACAGAGTCTCAGTTTGGGAGGTGACAAAGTTCCGGAAACTGATGGTGGTGAGGGATGCACAACAAAGTGAATGGACTTAATGCCACAGAACCGTATACTTAATATGGTTAAAAGGGTAATTTTTATGTCATAAATACTTTACTGCAGTTAAAAAAAATATTATAACGGCAGTTTTACCCCACTTTCCAGGCTTCTCCTGTTTGCATCCTCCTTCCCAGAGCTTAAGTACCTTCATAGCACTGGTGCCAGGCCCTCGGTTTGCATGCTGACATCAGTTGGGGTGACTTGACCCAAGGAGGCTCTGGCCATACTGCCTCCAGCCATACTGCCTCCAGCATTATATCTTTGGTTTTCCCAAGGAGTTCGCTATCTTTCTCTGATGAGTAGGCCTCCACCTCAGCCATCAGGCCTTATAGGTCCCCTGGGGTCTGCTGCAATCTCTATTCATTCTCCAATCTGAGAGTCCAAACTTCAGTCCTTGGCTGCAAGGTCACTTCACCCCTTGCTGCAATGACTCCATTCTGGAAAGATCACCAGTCAGCATCTTTAGGTATCTTCCAAATCCCCCACATGCGGGGACCATGCAGGATCTACAGGCTACTGAGAATCACTAAGAGCTGCCTTGAGTCCTCTCTTGACATCAACATGTCATGTCACCATTTCGTTGTCTCCTGTCCTTTCTCATTATGGGCTCAAAGGCGATCAGCAAAAAAAAAAAAGTACATGAGCCCTCTGTCTCTGGCTTTCCTTTTAGCCTACCTGAGGTTTCCATGATTTTTCCACCTACCCAACCCCTTCACCCAAGGCTCAGATAGGCGCAGCCATTGGATTCATGAGGGGACCCAGTCTTCACTCTTTTGAACTCATTGCCCATGAATCTTCCCTCTCCTGATTCTACCAGCATGAAGGCCTCTCCACTCCTTCTCAGGAGTGGATGTGACTTCTCATGTGACACATCCTGCAAGCACTATTAAGTCTTCTGTACTTTGTCCATTGGTTAACTTTAAAAGTCTAAACAGCCTTAACGTTAATATGACTTATAAATGTGCTTTTGTATTGAGTCACATGGTATGTTTGATTATATTTCCTTTCTGTATGAGTGACTTCAAGGAGGATGTATTTTGCATTGGAATTAATGGATTCACTTTTCTCATATGCCGGTTATTTAAATTTATGCCATATTTTAGTTTACGGTTTTGATTTTTCTATTTCTAATTTTTTTGCCTTGCATTATTTGATTTCATGGTGTCCTCCATTTTTTTTCATCCATCACATTTTCTATTCTGTCAAATCCCTGTTTTTCTAGAACCTTCCCGTCCCCTATCCAACCTATACCAGTTAGTCTCCAGGCCTGTTGCACATTCAGTAACCAAAAAACTCCCTTTACTGCTCTCCTGGTTTGGATCTACTGTTTAGGGTCCCATGCCTTACAATTTCTTTGTTTACACTATCATTTTGCTCGAGTATGTCCTAAGAATAGATGCGTGGATGGTAAACTTTGAGTCTTGTATGTGCCTTTGTCTTTACTCTGTTCTCCCACTTGATGAATAATTGATATAGTATTCTGGGATAAAAATTATTTTTTTCATAAAATTTTTAATGAATTGCTGTATTGTTTTCAAATATCCCATGTTGCTGATAAGCCTGGTGTCAGTCTTATGCTTGTCCTTATATGTGACCTTTTTTCTCTCTAGAAGCTGTTAACATTCCTTTCTCTGGCATTCTACAGTTTTACAATGTCATGTGTTGTCTTGTTTCACTCATCCTGCTCAGCATTTAGTGAGCTTTTAAAATCCAAAAATTCACATCTTTCAGCTTTTGGTAATTCTGTATTTCTGAGAACTTTTTGTTCTGACTTTTTTATGGCATTCTGTTCTTACTCTTTAAGTAATCAGAATTAATTGTGTATGAAGGGGGACTGGTAGGATTATGTTTTTTGGGTATCTGTAATTCTGTTCTTTTCCTTATATTATTTTTTATACCTTCAGTGACATTTCTTCTGTTTATTTTTCTTGTTCTCACTCATGTCACATGTATTCATCAAATATCCACTAATCCTTACTTTTTCATTCACAATTCAGGATGAGGCAAAAACAAGCTCACTGTGAATCCTGCACATCTGAATAAAGCTTATTTATTGATGGACTTAACTTTAGGATGAGCTGACCTTTGCACTAAGAAACAAAACTGCCAAAACAGGAAGTTCTTTTCTCTTAAAAGCTAGTTCCCACGCTGGTTGACTCATTCTTCCTAAACAGTTCCATTTTTTTGGAGGAAACTCTCCAATTATTTTGCCTGCGATATAAACTCCTGACTGATGGGCATTATGTACCTGGGAAAGGAATAGGGCTAACTCTTCCATATAGACACCTTCAATTAACCTCTATTTTCTACTTCCTTTCTCATCCTCAATTCTACCTGGTTTATCTAGTGTCCTAAGATAGGATTTTTCCTCAGCCTGCCTCCTTCATCTCGTATTCTAAGCTGTGGCCTTTTCCAACTTGTTTATCATTCACTACTCTTCCATCTGTTTCCATGCTTCAGTGTAATTCTAGAAGGTCTCAGCTGCCAATAACAACCCTCCCCTTCCATCTACTCTCTTGTTTGTTGTGGGATTACATCTTCTTTCCTATATAACCAATTTGATTAGAATCTCACAACAATAAATATGTATTATCAGCCTACTATCTTAAAAGGAAAAACTTTGTCCTAAGGGTTTTGGTATAAAGAGCCCACCTTCCCATTTTTCTAGATTATTTTTTAACTTCTAGTATCTATTTAATTTCCAAGTTGTTTTTCTAGTCAAGTTTTTATTGTTCATTTCTGCTCTTTTCAAATCAAGATGTAGCTTCTAAAGCCCATCTTTGATTAATTTATTTAGGCTCTTTGTCACCAAATTGATGTTTGTAAGTGTTCTATGGATTCAAATTATCTATTCTGTTTGAAGGGTAAAAATTCTATAAATGTCAATTAACTTGACCTTGTTGATTATGTTATTCAAACCCTTTTATTTGTTTTATTTTTACACTATTTTATCTGTCAAGCTCCATATAGACACCTTCAATTAAAAATTCTATAATAAAAATTCTATAAATGTCAGTAAAAAGTTTATTAAAATCTCCCACCGTGGTTTTATTATTTTCTCCTAAATTTTTTAGCAACTTTTGCCTTACATATTTGTTTACTATGTTTGTGCATAACTTGGTACATAAACGTCTATGGCTTATTTTTCTCTGGATATCATCTTTGGCAGTATATAATCTTTTTTGTCCCATGAAATGCTTTCAATTTTTAATTCTGCTACTCCTGCTTTCTTTGTTTGCATTAATTGGGTTTATTTTTGTCCATGCCCTTATTTTCGATCTTTCTTTGTCACTTTATTTTAACTGTGATTCTTGTTAACTTATAGTTGGATTTTGTCTAACTGAATATGATGATGTATTTTGATAGGGAAATTCAGACTTTTCACATTTATTGTGATATTCTTTGTGTTATTCCTTCCATTTATTTTAGGTTTAATATTTAACATACGTCATTTTTTCTTTTTCCCTCAACTTTTCTTCATAAGTGCTTCTCACTTCTTTGCTCACCTTACGTGGGACAGAATGGCTAGAGGGGGCTGCAGTTGGATATTTCCCTTCTCCCTAGTTGATTAGACTCAGTGAAATTGTTTCCTTTGAGGGCAGGCCTGGTTAAGAACAGGTGCTCCTGGTGTATTCAGAGTCTTGTCTTTTCCCCTCCCACTGCCAGAAACAAAAGGGGATTTTTCTCTTATCTTCACTGTGAGAACCTGGCAGAGCTCCAAAAGGTAAAACTCACAAAAGCATGGGGGCCACCCCATGAGTGGGTCCCCCTGAGGTTTTTGACTCTCAAGACTTGTCCACACCTATCCCTAGCTATTCATCAATTACAGTTCAAGTTTTCCTACCCCAGCACTGGTTCCTGCTTGTGGGTTTCTGCTCTGTTAAATTGCCTCTGTATCCACCTGTCTGTCTCACTAATTTTGGAGGCAACAATTTGCCCTGTTACCTCATTTCTCTGACAGATCTAAGAAGAGTTGATGACTTTTTAGTTTGTTCAGCTTTTTACTTATAGTTAGGACAGAGTAGTGACTTCTAAGCTCCTTACATGATGGGCAGAGAACCAGAAGTCCCTCTCCTTACTTTTCTGGCTTCATCTGTTTTCTCTTAATTGAATTTTTTCCCTGTTAATTTGGAAGTGTTCATTATTTTCAATTCTTCCAAAGCTTACCTTCTCACTCCAACAGCTATAATCTATTTCTCTATTAACATTTATCAAAATTAAAAATATCCTCCCACCAAGGTATTTTCTTTGCCTACTCATCCAGCATACCACAAAGATATTTTTAGGTTGTTATAACCTCTTCTATCTACATTACCCCTCTCTACAGTGGGGTCCTGGAGCTGGTTCATACTGAATCATCTTGTTCAAACTCTGTGCTTGGTGACATCATCTTGATAGCTTGAAATCAGCCATGGTGGAAGTATTTACACCATGGAAATTGGCAAACACTACAAAGCAGGACTTTTTTTTTTTTGTTCATCATTTTTCCAGTCAGTTGTTACTTATTTACAAGTACACCACTGCATTTCTGCTTCCACTAAAATTTGTAGGTTTTGCTGGACTGCTTCAAAATTTTTGTTGTCATTGTTATAATTTTTTATGTGGAAACTTATGGGGTTTTTTTAATCGAAAGAATTTATAATTGTCACCAAGATATAACTAGTAACACAGTTTTTCCCATTAATCCCATATGAGTCTTGGTAACCATTATTAATATAAAAACTTGTATTCAGAAAAATTTTCTTTTTTAAAAAATTATTTCTCCATATATTCCTTTTCCTCTTCTCAAAGCTCTTAATATTTACATTTTAAGTCTCTAACCAACAAACTTATCTTTTTCCTCATATCCTTGGGATTTTGTTCTTTTGTGCCATTTTTTTTATCAAGTCTTCCAAACTACTATTTCAGTCCTCAACACCAGGCATCTTCAATTATTTTTCCTTTTTAATTGAGGATTATGTTCGGCTCTAGGAAGTCTTATGTATTCCAACCGCATCTTCTCAAGGAGCCTCAAGAGTACTGATAGAGTTCTCTCCCATTTCTTTGTTCAGTTCTATGGCAGTGGGGGCTCCCAGGTCCAATTCTGCTTTCCCTTTCTCCCTTGGGTCTCTGATGCTTCTTAAATTGTAATTTCTTTGCCTCCTCATGGTGGATTGACCTTTAGCATCCATTCAGCCAGGACTTTGATGTTCTCCAGGCTATGATGTTGAACAC
>NW_011888989.1:4051365-4068218 GCF_000151845.1 Pteropus vampyrus | reverse complement strand
TCTAACCAACAAACTTATCTTTTTCCTCATATCCTTGGGATTTTGTTCTTTTGTGCCATTTTTTTTATCAAGTCTTCCAAACTACTATTTCAGTCCTCAACACCAGGCATCTTCAATTATTTTTCCTTTTTAATTGAGGATTATGTTCGGCTCTAGGAAGTCTTATGTATTCCAACCGCATCTTCTCAAGGAGCCTCAAGAGTACTGATAGAGTTCTCTCCCATTTCTTTGTTCAGTTCTATGGCAGTGGGGGCTCCCAGGTCCAATTCTGCTTTCCCTTTCTCCCTTGGGTCTCTGATGCTTCTTAAATTGTAATTTCTTTGCCTCCTCATGGTGGATTGACCTTTAGCATCCATTCAGCCAGGACTTTGATGTTCTCCAGGCTATGATGTTGAACACGAAAACTAATGCATATGTCAATTGATAAGCAAATGAGCTAGAAGTTGCTCCACTAAGGCAGAAAGGGGTCCTCCCTGGGAACAAACAGCAGTCTTCTCTCCCTAAGGAAATGGAAGTAGCTCAGCCTACCAAAGTATCCTCCTCCAGGCCATATGGTCTGACAGCACCTCCCTGGAACATATGTTGCACATGCAAACAGGCCTCTGCTTGTGTGGTGCCCTCAAGCAGCAGGAAATTTGGAGTCTTCACTCTACAATCCTCTCCACTCTTCCTCAGCACCACTGGAAGCAAAGACCTTAACTCTCAGGTTGGCACACACCCTCCTGGCTCTGCTAGCAGCCTCAATTTATTCATTATGTTTTCAGAGGAGGAACTTGGAGGAATGAGTCAGGGATATGTTCTCAGTCCTCTATGTCCCAGTAAACATTTTTAGTGGCAAAGTAATTGACAATGCTATAAACCTACAATCTGACCTACTTCATTGTTATAGTAGCTGCTCAACATCATCAGACCAAAGCAACAAGAGATGTGGTATTGGTCATTACCTCAAAAATTCCAGGACATCAACTCCTGCCAACCAATGACACCACTGACAGGTGAACCAGACAGGGATGTCACTCACAAACATAGGCCTTAAAAAGACACTGCTATGTAGTATGTATCTCTGGCCTGGGACACGGCATCTCTGGCCAAAGATCACTGGGTAAGAGGATCACCAGCACCTCTGTATATTGTCAAAGTAAGACCGGTTGGGTCAGGTGGGCAGTATTCTCACATGCAAGAATGTTGGCATCCACCATGTAGCTCTGACTCCAAGTGGAGGCAGAGTCAGAATTTAGGTTCAGTAAAGAATGCATCCCAGAACCACATCGTTTGAGAATGTATGAACTTAGTGCGCTAGGGTAGTAAAAATTGTAGGTATTAGCTATACACCAGAAGTCAGTTTTCAAGTCAATGGTGCATATTTTACAAAATACGCCATAATGGCTTTCTCTTTTATTAACCTTCAAGTGGGAGAAAGGTAGTCATTGGTCAGTTGTATGGGTGGTGTTTGTCTCAGCGATGAAAATTCAGTGGTCAGCAATGATGTTAATATTGTTCCAGATTAAGAACAATCAAGAATTCCAGCCACAATTCTCATTCTTGGCAACATCTTTAAGAAACAACAACCACAACTGGCTAACATGAGTAGCTGCAATTGTGAGACTCCAGAGGAGGTAGGGGGTCATACCTGTAAGATCTGATGCTCCAGTATACTAGTTATATGATGCTGACCAACATACTGGCCCCTCAGTACCTGATGATAAGAAAGCAAAAAGCAGCTGTTGATCTTTATTCTAAATTCGACACCAAACATTCAATATCCCAGGTATGCCAGAAGAGCAGTTGCATTATCACTCAGCCAAATCTAAAGCACCACCTCAAGTCAAACCTAGTAGATGAATGTGCCTGACAACGGATGAATAGAGACCTAAGTTCATGCTCCATTAGCCTTAATGTACTCCAGAGCTCAACATTTTTCCCAGGATACAGAGAGCTCAGTCAGGGAAGAGCCAGAAACTTAGAGTTGCTAACCAGCCAGTTCACTGAAAAATATATTCTGTCAAATTTAGGATTATATCAGCCTGAGATGAATAAAATAAACACTGCCCCTCATGTCCCAAGTGGAGAAACTTCATAGTCAAGCTGACCTGCAAGATTAGAACCCTGTAGAAACCACAAGAATGCACTGGCCAGTCTGCTGTAGCCACATGTCAACTGGAATCTCAAGGAATCTCAGTTAACTTAAGGATTTAATCGTCCCTGATAGAGGTTTTGCTGAAACCATAAGGAGGATGTTCATTCTCCTCTGACCCATGAGGAGTTTTGGGTAAAAGCTGTACCTTTTCCATTTTCTCTAGTACTTCCTTTTTTTTAGATTTTTTCTGTATACTGGCTCCATTCTGGCTTATAAAGGCCATGCTGAGTTCTCCACTGATTGCATCTGTATGACTGAAAACACTTCTTGCATGATTTAGGGAACCAAAATGATTCCCTACCCAATACATGAAGGAGGATGCATTAAAAAAAAAGAGAAAAGGTGAGATTTAGGGGGACAAATTCAACCAAGATACTACCAGCCAAGTCGAGCCAAGCAAGAGTAATCTAAAACTATGACATGGTAATGAATTCTAAAAGTCCAAGAAAAAATCCAGAGGGACATAAGAGAAGCCAAAGACCTAGAATATGTCAGAAATAAAAGATAAGAGGACAGCAGGGGTCTGAGTGTCTAGAACTCTTTTCCCCTCGCTTACGAGGGCCAGCTTGGAGGCTGGCGGAAAGACCCAAACACCCATCACCATGAAGAAAAACACAAGAGCGAGGTTCTCGTCAGCTTTTACAGTCTATAGATCAATTCAGGTCTCTAGGCAGCACTCTAGGATCCGACACTGAAAAAAGATATGGAGTGTCCTCATCCCAAATACGAGTATGGTAAATCATTTCTCTTGCTACTTAAACTCTTTCAAGGAAACATAACTTTTACTCTGGAAAAATGTAGAGCTGATATTTACTATACTCCCACTAGAAGAAATGAATAGCATACCACACTACTAATGACGGAAGGAGCTTGAGTTTGAATCTTCCTGTAATATAACAGAGACATCCCTCAACCTCCTCAGCTTGGGACTATAACCCAAGTTCACATTCTTTTGGCTAGAATTATTACCTTTTTAAAAATCCCTTTTGTTCTACCTGGTAATTGTAAATTTTGCATATTTCAATTTTTATACTGGTTACCTTCTTATTCTCAATAGTTATGTTTATACCTATATTTTAATATTTGTATACTATAATTTAAAAACCATGCCTCCTACACACATTCACACGTACCGTTTTACCTTCCTCCTCCAACTATCAGTTCTCTGTGCCCCAGTCCTCTTTCAACTCTTGGATCTGTTTGAAAGAATAATGGTCTGGGATTGAATATCTTAAATTTTCTCTTTCAGTAAATTTTGAAATTCCAAAGCATTACACAAAGTAGCCTATGTCTCCCTTTTTTTTCTCAGTTGGTTACTCATTACAGCAGTTAAACTGAGTACCTTTTTAGATTACAAATCCATTGAGAGAAGGAATTAGATTTGTCTTAATCACCACTATTCCCAGACCTGGGACATAAATAATAGTGGTCTGACTGATAAATTCATCAGCTAAAGATACGAAAAAAACATTTTATTTCTGGCCATACAAAAATGGCACCTCTTAAGAATCATCAGCCCCGATAACTCCCATAATGGAATATATGACTTTAAAGATCAACGACAACAAAAATCAATGAAGTTCTTGAATTTTAATTTACTGAGATATCGTTGCCAGTTATTTCTAGGGATGTCATTTTGACAACTCGGAAAGCCGATCCTTTGAGATAAGTTGGTCCATTACTCGAAGCTCATGGGAACTCTAGTATTGTTCCACCACAAAACCATTTCTCAGTAATGGCCTTCTAGCCACATACTGCAATACGAATATTTGTTGGTGAGTCCAGTTTTTGCATTTTTTCCCAACCTACTTTGACCTTAATTATTGTCTCTAATTAGTTAAGTCAAGACTGATCTTTTGTCAGATTATCTACATCAGTCTCCCCAGATATTAGGTGAATCTACTTCTTTATTGGTATTCTAATTTTACTACCAGAGGTAGGCTCTGTGTTTTCCTCAAATAGTAAAAAGTAAACTCTAATTAGATAATGGTTAAGAGATGGAACAGCAGTCAGACAACTGAAGGTGTCAATCCTGGCACCTCACTTACTACCTGTGATGTTTTTCAAGTTACTTAAGCTCTCTATTCTTGTTTAAACTTCTATAAAATGGGGGTAAAAATAGTACATACTTCATAGGGTTGTAATGAGGTTTAAATGAGTTGCTCCATAAAAGAGAGTGCCTAACACAAGTGTTCAATAATGTTAAAAATTATTTTTACATTATCAAAATATTTTCAAAAGCTGAAGGCACTAGTAGTTTTTGTTCCAATTACCCTGACAGATTTTTTATTTTTCTCAACATTTGTTCAAACTTCTCATCTCACTGGGGATTCGAGACTCTCAGATACCAAATGATGACTCTGGCTTTGTATAAAAATAATAATACTGTGAATGTCCAGAGATCAGCACTGATAAAATGGGAATAATGGGTAAGAACTGAGTTACTGAGCTCATCCCACACACTAGATCCACAACTAACTCCATGCAGCTTCATCTGGACCTCCCAATATGTTGCCTATCTTTCTGAAGATAAGTTTGAAGATTGAGCCCACAGATTAAGTGCATCAGTTCCTAGGGGTAAGGGGCTAGGACTCATATGCACCCTTATTCAAAGTTCCAAATGTGCCAAATGGCAAAAGTTTCAGGAAGCTTTTATTTAGTGCTGTCACTCTGCAGACATCAGAGGTATGCATGTTGATTGCCATTTTGAAAGAATGGAGATAATACAGTCTTTGGTTACAGCCTCTACGGCAGCAGTCCCCAACACTTTTGGCACCAGGGAGTGGTGCTCCTATGAGAATCTAATGCCTGATGATCTGAGGTGGAGCTGAAAACAGTGATGCTAGCGCTGGGGAGCAGCTGCAAATACAAATGAAGCTTCACTGGCTCACCCACTGCTCACCTCCTGCTATGTAGCCTGGTTCCTAACAGGAAACAGACCAATACCATTCTGTGGTCCTAAGGTTGGGAACCCCTTCTCTATAGGACTAGACCTGTTGAAATGGCCTTGTTTGCTGTGGTTTCGATGTGGTCAGCCAACTAGCATGCTGTTTAAGAGAAGTAGCAATGCTGAAAGGGAGAGAGTGGGGACTGGCGAGACTGGGCTTATACAGAGTCACGAATGGGAATAGCCAGTAGCTATTCCAAAGTTAGGCTTGATTCAAACTGGAGACAATATCCAAGGCAGAGAGGTGGGCAAGCAGTGGATTGGATCTCACAGCAAGAAGGCCCCGAATCATGGATTTTATGAACATCACTTGCTTTGGTCAAGGTGATCCTTCTTCAGAATAAGAATCAAGCTTGCCTTTAAGGGTTTAAGATAAAGAATTTACACAGCCAGAGCCAGGCAAATTATCAGGCTCCAGACAAGCAGGCTCAAACTAAGGTCAAATGTTGGTCATAAAAGAAACCACAAAGCTAATCAGGAAACCAAGACAGAACCATGTCACAAGCTGAGAAAATCCAACAGAGACTCTGAAAAACCAGACTTGGGAAGCATAGGTGCTTGGGAGTTTATCCCACACAATAGATCCACAATGGGCTTTATGCCCCTTGCTCTCGACCATTTTAACTACAAATCAGAAGCTAGGAACAAGATTATAACAACACATTACTGTGTGTAGCATTATGTGGTAGGTAGAATATTGCTTTCCTGAAAGACGTCTGCACTCTAATCCCTGGAACCAGTAAATATGTTAAATTACATGGCAAAGGGGAATTAAGTTTACCATGCAACTAAGTTTGCTAATCAGCTGATCTTGCAATGGGGAGACTATCCTGGATTATCTGGGTTGGCCTAATTTAATCACATAAATCCTTAAAAGTGGAAGAGGCAAAAGAGAGGGTCATGAAAAGGACTGGGCTCACCTTTGCAGGCTTTGAAGATAGAAAGGGACCATGAGCCAAGGGATGCAGGCAACTTCTAGAAGCTGGAAAAGGCAAGGGAATGGATTGACCTCTAGAGCCTTCAAAAAGGAATTCAGTTAGCATTAATATGATGGCTAGGCGGAGGGCCAGGGGAGAGAGGGAGCAAATGGGGGGGATCATTTTATGAATTATATAGATGTCTAACCAATGTACTGTATATTTGAAACTAATTGAAATAAATAAATTTTTAAAAATTCCAATCCCCCCCCCAAAAAAGGAATATAGCCCTATGACCACCTTGATTTTAGCCCAGTGAGCCTCATTTCAGAGTTCTGATCTACAAGAACAATAAGATAACAAATTTGTGTTGTTTTAAATCACTAAGTTTGTAGTGATTCATTACAGCAAAAAATGAATACACATTACAAATTAGGAACTGTTTAATCTAGATTGTGTTCAACTCTTTCAAATCAATAAAACCACAATTTGTCCAAATGATACTTCTTTTACGTATAAAAATCAACTTCTCTTTAAAGACTACAAAGGATACCTTAAAGAAGAAGAGTAGGCAGTGTGTGTTGTAGGGTGGAGAATGTGTGTTTATCCTCTTTTTAGTCCCCAGAGCTGGACTCAAGTATGATAGAGACCAGGAACAATGCCCAGATCATGGCTGCTCTAGACTATTCTCTATTTCCAATCAAAAATTTTAAGTTCTCATGGTAATGTATTGATGTCCCACAAGAATCAATATCCCCTACTCTGGGCAAACAGGTAACTGGTATTCTGAATTCCACTAGTTGTAAAGAAAGAAAGAATAAAGAAATTCTTTACTGAAACATATTTGAACAAGTATACCATCTTATCACTGTATTCAATATTCCTAACTACCAGAGTTTATCAGTAATTTATATGAACATCATCCTAGAATTTAAAATGCTTTATGTCATCACTGTACTATAATTCCATCCATACACCCCAGCCTTGGTTATGAGAGTGTCAAATGAATTACAATAGGTCTATATTTAATGACAAGAAGGAACCTGGGGCTATGGTTAAAGGGTAAAGAGTACAGAGGCCTCGAGGGAAGGGAAGATCCCCATGTGCAAAGAGCAAAAGCCAATGCTCCCTGCTTAGTTTCTAGAACTTTCTCCTCAGCTACTCTAGTGTACATCTTCAAAACAAAACCACCTTCTGGGCATTTCACTGGCAGGTTAAGACTGGGTTAAATTCCCTTTTTAGTAAAGGAGGAAGGCATTGTTCTTCAGGCATTCTTCTTCAAATGCCATATTGGTCAAAGTTTTATCTATAAAGTTTAGGCTACTGCTTTTAGAATTTGAAGTTGAAAGATGTTAGAAAATCTTTTCACAGAACATTTAACATGCTGACTTCTCTCACCCTCTCTTGACCTGGTTTTTGTCCTATACCTTTTTTTGATACCTGACAGTTCCAATTCAGTTTCTCTGGGGACAAACTTCTTGTTCTAAAGCAGCAGCATTCTCAATAAATATATAAATTACTGGTAGATCTTACCATAGATTGGCTATGGCCTAACACATCTCAAATTATTTTCCAAAGTCTGAATCAATTGTTTTGAAGAAGTAGCAAGGAGAATGGAAGTCTAAAAAAGAAAAACAATTTCAGAGAAATCTTATGGGGAAAGGGAGCAAGAAATTTACAAAGATAATAATTTGCCACAATGGTCTTTTTCTTTAGCAGTTTTTTTGTTTTAAATGTAATAACTCAGTCCCCTAGAGTCCACATAACCTTGATCTGAAGTATCCTGGGGCAAGGGATCAGAGGGAGGAAATGACATGAAAGAGGAGCAGGCTAGGTGTAAGGAACAGTCGGCTGGAAGATTTTGTTATCCAGAGCCCCATCGTGCTGTGCTGCTTTTTTTAACGTGGCGAAAAAATAATTCAGTGCTTAGTCTAGATCATGTCTGTCCTGAATGATATTATAAGCCCTCTCTGCAAAGAAATTGACAGCACTCCATAGCTTATTCAATTTTTCTTAAACTATATAAGCACCAGGACTGGGACAGAAAAATAGATAGATAAAGATAAAAAGATAGATGGATGGATGGATAGATGGATAGATGATAGGTAGGTAGGTAGGTAGACAGATAGATGATAGATAGATAGATGATAGATAGATAGATAGATAGATAGATAGATAGATAGATAGATAGATAGATAGATAGATAGATAGATGATAGACAGACAGATGATAAAGAGGGAGGATAGGTAGATAATCAGCTAAATTGTGAAAAAGTATAACCTGGGAGCCTATTAAACATATAAATGTGTGCATCTGATGTCCCCTTGAAAGCAGTAAGATTCATCATTAAGGATGATTGGAGAAGCATTCATCTCTCTTGAACTTGGTTCCACTTCAACATTTTTAGTGTGCAATATTTTTTTCCATGTGTTTTCTTTGAACAGTTAGTTAATTTTTGCCATTTGAAATTTCTAAAGCATTAAAATGCTATTTCCAGAGAATAAAATTAAAAGTGAGCAAGCTGTGTAAAAGAAAAGCTCACTGCTATAAGGCTGTATTGGTGCCAAATTCTGTTTCGGAAAAGTGTCTAGAAATGGGCTCTGTTCCCAAGGGTTCTAGTCGGCTCGAGAAAGTTCATCCTCACGGAGGATAATTCCATTGCTCCTAAGGTCACCCCTTCTGCTGAGAAATGAACTTCTGGTAGCCAGATTTGCATGAGATTCCTGACCTTGTCTAATTCCAGCCAATGGCAACTTTCCCAGAGTCCCGTGGTCAGAGTGGAGAGTGAATGTGCTACCCTCTCTGCATGCTGAACAGGAAGACATTGAATCACCTCGTGAATTATTTCTATGAGCACAATTATTTCCTACAACATGTGTATGTCTGGAGCACCAAGTGAATACAAATTTGTTCCTAAATTTGAATACTCTAAGGTAAATAGTAGGTAACCAGTTAATAATCTAGCCTGGGCATCCTTGTGTCAGCGCAGAGCTGATCGATAAGAGAAGGTTTCGGCAGTGAGACGCCCAATTGAAATAATGCATGAGGAGCTGACGCCCAATTGAAATAATGCATGAGAACAAGATGGCAGACCAACCCTTTATTGCAGGGACCACGTGGACTTTTATATGCCAGAGAACAATAGTGGCATTCTGTCACACATGCATGGTACAGCAAGCTGAGTCATTCTTATATAAGCTAGGTGCAGGCACACTACTGCATTTAAGGTAACATGCCGGATCTGGGGTCATGCCTTAGCCACGAGCCTGGATTGTGTCTGCCAGGCCTGGGCCAGCCAGGCCTGGGGCCCCACTCTGTTTTACAAATACAGTAGCCATAGCACAAAAGAGCCACTTGGAAAAGTGCTGACAGGATAACCGTTGATTTCTGTTGCCTTGCTTTGGGTGTTGTGGCCAAAGCAGATTTTGTTGGGAGAATGGTGATAGATATACTACGACACAGGGTCCTGTTCCTATGGCCATGAAGAAAGATGGTAGTTTTTCTCTTAAGATCCTATGTCTGAAATGCACTATAGATTTTTAGCATGTGAAAATGTTGCCTGAATCTTGCAAGGGCTCACCTGCAAATCTCAGACATGTTTGTAACCTGAAAGAATTTTTGGTTTTGTGTTTACTGAAATGCTCATTAAAACACTGTCTTTTAAAATCCAAAGAAGTTACTTAAAAGGAATAAATGTTCACAAAAACTTAAATAGAACCTAATTGATTCATAAAAGACATGAATTTTTACCTGAAGCAGATATTATTCTACATATAAGTAACCATATTTAAATTAATAAGGTACATATATATTTATAGTCATATATATATATCCTTAAAAGGAATAGATACCTTTTAAGAACATATAAAATGTTTGGCTAACACATAGCCAACTTAAAATATCAAGCCAAAAGATAAGGATTATTTTCTCGTGAAATGTGTATAAAATCAAACATACATATATTTATACAATAAAACCTCATTAATTCCCATTCCACACATTTAGAATTTATAATTACTCTAATGTTCTTGGCACTACATATAAGATGAAATTCTGATTAGGTGGAATGCTAGTGTAAAAAGAAATATTTATCCATATAAAAGCTAACAGTTTCTAAGTATTATTTTAGTAGTAGCTCTTGTACTCAAAGAATAAATGTCTAATTAAACAACATGTTAAGCACTGCCAAGATTCTGTAAGTGCTCTTAGTACTAAAACCAACATTCTAAAGTAATTTCATGTGCATCGTTATTGTTGCTAAGAATAGCATAGATGGTGTTAAAATCTAGACCGCCTGAATTCAAATCCTGGGTCTACCATTTGGGGGCTTTGTATGACCTTGAGCAAGCTATTTGAAATGTCTGTGCCTCTGCTTCCTCATCTGTAAAAAAGAAAGTACTGTTGGGATTATTGGAGAAGCAATGAATGAAAACCCTCTGTACTCCTTCTGCAGTGGGCTGAATGTTTATGTCCCTCCAAGATTCATAAGTTGAAACCCTAATCCTAGTGTGATGGTTATTAGAAAGTAAGCCTTTAGGAGGTATTAGGTAATGAACATGGAGCCCTCACAAGTGGGATTAGTTCGTTTATAGGAAGAGGCTGGAGATCTAGCTAGTTCTTTCCACCATGTGAGGATATGACAAGAAGTCAGCTGTCTACAACCCAGAAGAGGGTGCTCACCAGAACTGTATCATGCTGGTACTCCGATCTCAAACTTCCAGCCACTAGAACTGTGCAACCCTCCCAAACTCTGAACTAAATGAGAGAAGAGCAGGCAGACGGAGGACAAAATATCCCTTTTATTATGAGAAAGGTTGAAAAACATGGCTCTGGATCTCTTAGCCAAGAGGCATACTTACCTTCCTGCTCCTAGGCAGCACTGGAAAGTCAGGCCCACCCTGTGTAAAATCTAAAGCACAGCAGAGTGGGACATACGCTGCATGTGGGCAAACTTCTCCTAAGGCAAGGAGAGGGAGGGGCTGGGCTGGTATGACCAATTCCTCTCCTTCAGAGAGTCCTCCAGGAACTCTCACTCCATCTCTATGGAGAGAAATAAGGAATGAGATAAGGGTCTGTGGCTATTTCAGGAAAACTCCTTCTTTGTGGAAACTGGAGGAGCCAGGAAGAAGTGCTCTCATGTTTTCCTTAGTGCTGAGAATTAAATGAGATAGTGCACATTCAGTGTGCCCCACTCATGGTGAGTGTTCAGTCAATATTAGCTATTATTATGATGTATTATTAACTGTCATTATCAAGATTTCAAGGAATTTGGTTATATACAAAATACATATCAAATGCCAGCTAGTTGCAATAGAGAGATCAGAACCGCATTGTATTTTTAAGTTCTAAATTCTGATTTGTATTATATTTGATTATTAACCCTGAAAATTTGAATAAATTATCATTATGTTATACAATTAAATGTTTTTCCTCATATCTGGTATCATTATATAAAAGCAAGTTCTCTATGTAGCTCCTGAGTACAGGTGTGGGTGAAACCTAATCACCCCGTTTCATCTCTACTAGGGGGTTTTAGAGCTGACTCAGCAAAAGGTACAGATGCCTTTACTCAGGCAATTGGGGCTAAGCTGCAGGACAGAGAGTAGCAAAGCTTTTCTTATCACACAACTTTCTAACTCTTCTCTTTTCAGAGCCTGGTGTTTATTTACACTTTCTCTCCCTCCACCCCCACCTTTCTAAAGGATGTTGTCTTTTGTGTTACAGCCCCAAGTTAATGCCCACAAAATTATACTGGGGTTAAAACCAAAATTTATCAGAAAACAATTTGTTTTCTCCACGGGACTCTAAACTGCAGTATATCATGTTTTGGCTTATCTAGTGACTCAGTTTTCCAGAAGTAAACTGAAGTATAAATATAGTACCTTTTCTAGACATAGAAATACCATAGTTCAAGTTTGCCAGCCATGTGCTCATGAAGTAGCCGTAGGATGATTCTTGTCTCCCCTTTACCAGGTGTTTAGCGTGAACGTTCCCCCTCCATAGCCTGGCAGCTCTCTGGCATCAGTTTCTGCAATTACTGTATGCCTGAATAATTGATAGAGTTAAGTGAATGCACCTTCATTTTTTTTCACCAAGTTCCCCTTGAGTGCTTCAGCGACATGAGGCAATTTATCATGATTTTTGTGCAACAGAGCATAGAGTTTTTAAAGAATGACTTAGACTTTCTCTTCCTGTCCAAAAAATAAGTAGCTCTCAGGTTCTCAACGTTTACAGTCCTGGTTAGGACAGTAGGACCAGTGATATCGGCAGGCCCAAGTGACCAAGACTATAAACCCACTGTCACTTTGTTTGTCTTGCTTCATTTTCCATTAGAGAAAGACCCAATTAAAAACATTTGAGGATTTTTCTAAGGATGTTCTCTGCATAGAGGTTACGTTCAGCTCTTTGGCAAGAAAAATTTCAGAACAATTACTGGCCCCGGGGAACCACTAGCTGCTTGTGTCCTATTTCAGAAGAACCCATGTGGACATCAGCCTCTCTCAACACAGAGGTTCCTTTCAGAATATGAATGCTTCCTAACCATTTGGAATATGCTTAAAATTTAAATCAATAGTCACGCCCTCACAAAGATGCTTTTATTATATATTTTAGATTAGAAGATATTATGATGTCATACAGTAAGAACATGGGTTTCTTTTCATCATTCTTCTCTGCTCACCTCTAGCTTGTGAGCTCTCATTCCTCTTTAGCATTCTAGAATGTTCTCTGATATACTTGCAGAAAATCTGCTGCTAGATTGAAGGAATATATAGCTGTGAATAGGTTAGTCATTTCCTAGGTGACATTCTAATAAGAAACCCACTTTTAGATAATAGACTTATTGGAACTAATTTTCCAGTATTCTTCATGGTCAAGAAATAGCATGTCCAAATTAATCAAATGTTCTGGTGCTTCATCTACTCTAATGTTTAGTGATGGTGCTACATATTACAGGATGAACAATTTGTAAAGAATTAGACATAATTAATTATAAAGCCAAGAGGAATGGTATTTAATCTTTCATTGAGACATTAGCCTAGGATCTTTCAGGTACTTCTTAGGATTAGGAACGGCTGTTAGTTTTCAGTGGCTATACAAATCATGCAGGTTAATAAGGTTCTGATTAATAGAGTGCCAGAAAACAGAATTTATTATGGCACTCAAGCATTAATGCAGAACGTAATAGTAATACCTTCCCCCAAAAAACCAACAGAGCCTAAATGATTTTAATGGCTTAAATTAATCTTAAATACATTATAGATTCTGGGGGCTTCCACCTTTCAAATATAGAATAAAACAGCCAAGAAGAGGAGAAGAAAATGGGGGAGGAGAAATAGGGAGAGAAGAAAATGTATATTTTGATAATACATTGCCAGAAAATAAAATTTGTTATGCAATGGCCATCTAGAAGCCCAGCTTTCAAAAGGATAGAATTTTTTTATTTAAAAATTGGATTTTAATTACGGATTTTACTTACGAAGTTTTAAAAGCTTTTAAATGCAATCATTTTATTTTTAGTATCCTACTATACAACCATTCAGATTTTCTAAACAGCTAAATTAGAAAAAGATTATAGCTTTCATTTTAAGAGAGGGCAAACAAGAAGGAAGTAAAAAATCTAGTGCTTTGTGTCCTGTAGGACACCTGGAGTATACTTGTTAAGGGGGAACTAAACATTTTTCCCCAGGAAGCCAAACCCTGACCTTGTTAGCCCAGTTTTTATATTAAGATTTTGCTGAACAGCCAACTCCCTTAGACTATTGAAAATAAGAATTGCATTTTTTAAAATTTTATTTCAGCAAAATACCCATTGCATAAAATAAAAAACAATTGCATATTCTATTGTTTGTTTTCCCAGATTCTTTACTTAAAATTTGATTAAGGAAGTCATAGACTTTGAAGATAGAAAACAAGGGTTTGCCATTCATATTCTCTTGTGGTTTTAGTTTCAGAGTACTAATTCTGCCTCTGCTCTTTTTATCCCAGTCTGTAATTCAGAGTTTCCAGAAATGGAAACTTTTCTTTAAAGATAGTCTACCCTCAGTGCAGAAGACCTTGAGAAAAGATGGCTTTCCACAAACATCTTGTTCCAGTGAGGCTGTCCTGTGATGTCCAATAACATGCATGAACCTGTCACTTGGTGACTTCTATTAAGTTTAGCCAAAACTATAAGTTATTCTCCAAGTAATTCCTATTCATAAAGAAAAAGTATTTTTTTCTTTATAAAAAAGTAATTTTCTCATAAATAAAAGTTATTTAATATATTAAAAGGTGTTTAGAATATTTTTTTAAATATTCCAATTAACATGCATTTTTCTGAACTATGGTTTGGATTCAAAGGTCTTCTGCAATTTCTCAAATATATGAATTTTTGCTCATGAAAGTCATCTTTTTAAAATTCACAAATTGTTATTGCTAGACAGTGCCTTGGAGAACATGTTGGTACTGTGTGCTGGGAGATACAAAGGGAATAGGAATTTGAAAATATTTTCAAATCATTAACTTCACTTCTTTCTAAATATTCTCCCAAGTACTTACAATCTGTTGTCTAATTATAACAGTGTCTCTGTTATATGTCACCTAAATATAAATCCATCTTTAACTAGACCTTGTGTAGTTTTTGTGACCTTGAGTAGTAGTGATATTGACTTTTATAAACTATATTTTAAACTATATTAACTCTTATAGTTCATCTATTCAGTCATTCACTTTCTCATTCAAAAGTGTTTTAGTGCCTACTATGTATAAGGCACTGTTTTATGGCTATGAATATGATGTCAGACCAAAGACTCTTTCCTCAGAAAGCTCATACATACTCTGTTAATTGAGATAATACTTGTCAGCGCCGAGGTGATCAAAAAGGGAAGGTTTCGGTGGTGAGACATCCAGTTGGAAGACTGCACAAGAGGCCGACATGAGAATGAAACAGCAGGCACCAACTTTATTGCCAGGAGTGTGTACTTCTGTGCTAGGGGACCGCATGGGCTTTATATATGTCAGAGAACAATAGTGGCATTCTGCCAAACATGCATAATAAATAATAAGCTGAGTCATACTTGCATAAGTTAGGCACAGGTGCCTTACTACATTAATATAACATTTTAAACAGAGTCCTATCCCTAGCCTTGAGCCTGGATCATAGCCAGACCTGGGACCCACAATACTTATAAATAAATAACAAATGTAAAAAGTAACAGGGACTCTAACATAGGGTACAATCAACAGCCATGAGAGTTCAGAGAAGGGCGATTATGATATTATGATTTAAAATAAGAAAGAAACAAAAATTCATAGACACAGCCATCAGTATGGTGGTTACCAAAGGGAAAAGGAGGTTGCGGGGAGAAGTAGAAGAGGGTAAAGGGAGTCAAATGTTTGGTGACAGAAGGAGACTTGACTTTGGGCCATGAACATACAATGCAATATACAGATGATGGATTACAGAATTGGACACATGAAATCTATATAATTTTATTAACCAATGTCACCCTAATAAATTTAATTTTAAAATTTCTAAGAATAAAAAAATATATATATTTAGTCTTCGTCCACTGTTCCTGGCACAGAGTTTCTAAAACCCTTGAAATTTCCTCAATGTGAGGATGATAAAGTTGTCTCTTGTTACGTTAATGAAGTGGTTTTTGTAGGTCACTGAACCAGTGACCTATGGACTCTGTCCCTATCTCCAAGTAGATAGTGTTAGAATTAAGGTGAATTATAGGACATCCAGTTGGTGCTGAAATATTGTTTGTTAGGGTGAAAGGAATAACCATACACACGTGCATGCAAACACACACACACACACACACACACACACACACACACACACATCAGAGTTGGTACCAACATCAATTTAGCAATATTCTAGAATTTGAGATGGCTTGTTTTGTGGAGGATGTTGCATTTGACTTAAATGTTAAAAGATATTTAAGAGTGGAGCATATAAGGACAATAGTGGGAAATACTCCAGGCAGAAGAGAAAATAAAGATCAAAAAACTTGGTATGTGTACAGGGAGTCATGTTTCGTTTAACCCAAGTGAAGTGGAGAGTATAAAAAGGAGGGGGACTGGAAAGTAAGTGGTGGCTGGATCGCGGAGCCTTTGAATACCTAAGCTATCTGAGTGTTCTTCAATACCAGAGGGGAGCTAGCAAAAGATTTTGAGCATGATGGTCTAAGTGGTATTGTGTAATCTAGATTAAAGTTAGGGTGAACTGAAGGCTGAGAGAAGTTAGGGTTCTCTTGGAGAAATAATGAAGGTTTCAAGTAAGAAAGTCAGTGACACCTACCTATATGCAGAGGTATTGCACAGGTAGGTGGAAGAACCATGGCAACATTTGGGATATGGGGCAAAGAAAAGAGTGGAATCAAGTATGATTCACATTTCTGAACTATCATTCTGTAAAGTCAAAAGAATCCTCAAGCAGAATTCCCCAGGCAGCTTTCCTTCTTGCCGCCATTCTTGGTCTCTCTCTTCTCTGGACCTGCCTTATACAGCCATGCTCCTGATAAAAAATAAGAAAGTGCATGTTCACTTCTAGCTTGTTCAGTAGGTAGCAGTGAGGCAAGAGTTATATGACATCCCTTCTTGCCAGCTTCAGGAATTGTTTGGCTCTGATAGTCACAGAGCTCTAACTCAGTTGTGCCATCATAGTCTTCCTAAGTCACATGCCCTGGCAGTCATAACCTGCCATGACGCGTAGCCCCTGCCTCTCTTGCAACCTCAACATATCATTTCTTCCTCCTGGTAGCCCTTCAAACACGCCAAGCCTCTTTCCAACCTTGGAGCCTTCGTGCATGCTGTTGCCTAGAGCATCTTCCCCATGAATTTTAAGTGTCTAGTACCTTTCTTT